>NC_081570.1:26364966-26569821 GCF_022355385.1 Mustela nigripes | reverse complement strand
TGTGCTCTATTTAAAATAAATAAATAAAATCTTAAAAAAAAAAAAAAAGATTCTCTCCCTCTTCCCCCTCCCCCGCTCACTTGCACTCTTGCACACTCTATCTGCCTCTCTGAAATAAATAAATAAATCTTTAAAAAAAAAAAAAAAACTGAAGAGGAACTTTTAAATATATGGATTAAGCTTTCATCACCTGAACAAGGACAAACGTGATAGTTCCACAAGTGGCATCATGGGAAGAACACAGCACCCCCTATGGAGAATTCCTTAAAAAAAAAAAAACAATTTGAACCTGAATCTAATCACACTTCTACAAATTACAGGAAACATGAAGAATAGAAGAACATGTGCAATGACACTAGAAAATAAGCAGCAAACCCCAGGATGTGGGAAATGCTACAACACAAATCATCCAATGTCTTTTAAAAATAAATGGCAGCTTTTTAAATGGGGAGATTTACTGATTTAAAGAGGCTTAAAAAGACATAACAAGCCAGGGGCGCCTAGGTGGCTCAGTGGGTTAAGCCGCTGCCTTCGGCTCAGGTCATGATCTCAGGGTCCTGGGATCGAGTCCCGCGTCGGGCTCTCTGCTCAGCAGGGAGCCTGCTTCCTTCTCTCTCTCTCTCTGCCTGCCTCTCAGTGTACTTGTAATTTCTCTCTGTCAAATAAATAAATAAAATCTTTAAAAAAAAAAAAAAAAAAAAAGACAAAACAAGCCACAAACCTTGTTTTAGCTTCTAACCTTGTGAAACAAGAAAGTTGTACAAATATTAGGTGGCACTAAGGAATCATGTTGATTTTGTTCAGTGTGATAAGGGTATGATTTTTTTTTAAAAAGAGACTGCATTGGGGCGCCTGGGTGGCGCAGTGGGTTAAGCCGCTGCCTTCGGCTCAGGTCGTGATCTCAGGGTCCTGGGATCAAGTCCCGCATCGGGCTCTCTGCTCAGCAGGGAGCCTGCTTCCTCCTCTCTCTCTGCCTGCCTCTCTGCCTACTTGTGATCTCTCTCTGTCAAATAAATAAATAAAAATCTTTAAAAAAAAAAAAAAGAGACTGCATTTGTTAGAGATATAAAACAGGTGAAATGAAGTATGTCTACAATCTGCTTTAAATTATAGGGGGGCGCCTGGGTGGCTCAGTGGGTTAAAGCCTCGCCTTCGGCTCAGGTCATGATCCCAGCATCCTGGGATGGAGCCCCACAACGGGCTCTCTGCTCAGCGGGGAGCCTGCTTCCTCCTCTCTCTCTACCTGCTTCTTTGCCTACTTGTGATCTCTGTCTGTCAAATAAATAAATAAAATCTTTAAAAAAAATTATAGGGAAAGACATGTGAAAGGAATAAATAAAAGGCAGAAAGTTGACTATTAAAGAAGATGAATGATGAATATATAACCATTAGTTGAACTATTTGCTCTACATTTCAAGTTTCTGTAACAAAGGTTTTAAAAAAGTAATAATCCCTAGAAACCTCTTAAATGCACAGCTGTACTCCTCATATAAAACAAGCAGCTTTTTTTCTATATAATATCACTTATAACAACTCAAAATGACTATTTTGGGGCCTCTCTATATTCTTTTCTTCCAACAAATGACAATTAAACAAATAAAGCAAATCTTCCTTTGTTACTGGATACAACACCCTTTTTTCCTTGTTGGTAATGATCAGATATTGCGTCTTAAAATTTACTTTCCATATATAAAAATTATAGTGAGGAAAATAACTACTTATATATTAAGGCATCAAACATGAAGAAAAACTGAAGGACTAAGCATGCCTATTTTCTATAACTATCTCTAGAGAAATAATTCAACTCTGACATAAACTCTATGAAAAATCATATGAAGATCGTATAGAAAAGCAAGAAAGTTACTATGATATAATGGAATTCAAGAAAAGAAAACATCATAGTCAATTTCATGGGAACAAAAGGGTTGAATGAAAGGAATACTTGGAGCAAACATTTGCTTCTTAAATAATTCAAGTGTCACACAGAATAGAAGGCAAGAAAATAGTAATGTTCACATTCACTTCCCAACAATGACTTCCAAGGCTTCCATGACACTACTCAATCTCTCCCCTTTGCCTCCAGAAAACACCTCCCAGTGTATGCTAGTATTTCTTCTGCACTAACCTCCTGAAACCTACTAAGTTACATAGATCTTTATTTCTATTTTATCTGTAAGGAAACAAAAACCATGTTAATGGTAAGAACTAAGGCCAAAATGTACTATGATAGTACATCTACTCTGTACTATGAACCACTATGATAGTGGTTCCTACTTCGCAATCCTCCTCTTAATCTATTTCAGAAGGTCTGGGACAGATAGGGACTAGACATTTGTGTATTGTAAAGGAGCAGGGATAGAATTCCCTCAGGGGATTCTGAAGCATATTGCTAATTAAAAACGAAAACACCATGATTCTCCTGGGTCTCCTGTTATCTATCTGCTGATTCCCACAAAATTAAATCCATGTCTGTATACGTGTATGTGTTCACCAGCCTCAATCTCAATTTCTGCTCTTTGAAAAACAATGTTAAGAAAATGAAGATGAGGGCGCCTGGGTGGCTCAGTGGGTTAAGCCGCTGCCTTCGGCTCAGGTCATGATCTCAGGATTCTGGGATCGAGTCCCGCATCGGGATCTCTGCTCAGCAGGGAGCCTGCTTCCCTCTTTCTCTCTCTCTGCCTGCCTCTCTGTCTACTGTGAACTCTCTCTGTCAAATAACTAAATAAAATCTTTAAAAAAAAAAAAGAAAGAAAGAAAATGAAGATGAGCCACAGACTAGGAGAAAATATTTGCAAAACACATATCTAATAAAAGATTTATATCCAAAATATATAAAATAACTCAAAACACAACATAAAGAAAACTTTTATTACTCAGCAATCCCACTAATTATTTACCCAAAAGAAATAATGTTCATACAGAAACTTATAGAAGAGAAATTGAGACTTTCTTCTGTTAAAAAGAAAATGTTACTGAAGACAATGTTCACTACATTACTCAGTGTCTCCTACTCAAGATTCACATCTGAAACTACTTTTAGACAGTGCTATAATACGCTCTTTCTTCACAGATGCAGTAATATTTGTTCTATGTGATAAAAGAACATAATTATATTCTCTGATCAATCACAACATTAAAGTTACCATATCTGTATTTTCCTGTACCATGGTCCTTAATTATATTAATTCCTTCTCCAAAATGAAGGGGTTTTTTTCTTTCTTTCCTTTTTTTTTAATTTTTGGTGTTCAAAGTTTTCGTTTTTGTTTTTTTATTTTTTTATTATTTATCTGACAGAGAGAAACCACAACTAGGCAGAGAGGCAGGCAGAGAGAGAGGAGGAAGGAGGCTCCCTGAGGAGCAGGGCTCAATCCCAGGACCCGGGACCATGACCTGAGCCGAAGGCAGAGGCCCTAACCCACTAAGACACCAAGGCACCTCCAAAGTTTTTTGGAAATAGCTCAGGGCACCTGGGTGGCTCAGTGGGTTAAAGCCTCTGCCTTCGGCTCAGGTCATGATCCCAGAGTCCTGGGATCAAGCCCTGAAACAGGCCCTCTGCTTGTTAGGGAGCCTGCTTCTCCTCTCTCTCTGCCTGCCTCTCTGCCTACTTGTGATCTCTGTCAAAGAAATAAATAAAATCTTAAAAAAAAATTTTGGAATAGCTAATTATTAAAGGTAGTACAGCTGACCCTTGAGCAACATGGGTATGAACTGTACAGGTCCACTTACACAGTTTTTTCAATAAATACAGTACAGTACTGCAAATCTATTTTCTCTACCTTATGATTTTCTAAAAATTATTTTCTTTTTGGGGTGCCTGGGTGGCTCAGTCCGTTAAGTGTCTGCCTCTTGATTTCTGCTCAGGTCATGATCTCAGGGTCGTGAGATGGAGACTGCATCAGGCTCAGAGTGGCACACTGGGCATGGAGCCTGTTTAAGATTCTCTCCTTCTCCCTCTGTCCCTCTCCCCTACCTTCAACCCCCTTCTCATAGCCTCTCTCTCTACCTCTTTCAAAATAGGGGAAAGAAAAAAAAAATATATATATATATACACACACACACATACATATATATGTATGTATGTATATATACACATACATTTTCTTTCCTCTAATTTGCTTTATTGTTAACAGTATAATATGTAATACATACAACAGACAAAGTATGTGTTAATCAACTATTTATGTTATCACTAAGGCTTCCAGTCAATAGTAGGGTGTTAGCGATTAAGTTTCAGGGGAGTCAAAAGTTAGAGGCAGGGGTGCCTGGCTGGTTCAGTCAGAAGAGTATGAGACTCTTGATCTTGGGGCTGTGAGTTCAAGCCCCACACTGGGTGTAGAGATTACTTAAATAAGGGGTACCTGGGTGGCTCAGTCGGTTAAGCGTCTGCCTTTGACTCAGGTCATGATCTTGGGATCCTGGGACTGAGTCCTACATTGGGCTCCCTGCTCAGTAGGGAGCCTCCTTCTCCCTCTCCCTGTGCTATTCCCCCTGCCTGTGCATTCTCTCGCTCTCTCCCTACTCTCTGTCAAATAAATAAAGTCTTTTAAAAATTATTTATTTATTTTTTAAAAACTAATAGGCAGCTTTTTTACTGTGGGGGGACAGATGCCCCAACCCCACTGTTGTTCAAGGACCAACTACACATAAATGTGATAAAGCTGAATGTATAAATTAGGCACAGGAAGAGACTAACACCAGGAACAGAACAATTACAGCACTACAATGTAATAAAAGTTAAGTGAATTGGTTACTCTCTCAAAATATAGTATTCACTCTTCTTGTGTTGACATGAAATGATAAAATGCCTATGTGATGAGATGAAATGAGTTGAACAACCAGGCACTGCAATACAATGTTAAGCTACTACTGACCTCCCGACAATAGGGAGGATCATGTGCTTCCGGATGGACCGCGGTTGACTGTGGGTAACTAAAACCACAGAAAGCAAAACCACAGATTTCGGGTGGGGGTGGACTACTGTGTTGGTTTTGTAATTCCCTCCCACTATACTCAATTTTTAATAAAGTCTTGTTTAAAAGTTACAACCTCGGGGGGCACCTGAATTGGTCAGTTAGTAGAGCATGTAACCCTTGACCTCAGGGTTGTAAATTCAAGCAGCACACTGGATGTGAAGATTGCTTAAAAAATCTTTTAAAAAGTCACAGCCTGGTCTCAACTGTGCTGGGTGGAATTAAGCAAAGATTCTATCTCTACATTCTGGCTGCTGGGCCAAGGAGGACCCATACCAACCAAGCTAGCATGACAACAGCAGAGACAATTAGAAAAAACCTCTCCCATGAAGGGAAAATACATTTCTTTTTTTTCTTTTTTCTTTTGAAAAGTATATTTCGAAGAGAAGAGTCAGAGCCCTAAGGCAACCTGCTTCTTGCCACAGGAAGAGAATCTGAATAGCACCTATCTTAGCGAATTGAATAATTATTAAGGGAGCCAAATTGTTACCATATTGATGAACAGATTTTCATTTCTGAGAATAAATCAGTCTCCAGTATACAGAATGAATGGGAGAGGAAACAACACAGATAGTGGGGGGAAGAGTTTTAAAGGCAAGGAAAGGGGCATATGGTGGCTCAGTGGCTTAAGCCTCTGCCTTTGGCTCAGGTAGTGATCTCAGGGTCCAGGGATCAGGCCCCGCATCAGGCTCTCTGCTTCTTCCTCTCTCTGCCTGCCTCTCTGCCTACTTATGATCTCTCTCTCTCTGTCAAATAAATAAATAAAGGCAATAAAATATAAATAAATAAAGGCAAGAAAAGTTAAGATGAAGCAAACAAAACGAGTACCATAATTAGGCTGGTGTTAGTAGAAATAAAATCTTAATCATATCTGAGGTAATCTCAGTAAGATTCACCAATTAAAACTGTATTGAGGGGCACCTGGGTGACTCAGTGGGTTAAGGCCTCTGCCTTTGGCTCGGGTCATGATCCCAGGGTCCTGGGATCGAGCCCCACATTGGGCTCTCTGCTCAGCAGGGAGCCTGCTCCTCCCTCTCTCTCTGCCTGCCTCTCTGCCTACTTGTGATCTCTGTCTGTCAAATAAATAAATAAAATCTTTAAAAAAAAAAAAACGTATTGATAAGGGAAAGAGAAGAAGCAAGATGACTCAGAAGTTTCTAACATGGATGACTAGAAGACAGTAACTAAACACATCTGGCAATACAGATTTTGAGTTTTAGACACACAAAAAAAGAAGCAAAGCAGAAAGGAAAACACGATGTATTTAATGGGTAGTTTTAAAGCAACTGTAGGTTACCCAAGAAAAACACAGGCCAAGGAAACAACACTTAATGGGCATGCAAAAAGAGTCAAAGATGACTGAAAAGAAGCAATTCAAGAGAAGAACCATGAGAATGCCATCTTTATAAACAAGGGAGAAGTTTCAAGGAGGAACAGGCAATAGGGTCAGATGTCTAAGAGAAATCAAATAAAAGCTCTGAAAAGCATCCATTAGACTTGGTAATTATTAGGTCATTTCAGTGATGTTAAAGACAATTTCAGTGGGGAAACAGAAGGAAAAACCAGATGTGAGTTGAGGAAGAAGTATAAAAAACACAAGCAATAACAGTCTCAAAAAATCCCTCTAATTTCAAAAAGCATATCTCAGTTCAGACTATACTCTGTAACTACCACTTCCTACTACTGAAAGGTACCCAAGGCTTCTTGGGAGTTAATTCCAAGTCTGAGATAGTAACAAAAGCATAAGCCTAGGCCCATCCTTTTTGACCAAAAGGTAATAAACTTTCAAGGACCACTGAGTTAAATCAAAAGAATACAGAAAACTAAGTATTTTATTTTTTGATGCTTATATAAATGAAATAATTTTCTTGATTTCCTCTCAGGATTTCATTGCTAATGTGTGGAAATACACTGATTTTCGTGAGATTTTTTAAATCCAGAACTCTGCTGAACTTACCACCTCTCACAGGGTCTGCAGGGATGGGGGATGTTGGTGGATTTTTAAGGTTTTCTATATACATAATCATGTCATCTGCAGTAAGAGATACTTTTACTTCTTTCTTTCTAATTTGGATGTCATTTCTAACTTGCCTAACTGCTCTGGCTAAACTTCAAATACATTGATTAGAAGTACCAAAAGAGGGCATCCTGATCTAAGGGGAAAGCCTTGCAGTCTTTCACCATCAATATGATGTTAATTACAATTTTTCAAATATAGCTTTTATCATGTTGAGGAAGTTACCTTCTATTCCTAATTTATTAAATAAAGTCTGATGAAGTTTTTCAAATGTTTTTTCCTACATCAACTGAGATGATCATGTGAGGGTTTTTTTCATTCTATTAATACAGTGAATTACACTGATATTTAGGAAAAATTTAACCAAGGAGCTACAAGACTTGTACACTGAGACCTGGACAAAATATGGCTGAAAGAAATTTTAAAGGACAGGAGTACCTGACTGGCTTAGTCAGCAGAGCGTGGCACTCTTGATATCAGGGTCATGAGTTCTAGGCCCACGTTGGGGGTTAAGTTTACTTAATTAAAAAAAAAAAAAAATTTAAAGGGCATAGCTAAAAGGAAAGATACCCTGCATTTGTTGACTAGAAGATTTAATAGTATCAAGATGACAATACTACCCAAGAGATTTATAAATTCAATTCAATCCCTAACAACCCAACGGCATACTGTGTAGAAATAGGAAAAAAAATCCTGAATTTCATATGGTATTTTAAGGGATGCCAAATAGCCAAAACAATCTTGAAAAGGAGAAACAAAGTTGGAGGACTCACACTTTCCAATTTCAAACTTCTACAAAGCTACAGTAATCATAACAGTGTAGTACAGGCACAAAGAGACATATAAACCACTGGAACAAAACTGAGAATCCAGAAATAAGCCCTTATATACATGGCTGTTATAGACTGAATGTTTCTGTCCCCAAAATTTACATGTTGAAGACTGAAACCCCAATGTTATGATATTTAAAGATAGGACCTTTGGGAGGTAAGTAGGGTTAGATGAGGTTATCAGGGTAGGGCTCTCATGACAGAATTAGTGCCCTCCTAATAAGAGAAACCACAGAGCTCACTCAATCTCTGAGAATACACAAAGAGATTATGAGGGCACAAAGCAAAAATGGCAGCTGCCAACAAACCAAATGAAATCTACCTCCTAAAACCTTAGTCTTAGACTTCCCATCCTCCAGGAATAGGAGAAATAAATTTCTATGGTTTAAGCCACCCAATCTATGCTATTTTGTTATAGCACACAAAGTGATTAATACAAAAGCCAAATGATTTTTGACAAGGGTGCCAACATCATTCAATGGGAAAAGAACAAACTTCAATATATAGTGCTGGAAAAACTGGATATCCACATACAAAAGAACAGAACTGAACACATACATTACACTATAAACAAAAGTTAACTATAAATGGATTAAAGACCTACATTAAAGGGGCGCCTGGGTAGCTCAGTGGGTTAAGCCTCTGCCTTCGGCCCAGGTCATGCATGATCCCAGGGTCCTGGGATCGAGCCCCACATCGGGCTCTTTCCTTGGCGGGGAGCCTGCTTCTCCCTCTCTCTCTACCTGCCTCTCTGCCTACTTGTGACCTCTCTGTCTCTCTCTGTCAAATAAACAAATAAAATCTTAAAAAAAAAAAAAAAGACCTACATTAAAGAGCTAAACTACAAAACTCAGACTTCTTCATATGGGAAAAACTACAGGATCTTATATTTGGCAAATGTTTCTTAAACTTTTGTAGCACAAGCTACAAAAGGAAAACAGACAAATTAGACTTCATCAAAACTGAAAACTTTTGTGGCTCAATGGACATATCAAAAATGAAAAACCACCTGAATGGGAGAAAATATTTGCAAATCACATATCTGATCAGAGTTTAATATCCAAAATATAGGACGCCTGGGTGGCTCAGTGGGTTAAGCCGCTGCCTTCAGCTCAGGTCATGATCTCAGGGTCCTGGGATCGAGCCCCGCATTGGGCTCTCTGCTCAGCAGGGAGCCTGCTTCTCTCTCTCTCTCTCTCTCTCTCTGCCTGCCTCTCCATCTGCTTGTGGTATCTCTCTGTCAAATAAATAAATAAAATCTTCAAAATATATAAATAACTCCTATAACTCAGTAACAAAAAGACAACCCAATTAAAAAAGGGCAAAGGATTTAAAAACACATTTCTCCAAGGAAGATATATAAATGGCCAATAAGCACAAGAACAGATACTCACCATCAATAATGATTTAAAAATTACAAATCAAAACCACAATGAGATACTGCTTCACACCCACTAGGACAGCTATTATCAGAAAAAGAAAAAAAAAGAAAAAAGAACAAGCGTTGAAGATGATATGGAGAAATCAGAACCCTTGTGCATTGCTAATACACCTCTGTGGAAAACAAACTGGGGATTCCTCAAAAAGATAAACATAAAAATCCCATTTATCCCAGCAAATCCATTTCTAGGTATATATCCAAAAGAAGTGAAAACATAGACTGAGATTATTGTACAGCACTGTTTATAGCAACATTTTTCATAATCGCCAAAAGATAAAAACAACTGTGCCTGTCAACAAATAAAAGGATAAATAAAATGTATTACCTACATACAATAAACTATTACTTAGCCATAAAAAAATGAAATTCTGACATATTATGCTAAGTGAAATGAGTCAGACACCAAAGGTCAAATATTGTCTAATTCCACTTATGTGAAATATCTAGAATAGGCAAATTCATTGAGCTATAAAGTAAATTAAAGCATAACAGAAGCTAGAGAAAACAGTTATTCCTTAATGTGGACTGACTTTCTGTGCGGGATAAAAAAGACAGTGGTAGAAGCACCTGGGTGGTTCAGGTAGTTGAGCTTCCAACTCCTGGTTTCAGTTCAGGTCTTGATTTCAGGGTCCTGAGATCAAGCCCTGAGTCAGGATGAAGCTCCACACAGAGCTTGAGATTCTCTCCCTCTCTCTCTCCTTCCACCCCTCTCCACACTCACTCTCTCTAAAATAAATAAAATCTTTTAAAAAACAGAAAGAAGGGACGCCTGGGTGGCTCAGTGGGTTAAGCCGCTGCCTTCGGCTCAGGTCATGATCTCAGGGTCCTGGGATCGAGTCCCGCATCGGGCTCTCTGCTCAGCAGGGAGCCTGCTTCCTCCTCTCTCTCTGCCTGCCTCTCTGCCTGCTTGTGATCTCTGCCTGTCAAATAAATAAAAAAAATCTTTAAAAAAAAAAAAAAAAAAAAAAAACAGAAAGAAAAGACAGTGGTAATACTTGTACAACACTATTAAAATGTACTTAATTCCACTGAGTTACACACTTGTAATAATTAAAATGGTAAATTATAGGGGCACCTGGGTGGCTCAGTGGGTTAAAGCCGCTGCCTTCAGTTCAGGTCATGATCCCAGGGTCCTGGGATCAAGCCCCGAATTGGGCTCTTTGCTCCTGCTTCTTCCTCTCTCTGCCTACTTGACTTTCTGTCAAATAAATAAATAAAATCTTTTTTAAAAATAAATAAGTAAAAATAAATAAATAAAAGAATAAAATGGTATATTTTATGTCATGTGTATTTAAACACATTTAAAAAATTTAAGGTAACTTTTTTTAAAAGATTTTATTTATTTATTTGACAGAGATCACAAGTAGGCAGAGAGGCAGACAGAAGGGGAGGGAGAAGCAGGCTCCTTGCTGAGCAGAGAGACTGATGCGGGGCTCGATCCCTGGACCCTGAGACCATGACCTAAGCTGAAGACAGAGGCTTAACCCACTGAGCCACCCAGGCACCCCTAAGGTAACTTTTAATATAATTTTTTTAAAACATTCAGGTGCTAACCTTAAAGACTTGTTGTACGTTGAACTGTGGCCCCCAAAGATATGTCCTCCCAGGTACCCAGAATGTGATCTTTGCAGATGTAATCAGCGCAAGGATCTTGAAATGAGATGACCCTGGATTAGGGTAGGCCCTAATTCTCCTTAGAAAAGACAAAAACACAGAGAAGGTCATGTGAAAGCAGAGGTAAAAACTGGGAGTTAATGCTGCCACAAATCAAGGAACCTAAGGCCACCAGAAGCTGAAAGAGACACAAAGAAGGTTCTTTCCTAGAGCCTTCAGATAGAGGATAGCCTTGCTGACCCCTTGATTTTGGAGTTCTAGCCTCCAGAACTATGAGAGAATAAATTTCTGTTGTTTTCAGCCACCAAGTCTGTGGTGAGTTCTTACAGCAAACCTAGTAAACTAATACAGATTTTGGTACTTGGAAATGGTAGGTTGTGGTAATAAATACCTAAAAATATGGAAAAAGATTTGGAACTGGATGAGTAGATGCTGGATGAATTTTTTTTTTAAAGATTTTATTTATTTATTTGACAGACAGAGATCACAAGTAGACAGAGAGGCAGACAGAGAGAGGAAGGGAAGCAGGCTCCCCACTGAGCAGAGAGCCCGACATGGGGCTCGATCCCAGGACCCTGGGATCATGACCCGAGCCGAAGGCAGAGGCTTTAACCCACTGAGCCACCCAGGTGCCCCGATGCTGGATGAATTTTAGGAAGCATGTAAGAGGCAATCTGTCAACTATCAAAAAAAAGGGAGGGGGTGTGACTGGGTGGCTCAGTCGGTTAAAGCATCCCTCTTGATCTCAGCTCAGGTCTTGATCTCAGGGTCATGAGTTCAAGCCCCAGGCTGGGCTCTACACCCGGCGTGGAGCCTACTTAAAAAAATAACAAGAGAGCAGCGTGATAGAAAAAAAATCTAGATTGCCTTCAAGAGATGGTTGGTACAAATATAAGTATTAAAGACAATTCTGGTGGGGGCACCTAGGTGGCTCAATGGGTTGAGCCTCTGTCTTCAGCTCAGGTCATGATCCCAGAGTCCTGGGATTGAGCCCATGTCAGGCTCTGTGCTCAGTGGGGAGCATGCCTCACCACCCCCTCTGCCAACCTCTCTGCCTACTTGTGATCTCTCTATGTCAAATAAATAAATAAAATCTTAAAAAAAAAAAATAAAGACAATTCTGGTAGTTTCACAAGGAAGTGAGGAACAAGAAGAGAAAGTTTTTAACATCTTAACACATATATACCATGAACAAAATGTTGAGAAAAATCTGATTGTTAAAGATGGTTCTGGTGAGATGTTAGAAGGAAAAATAGAAGGAAACAAAGAATATTGGGAACTAGAAGGTAATCATTATAAAGTAGCAGAAAATTTGACAGAATTGTGTTCTATACTGGGTAGGAAGCAGAACTTGGAAGCAATGAATTTAGATATTTACTAAGATTTCTAAGCAAAGAGTTGAAAGCACAACCTGGTTTTTTTTTTGTTGCTAAGAGTAAAAAGGAAGACCCAAGAGATAAACTGAGAAAATATTAAGCAAAAAGGAAACAACTCTTGATGACTTGGGAGGTTCTCAGCCCATCTCAGAGGATGTGAAAATTATGAAATTCACCGTTAGAAATGTGCTCTAGAGAAAGGGCCAAGGATATAGCTAGACAACTATTTGCTGAAGATATCAGATGTATGACTCATGGGTCCAATCAGTCACCTCAATTTAAATCAGGAATAAAGACTGGGTTATCCAGATCCACGAAGAACCCTCTTGTCTAACTGTATGGACCCCCTTTACATAGAAGACTCGAGGTATGTGAACACATTTTTTAAAAGACTTTATTTATTTATTTGACAGAGAGAAATACAGCAAGAGAGGAAACACAAGCAGAGGGAGAGGGAGAAGCAGGCTTCCTTCCCCCCAAGCAGGGAGCCTGACGTGGGGCTCAATCCCAGGACCCTGGGATCATGACCTGAGCCAAAGGCAGATGCCCAATGACTGAGCCACCTAGGTGCCCTAGTGTGTGAACATAGTATACTAACAAAAACACTACCAGCCTATACTTCAAAGAACAGATAAGACAAAAATGAAAAAAAAAATCTGGAATTCTGTTGGCAGGAAAGAGCTAATAAAGCTACTCATGTGTGAACATGTGCTATCCTTCAAAGAAAAAGAAAGGTCCACAGAAGTAGAAGTCAGAGAAGTAGGCTCAAAGCAGGGGTCTACACTGTTTCAGTAAACCCAGAAGGCAGAAGATCAAGCCAGAGAGAATTTTTCTCAGGTCCTGAAACCTAAGGAAATTGGTCCAGCTGGGTTTTGAACTTAAGTGGGACCAGTGATCCCTTTATTCCTTCCATTTCCTTCCTTTTGTAATGGGAATGTCTATCCCATGCCTGACCCAGGATTGTATCAAGAAAGCAGAATATTGGGGCACCTGGGTGGCTCAGTGGGTTGAAGTCTCTGCCTTCGGCTCCGGTCATGATCCTGGGGTCCTGGGATTGAGCCCCGAATTGGGCTCTCTGCTCGGCGGGGAACCTGCTTCCTCCTCTCTCTCTGCCTACTTGTGATCTCTGTCTGTCAAATAAATAAATAAGATCTTTAAAAAAAAAAAAAGAAAGAAAGCAGAAAATTTGTTTTCTGGTTTCACAGGAATACAGATGAAGAAGAATTTTTTCCCAGATGGGTCATACCCAGAATCACACTCGTCCTGGGATCGAGCCCCAAGTCAGGCTCTCTGCTCAGCCAGAAGCTTGCTTCCTCCTCTCTCCTGCCTACCTCTCTGCCTACTTGTCATCTCTGTCTGTCATATAAATAAATAAAATCTTCAAAAAAAAAAAAAAAGAATTCATGCTATAAGGGGTTGAGACTTTGGGGGATGCTGGGATAGAGATGAATGTATTTTGTATATGGGATGGATGTCAAGTTTGAGGGACAAGAAGGTGGACTGTAGTGGCTTGAATTGTGGCCCCTAAAAGACATAAGCATTCAGAAGCTCAGATTGTGAGGAGAATAGGTCTTCACAGATGTAATTAAGGTAAACATGTTGAGACAAGATCATCCAGGATTAGGCTGGACCCTAAATCCAATGAAGACATCCCTAAAAGAGACAGAAAAGAAAACACAGAAGGCCATGGGAAGAGGGAGGCAGACTGGAGTTATGCTTAAACAAATCAAGGAATATAAATCAAACCACCAGAAGCTTCCAGAATCCTTCCAAAAGCTGGATGAAGGAAAAACTCTTCCTTAGAGCCTTCAGAGAGAAGCTGGGCCTACTGACACCTTAATATCCAGCATCCAGAAATGAGAGAGAATAAATTTCTGCCATATTAAGCCAGCAAACTGGTAGTAATCTGTTATGGATTACACATGGATAACATATGGATGTTATGTTAGGATTCTAATACAGATAGCCATTAATAAAAAAATGAGACAAATTTAAACATCAAAAAGAATACTGACCACAACACACTTAAATATAGCAAACATATTAAAATCTATGTCTTGGGGCGCCTGGGTGGCTCAGTGGGTTGGGCCGCTGCCTTCGGCTCGGGTCATGATCTCAGGGTCCTGGGATCGAGTCCCGCATCGGGCTCTCTGCTCAGCAGGGAGCCTGCTTTCCTCTCTCTCTCTCTCTCTCTCTGCCTGCCTCTCCGCCTACTTGTGGTCTCTCTCTGTCAAATAAATAAATAAAATCTTTAAAAAAAAGAAAAAAAAGAAAAAGAAAAAGAAAATCTATGTCTTCATAATGATATCACCTCCCAGGCCTCGCCTTTAGGATTTGCTCTGGCATCGATTCATTTTTCTGAAAGTTGATAAAGGAGAAAAAATAAGCATTCACTCTCTGCTTCTCCTTAAAAATATTACAGGGTGACCAAATAACTGATGAAGAAATTCTTTACAGAAGAATTCCAGTGAATAACATATGTTAAAAAAAAAAAAAATCACTCCTCTAATGAAATCAAAGACCTAGGAGAATCATCTATGACTGATAATTCATTACATGAGATGTTAAGAAACTATAATGTTTAGGGGTGCCTGGGTGGCTCAATGGGTTAAAGCCTCTGCCTTGCCTTCGGGTCAGGTCATGATCTCAGGGTTCCTGGATCGAGCCCCAAATCAGGCTCTCTGCTCAGGAGCAAGCCTGCTTCCCTTCCTCTCTCTCTGCCTGCCTTTCTGCCTACTTGTGATCTCTTTCAAATAAATAAATAAAATCTTTAAAAAACAAAAAACTATAATGTTTAGATCCCCTGAACAGAATGTAAATTGACCAATTTTAGTAATACTAAAAGTGTGCCTCCTGGAATAATGCAGCAAGAATTCACTGTCTACTAGCATCATCTAATAGGGTGACTATATATCCTAATTTGTCCAGACAGTCCCAGTTTATGGCTATTACCCCACTGTAAACAGCACACCCTTTTATTCTTAAAACTGATTGGAAATAAATTATATATAACTCTATTCATGAATTTTTCTTCCTTTTTTTGTTACGAATTTTTCTTTCTTAAAGAAACTGAACCTAAACCTCATAAAGCTCTACCAATTCAAGTTCTCAATCTTGACTACAGAACTAAATCACTTGGGGAATTTTTTAAAATATTGATGCCTAAAATCCAGCCATGAATTCTCATTTCATGAATCTGAAATGTAACCTGAGAATCAGGATATTTAAAAGCTCTCCAGGTAATTCTCAAGTTTCAGCCAAAGTTGAGAACTGCTCTATATGTATCTACTAATTTGTGGGAAATATGAAGGGTAATTGAACATGTTAAAACACCAAAAGAATTCAAGCAGCCAAATCCAGAATGTGGGAAATTCTCCCGAACAAATGACCTAGTTTTTTCAACAGAGATAGCATGGGGAAAAGTACAGGGTGTATACAGTAGGGAGGGCAATAGTTGAAGTTAAGAGAAATTTAAGAGGCAGATAAACCAAATAAAATGGCAAATCTTATTTGGATAGTGATTTAAACAAACCGACTGTAAAAAAAAAAATTTTTAGAGAATCAAAGAAATCTGAACAGACTGGATTAAGGAACTCTTAACTTTATTAGGTATGGTATTGGAGTTGTTTAGTTTTAATTCTCACTTATTAGAAATACATGCCCAAGTATGTATAGATTAAATGATGTCACACCTGAGATTTCTTTAAAATTATTTTGACCAAGTGCTCACTTCAGAAGCATATATACTAAAATTATTTTGACCAAAAAAAAAAAAGTTGGATGAGAGAGGAATAGCAAAATGTTGAGAACTGTTCAGCTGTCAAAGCTGGGTAAGAGGAATATGCAGTTTCACTGTACCAATCTGTATTTTATATTCTATTAGTATCAAATTATGAAACAATAAATATGGGTTTTTAATTTTTGTTTATAAATATACAGTATGTATTTCTATGTGTACATATATATATCACATTTAAATTTATAAAACAAGTTAGGAGATGTAAAGAAAGATGAACACATGATCCTTAACCT
The DNA here is from genome assembly GCF_022355385.1 of Mustela nigripes. Lineage (NCBI taxonomy): Eukaryota > Metazoa > Chordata > Mammalia > Carnivora > Mustelidae > Mustela > Mustela nigripes. Next base: position 26,553,541 of record NC_081570.1, on the reverse strand, counting down.
CAAAGAGTAGAAGGTAGACCATGTGGGATAGAAAAGGTTTGCTCAGGTATCATCTTTGGTGAAAAGCAGGAAGGTAGCTAACACAAGCTTCCAGGAGGCCAGAAAGATAGGAATGAAATCAAAGTAATATTATGCATATTCCCTAAGCATAAATGGGTGTGGGTGTTATTATCCCAATATTACTAAATACTAGAGACTGTACCATAACCTGACTTTGAAAAGCCCATGCTCTATTACGTTCAGCTATTTGAAAATGCATTCTTGGCTCTTTAAGGAAGACACAGTCATAGCTACAAGAAAGCTTCTGGGTGCTCCGCTTCTGTTCCTCACTCACCACTGCTTGCTCTCTCCAAGGAACAAGTCCATCAGAAAGCTGCGCTGCAGACAGGGCTTTTAAAGACACCAGGAGACACCCGTGGAAACAGAGGCGGAATTCAACAAATTAGAATTACTCTAACCAGCACAATGTAAAATCTTTGGAGAAGGTATCTGCAACTAGATCAGAGGGACAAAGAAGAATCTCAAAGTATAAGGACAACTTTGGATGCCTACCACGACTCTGAAAATCACTACAAGGAAAACTCCTTGTAGTGAAGGTTCTAAAATTTGGGATCATTTTCAGATGAGGATCCACAAGCAACTCACTGACTTGCACCGTCCTTTTGAGATTACTAAAGCAAATTACGTTCATCACTACTAAGCCAGGAGTTGAGGCTGAAGTCACCATTGCACATGCTTATGTCAACCTTTTTAATAAACTGATTAGTTGTTCAAAAAAATTAAAAAAAGAAAATGCATTTTTTATAAGTCAAATGGTCAAGTATTAGCAATTTTATATGGTTCAACCTAATACTATGCTATAATGCTTTCCTTTCTCTTTCCGTTGCTAAAATAATTACATAATTAATACACAGTAAAATAATCAGAATATTTAAAAGAAACATCAGTCTTCCTTAAAGAGTGGTCAGTTTCCTAATACAGAATTGAAAATATTCACTAAATATCCATAAAATTGCAATTTTACATTTATCTCCTTAAATGGCCTTTAGTAAATTAGGAAATCATTCTATTTTCAAAGGAAGCACAAACTTTATCTTTAAAATAAATAATAGCTTTAAAATATTTAGTGTATACTTTCTTAAAAATAAACCTCTGAGTTGTGAAGATGTTTTAAGGTTATCTCAAACTAGAATGGATTTCGATGCATCCTAAGAATTTACACCTCAATTTAAGTATGATTCCACTGATTTTAACCACCAAAAATCCCAGATAATTCAGTACCTAGACTATTATTATATATATTACATACATGTATTTTATGTTACATGTTACATACGATTAACACATTAACTTTTATGTTATTATAATGAATTCTAATCTACTATCAAACAGTATAATTTTTCAGTAATACCTGATACTGGTTTAGCCTATTATATTATGACCTTGAGCAAAAAGAAAATCTCTGAACCTCAGTTTCCTAATGGGACAGTAATAGTGATCACTGTTTATGGAATTAATGAGGATTGGAGGATATATTACACATAAAATAATTAAAATAATGACTAAAACTTAAATGCTTATAAATATCAAGTATTACTTTATTTACAGAAACCTCTGCTAGTTATAAGATGGGTACCGTGAAAATAATTCAGAATCATCAACGCTAGAATGGCCTTTTCAAATGCTCTCTACAAAGCCAATGCATTCAAGTAGATGCTTTACACTGTGTACATGTGAGCTGCAAATATTTTTAGTATGTACCACTGTGCTTTTTAAGTAACACATATAGTGAAAAGAGAAAAGATTAAAAGTTCATCAAGGAATTAAGAGGGATCAACCTTTTGCAATTATTTTATTATAAAATATTAAAATAACAGAAACCCAGAACAAAACAACTCCATAATCCCATCACATGATAAAAATCAATGTTTTCATTTGTTCATGTTATTTGTTATTCCTTACCTACATGCATGTTCACTCTTTACATATTTACAATAATAATATGGATAACACTTTATAGCCTATATTTTCACGTATACCATGACTGTTTTTCCATTTTGCAAAAAATTTTCCCTACTCTCTTTCCTTCTTTATCCCCACCCCTTGAAGGTAATCAACAGTAACATGTAGCCTGACATGTAGCCTCCACAACTTTCTCCAAGCTCATACATATACAAGTACAGACACATATGTGGGGAAGGGAAAATGGTCAATTTTTACAAAAATGGAAGCATACTACTTATACATATGCTTATCTTTCTTTTAAGCATACCAAACACATATGCCTCAAATTTAATATACAGACAAGTCTGAGTGGATACAACTTACTAGACCATGTAATAACATATACACTTACCAAAGTCATCATTCTGTATGTAAACTTTGAAAAGATACAGGGATTTCACAAAAAAATATGGCCACTAGATTTAGTTAGATCTCATGCATGCTTCGTAAGTTTATTTTAATAGCCATGTGTAAAATAATTCCACTATTTACAAGCCTACCTAATGAATTTTAAAACTTACATTAGAAAATAAAAATTCTATAATCTTAAAATTCATAAATATCTCAAAAATATCCTAACTTTAAAGAAAGACTATGTGTGTATGAACTTCATATGATCTTGGTTTTTAGCACAGATGATTGATGGATATGGTGCTGACCCACCCACATAATTAGCTTCCCCAAGTTCAAAAACTGAAAGACTGGCATTCCAATATAGTCAGAATACAATCAAATCAACCTTATCTAATGAATACCTATTGTTCTAAATGCCCACAAGCATAAAAAACAGCCAGCAGTCCTACACAGAATTTAAGATCAACTCAAGTCGTAAAATACACTTTCCCATCTAACCATAATCCAGAACAATCAGAAGATCCCTAAATCTGAATCCACAGGAGACAATTCTGGAGTATAAAAGATGCTATGTAAGATTTACTGAAGCAACCAAAATTACAAAGCAAGTAACCCGGTACCCAAGCCCTAGAACCTCTACTTGAACAGGTGAACTTTCTTAACCAAATATCAATGTAAGTCTTTTTGAGTTCCTATTACATGGAAGTCATAGGTTTTGGAGATGCAAAAAAGCAGGAGAGCCAGAATAAATTATCTAAGATGATCATAAATATCACAACGTAATACATAGCATACAGTTCAACAACTGGCATATGTGCTCAACAACTTTTTGTGACTAATGATTATACAGGTCAATGCAGCTAAGCATCACAAATACAACACTATGTCATTCATCAATACTATTTAGATTAAATAACCTAAACTTATTATCTAGGCCTATGTACTTTTTTAGCTGCATCAAAGCAGTCAAATTACTTAAAAAGATATTGTTCTTTTGTACATAGTCCCCACTAATCTGTTTAGAATATATACACATATGGAATCCATGAGTTTAGCACATATCAAAGAAATGAGGGGAGAAACAAAGCATGTGTACCATGTGTACAGTTCAGGATAACCCTACTGAACATTCTAACCAAATATCAAAAACAAAACGGAGGCACACCTGTCTGGTAGAGCATGCTACTCTTGACCAAGGGTTGTAGTTCAAGCCCCACACTGGGTATAGACATTACTTAAAAAAAAAAATTCATGAAATAAAATAAAATAACTTAAAAAATGGATTATGGAGCCTAAAAGTTAATGAATGTAACCTTCTTCCACAATGAAATTGGTAAAATAATGGGAAAAATCTGTAGAAGAGTTATCTATATATTACATATTAAAAAATAATGGTTTAGATTACTACCAGTGTGGCACCTTTAAAGTATATTAGAAGAAAAAGAAGTATTTAAAATCTAGATGAATTTGTTACCAACCTGCTTAGATGTTTTCCAGAACATTCCATTTTATAAGATGAATGATAATAGCATCAGTAGCAACTGGATTCAGAGATCTCCTTGAATGAACATTACACAGCTAAAGTAATTCATCCTATGTATTTTAACTGGCTGACCACATGCCATGTGCCTTTCCTCAAATGAGGATCCAGTTTAAACTGACTCAGAGCTTGAAGAGTAATTTAAAATTTCAAAACATGTGCATTCCATACCCAATATTTATATTAAATGAACTATTTAATATACTATCATAAAACATATCTTGTTCTAGCTACGACTAATTTTTACATAAAGAAGATTTAAACTTCTATATACCTAAGACTATCAACATTAAATTTTAATTGCTCCAAATACAATGAAAGACATTATAAAATAACTGATTATGGATAAAAGGCTACATATATGAGTAAATACATTATAAAGCCAATAAAATGTTAATAGTTGGGGCGCCTGGGTGGCTCAGTGGGTTAAGCCGCTGCCTTCGGCTCAGGTCATGATCTCAGGGTCCTGGGATCGAGTCCCGCATCGGGCTCTCTGCTCAGCAGGAAGCCTGCTTCCCCCTCTCTCTCTCTGCCTGCCTCTCCATCTACTTGTAATTTCTCTCTGTCAAATAAATAAATAAAATCTTTAAAAAAAAAAAAATGTTAATAGTTGAATCTAGCCAGTGAGTATACGAACGGCCTCTGTAAATTTTTTCAGTTTTGCTGTGTAACTGAAAATACTTCAGAATAAACTGTTGGAAAAAAACTATTTGACATTTCTCTGGTTATTTATAATTTAAGTTTTGTTTTGTTTTAGGTAGGCATGCTAGGCATGGAGCCCAATGCGGGGCCTGAATTCAAGACCCTGGAATCAAGACCTGAGCTGAGATCAAGATCTTATGCTTAACCAACTGAGCCACCCAGGTGCCCCTATAATTTAGGGTTTTAACGGGAGACACAGAGATTGACATCGGACACAAGCATTGTAGTTGGGACAAACCTGAATTCAAATCCCAGATTAACCTCTTAAAGAGCTATCTGACCGTAAGTATAATTACTTAAACTCTCTACGCCCACATTTCTTCATCTGCAAAATGGGTTTTACAAAGCTAAGGCAAAGTTAAATTCCTCCTATAAAGCACAGTGCCAGGCACATAGTAAGCACTCAAAATGTTAGCTGTAATTCATTATGAGATTGCTAATTCTATGCTAAATCATAAAGGCATTGTCAGTAAAAATTAAGTAGTAATTTTTTACGTGGTTGGCTTAACACTAATTTGATCATTTTGTGACCATTCCCCAAAGGAAGACTCCTAATAGGAAACTCATTGCTCAACATGCTAAGGTTTGGGAAGGTGGGGAGGAAATATTTTTTAAAAATCTGAAAAATATTTCCCAATCGATAGTACAGTATTGATCTCCGTCTGAAAAAAAAATCATTCAGAATTAAATAAGAAAAGTTTCAAGACAAACTTTAAAAGGCATTCAATAACTCTCATGTACAACTGGCTTCACCTCTGCAGGTTGGTTGGGTACACCCTTGTGATGACAAAACTTGTCATAACGTTCTTAATTGTTGGTAAAGAGGCTAGACTAGAACACGACATTTAGAGTTGACAAAATCTAAATGAGGACATGCCAACAACCCCACTTCTTCACAGGTAAGAGCACCACCTCCACCTTGGTCTGATAACGGTTATGGGGGGAGGGGAAAGGAGGTAGGAAAATGAATTCGCGATGGTGTTACTTAAGAACCCTCCAGGTTATTCCTCTTGAGACCTGTCCACGACTTATTCCCGCCACTACCACCCCCACCTGACCTCTCCCCAGTTAAACTTCCAGACTCTGATTTACTGAAGATGCACTTAAGAATATGACACCTTCCCTCCCTTGGCCCACATAAGCCACCCCCAGTGCCAGAAAAAATTTTTTTAAAAAAAGAAAAAGAAAGCAAACAACAACCCCCGCCCCTCCCCCTCCTAACCAGCAGCAAATCTTTGTCCCACCTGCCGAAGGACCACTCTCCAGCGCGCTCCATACCCAAGGTTGCCTCAGTCCTGCCCGCAACCTCTCCCCAACCGGGCCTCAGCGACCCCTCCACGAGCCTGCGCCTGGCCCATTCCCGGCCCCGGGACGCGACTCCCGCCCCGCCCCCCGCCGCCCGCCGCCCGAGTTCTGCCTCACCTCACCTACCCTCTTTCGGGGGCCGGACTCCACCTCTCTCTCCGCCATGTTGGGCCCCGCTCGGAACCGCTGCGGCTCCCGGCGCGGTGGCGGCGGAACCTCTCGGGCCCCCGGCCCCCGCCCACACTGCAGGCACGGCCGCCTCGCGGCAGCTTCCCCGGACCCAGCCGGGCCTGGCGCTCAGAGTGAGGAGGGGGCGGATGCCGCGCGCCGGGTCGGAGATGTAGAGATCCCACGGGTGCGCGCGTGGGCGGTAGGGCCTGCCCGGGAAAGGGGGGGGGCCGGGACTCGGGGGGTTAATGGCCTCCAAGGGGCCCCGTGAGTAGGATTATTTTCTCTCAGAGAAATTCCTCCGCCTGCGGTTTCTTAAAGGGATCACTAAACCAGCCCCTTGCGCGCGCCCCAGATGCGCAGGCGCACCTTAAGCCCCTCCTTCCTTTCCCACCAAGCCCCCGGTCCTGAGCGTGCGCGGTGAGTGGCCAAGGGTAGGCCAAATCCTGCAAGTCTCTTTGCTGCCAGCAGCTGCTCCCACCACTCAACTATGGCCGCTGCCTTAAAGGGACCATGACGCAGTGATGAGGGAGAAATGAAAGAAATTGATGAAATGACTATCTGGAGAATTGGGTGAAATGTCAGTGTGGGGTCCAGATCATCAACTTACACCTGACTGCGGCGATGCCATTGAGCTGAAGATCTCAGTGGACCTCTGAACATGAGAATCCCAACCAATACGGGAACAAGCCAGTCAACTCAAGGAGACCCAACTCCTTCCGTTACATAGCCCAATCTGAAGCACGGGCCATAGAATATTAAGGGCCAATTCTGACAGCCTAACCTCAAAATCAGATCCTGTAATGATTTTGAAGACCAAACCAACAATTGGAGATAATTTCCTCGATAGTAATTTGTCTTTAGACTACCTAAATCGAAAAGAATCTCAGAAAGCATCTACTGCAATGCTCCCAATGGTAAAATTGCTGTCTGGTCCAGAAAAGTAATTTGCCTCAAGGTGCCTGAATGCTCGTGTGAATTTAGAATCAAGATTTGAGCAACAGCCTTCCAGGATTTTCAATGTACCAACCTGTCTTCAAAGCAAAATATATATCAATTTTCATCTAGAAGATCAGAAATGGGAGTTCCATGATACTTCAAGAATATTGTAATTCTCCTCTGAAGACGTGTGATGATTCGCAGATAATTGTGTGTCCTCATTCACCTCCATTCAAGGAGCTTTGAGACTCTGGCTTAAAGGATGATCATCTTATTTCCAAGCAGAAAACTGGGAAATAAATTTGGGTCTGTCTTGCCCTAAAATGGAAGCTGAGGAAGACTGTCGAGAATAAGGGCTTGATTTATTCCTCTTCATACCTTCCAGTTCCTTAGCCTCAGGTGGAGAAAAATTGTTCTAATGGAGTTCATAATGATAGCTTAAAGACAATCAAGTAAGAAAGACAAAGAAGCTGCCTCTTGAAGGTCATTCCCCCACAGTAAGAAACATTCAAATGCAAATGAGAAACTCCTAAAATCACTGGCTAATGAGAGGTAATTTATGACTTTTGTGTGTCACTTGGCAGCTGTTTGGAAACTGAAAAGTTTCCTAACCCATCTCATTTTGCTGGAAACTATCTGTGAAGTTGCTGGAAGTTTCCACGATGGTCCTTGCTGAGGCCTCTTCATCTTTAATTTCACTTCTTGGTAGAAAAAAGAAAAGGACAAAAGAATGTATATTTCAGCTGGAATTTTTGAAACTTGTCAGACCCTTTAGTTCCATGTTTAGGACAAAAAGGAAATAAAAAGAGAAAACAAGAAAAGACTTTTAGAGAATGTGGGTACATGAAAGGTCTAGTGGTTTCCACCTATTTTATTGGCAGTGGAATACTCCCTTCTAATAAAATCTGACAGCTTAAAATGGAGTTGCAAAATTAGTAGTGGAGATGGGAACCCATAAACTGCTCACCCATCCTTCCCCTTGTCCTCTCTCTTCTTCAATGCCCTCTCTCACTTTTAGAGAAATAGAGCATTTCTCAAAACACAGTTGAAAGCCATTAACTTAGTTGAACTCCACGTTGTAAACAGAGTCACTGAGGCTCAGAAACTTGTATGCTCAGAAACAGCACCAGAACTGAAACAAGCTTCTTGACCCCAAGCCTAGCACTGTCTATTATAGCAGATTATTTCTAGAAGTATTAGGAATATATTGGGTCTTGAACAATAGGCAAGATTTGTGCATCCCAGATAATATACAAGCATATCATGAATGTTCACTGCAGTCATCCATTTAAAAGGAAGGAGAAAAAAGAAAACCAACACTCAGCACTGCAAGGTTAATCACAGTATCCTAATTTTACAGAGGGATTTCTAGAGGTTAAGTGACTAGTACAGGTCATTGAGCAGAGAAGCCAAGCCAGAATTCAAAGGCTTTTGTTTTCTAGCTTATTCACACATATCATAAACTAGAGGTTCCAAATTGGCTGCCTTGCAACAACTCTACCCACAGACATGTATTTGGTTTGCACCACATACAGCTATGTGATCTTGGTCAAGTTACTTGCACCATGCCTCAGTTTCCTCATCTGTAAAAGAGGTTGTTGGGAGAATTAGTTAATATTTCTAAATGTCTCAGAACCCTTTTGGTTCCTAGCGTCGTAAGAATATATTATTTTATATATTCTAATTTTTTATTTTTTAATTAGATCCCAACATTTAAAATAGGATTATGTCATGTACAAATCCAATTTTCTGACTTCTTTTTTAAAAAGGAGAGTATAATGGTATAATGCTTTGCAAATATCAAGCCAATTCATTTTAATTTGCTTCTTTAAATCATGTTCCATCATTGACTCTTGCCTGAAGTGGAGCTCTGAGACTTATTTCCCTAATCAGGAAAGAGTAGAATAGGCTTAGTGAAGAGAAAAAGAATTTGCTAAATTTCCTTAATTCTATTTAACTTATAAAATTCAGCACATAGTAAGAATCTCATTTCTCCCAAACTCCGGAAGAGATGCTCCTTTCATCTAAGACAATAAGCCATGAGGCTGTGACATAGGGAAGTAAAGGAAAGCCTGACTCTTAAAGAGTAGTGGAAAGAAGAAGGGAAAGAGAGACAATGATTGAGAGACAAATGCCTCTGTCTTCCTACTCTAGCTCTTAAGTAGAAAGCACTCTTGTTTTGCTTCTGTTTGAAATTCCAGGTAGAGATGATTTGCAGACTGTATCCATGCCAACAGGCAAACAGCCCCATACAAGTAAAAGTAATGGCCTCGTGCAGTTGGGAAGAGAGAGAAGGCCTGCACTGAGGCCCTCAGAGTGTCTGTCAGTTAGGGGTGAATCCAGTTTTCATGGGTTTTGAAGCTTATGTGATGGGGGCAGGGAGGAAATTTTTAAAGAAATAGAACACAAACTTCCACATACAAAATTAGATATAGGGTCTTGGAAGAAGTTCTGCATGTGAGTGGCCCATAATCCCACTGTGATTTAGAATGTATCCAGAAGTTCTCACCCTCTGGGGAGGCATAGAGAAAGTAGCCATGAGATTACCTGGTAAGTACAGGGGAAAGTAGCTCTGTAGATCTCACCAGTCCTAGAACAAAATGCAGTAACACCCAGGCCTCAGAAAGAGATGAGGTTTGCCTGTAGTTTCTTAATAAGCTTAGAGAAGCCAGGGTACAAGATACAGCACTCATTGACCAATAAGCTGCTGAGCATCCAGAGAAGTAAAATGTAGTACAAGGACACCAAATGGATCCAAGGTTTCAGGCTTCCTTAACACATTAACAACTCACACATGCAGATGTCATCTTAAGGACGTGTGCAGAGGTAGAGAGAGGCTATGAAAGACTTGGAGTTTCTTCCCCAAAGAAGTTATTATTACCTAGAGGAAGACTATCCATTAGATTAAAATATGTTTAAAACAAAATTGAACGTTTAGATACATAAGATAACATCTGAGGATGTTGAAAGTAAACAGGCGTCGGGATAAAAAGTGACTGGAAGAGTGCTGCTTTAGTTGATTAGTTACTTTAGTTAGTTTCTGAAGAACTTCTGAACTCTGGTTCTGAGAACTAAACAAGTAGAGAGGAAGTTGTGTGTCCCTTCTTTTGGAATGCTGCTTGTAGTGGGAAACCATCCTTCTTTCCATGTTACCTGGTGGGATAGTTTCAAGAATTCCACAATTAGGGGTGCACTGGTGGCTCAGTCGGTTAAGTATCTGCCTTCAGCTGAGATCATGATCTTGGGGTCCTGGGATTGAGTTCCCCATCAGGCTCCCTGCTCAGTAGGGTATGTGCTTCTCCCTCTCCCTGTACCTCTCCCCCTGCATGCACTGTCTCTCAAATAAATAAATAAAATCTTAAAAAAAAAAAAAATAGGGGTTCTCTGTCAGTCACTGAGCCAGGGCCCTTACCTTTATCGACCTCAGTGTTCCCATAATGTTAAATGATTAGAATACCTTAGGGAGGGCCTCACTGACGGCTCCAATTACTTGGTAATGGCTACTGGGGGCATTGTGCAGAAAACATCTGTTGAGCCACATTTAGGTTCAATAATTGATTAGTGATGTCTGCCACCAGTGAGGGGTGGAAGTGACATCACCCATCACATATCCCATCCCTTGGCTAAATGCTCTGTTAATTATTTCCAATTCTAGATTTCTTTGATTCTGTCATTTTTTATGACTACTATTGAGATCTATCCCAATCTAATTGCACCGTTTTGAGTATTTGCCTTTGTGTCAATGAGAATGGAGAGAAGAAGGTACAGGAAAAAAAAAACTGATATTCCAATTTGACACTGCTCCTTGAGTAATGAAGACCCAGAAATCTGGTCTACTCCTTCCCTTCAAACCAAACCCAAGCCAGCAGAAACTGGAAAAGATGAATTCTTTTGTTAAAGGATAGCTCTTGTTTTTCTTGTCCTAAAATGGAGGAAATTATGCTTATCTCTTTTTCAGAACACCAGGCTATTATGTACAAAATTCTGACTTAAAGAATGACCTTCAGGGATGCCTGGGCCATTCAGTCACCTAAGCATCTGCGTTTGATTCAAGTCATCAGACAGAGTCCTGGGATTGAACCCTATGTCAGGCTCCTTGCTCAGTAAGGACCCTGCTTCTCCCTCTCCCAGCCGGAGGCTCTCCCAGCTCTCTCTCTCTCTCTCTCTCTCTCTCTCTCTCTCTCTGACAAATAAATAAATAAAACCTTTAAGGGAAAGAAGGAATATTATTTCATAAAAATAAAAAATTAAATCAAAGAAAAAATTAAATTAAGAAATAATGTAGAGGGGCGCCTGGGTGGCTCAGTGGGCTAAAGCCTCTGCCTTCAGCTAGAGTCATGACCCCAGGGTCCTGGGATCTAGCCCCACGTGGGGCTCTCTGCTCAGCGGGGAGCCTGCTTCCTCCTCTCTCTCTCTGCCTACTTGTGATCTCTATCTGTCAAATAAATGGATAAAATCGTTAAAAAAAAGAAAAGAAAAGAAATAATGTAGAGATTCTCATTCTGAAATGAGGACAATGGAAAAACTGAAATTAAAGCAAGTGATAAAATATATTTCTATATCTTTTTGAACGAATAAAAAATAATAGTAAGAAGGACCATGGAAACTTTTCAGCTTCCATGACATGTGTGTCTGAGGAGAATGGTTTAGAGAACTGAACACCTAAATACAAATAAAAGCCTACCTAGCGAAAATGGTAGGAAAGAGGGAGAACATTCAGCGTAACTGATAGTTAACATTCATGTCATAAAAAAATTCAAAAATTTGGAGAATGACTATATAATTAAAAAGATTCAAAATAGAGTTTTTAAATGTTATTTATTTTATTTATTTATTGTTTTTCAGCTATAGTTAACACACAATGTTACATTAGTTTCAGATGTATAACATAGTGATTTGACACAGAACAGAATTTAATCATGATTCGGTGATCTGAAAACACTTCAAAATTTTGTGGTACCCCTGAGCCATCAAGTCAGAAACCAGTGATTCTTACTCTCTGAAAGAAAGTGTGGGAGTTTGAGCTAAATCTTTCCTGATTCCAAATTTTGACATACATTGGAGAAATAAGGGATACTTTGTCATTTTCAAAAAAATAGCATGCAGAAACAAGATGGAGAGTGTTAAGGGGTGACTGGGTGTCTCCATCAATTAAGCCTTTGCCTTTGGATCAGGTCACGATCCCAGGGTCCTGGGATCCTATAAGACATCAGACTACATCCTTGCTCAGCGGTAGCCTGCTTCTCCCTCTGCCTGTCACTCCCCCTGCTTGTGGTCTCTCTCTCTGACAAATAAATAGATAAAATCTTTTAAAAAAAAGAAAAGTGTTACTGATTTGAAGTTATTTAGATTCCTTATGTCAAGTTTACACACCTTTAATTAGTAGATTGTCCACATTTTCAATTCAATTTTTTCAGTGACTATTCTTTATAAAAATCTCAAGTGTATCATGCCCTCATGTGTATTATCTCAAGTGTATTAATTACATTGCCCTCATATGAACAAGAGGTTTTCCCCATTTCCCTTCACTAAAAGATGATCCACTGTTAAAAAAACAAACAAAACAAAAACAAAAACTTCCATGTGATATTGTGATGTATTATAAAAAATATTAATTTAGGGGCGCCTGGCTGGCTTAGTCTTTTGAGCATACAACTCCTGATCTCGGGGTTGTGGGTTCAAGCCCCATGTTGGGCATAGAACCTACTTTAAAAAAAATAATAAAATAAAATATATATGCACATATATGTATATATACACATACATACAGGCATGTAGTCTTCTTTGTTTCTGGCTCAGAGCTTCCAAAACCTGGGAATTTCCCAAGTGCTGAGAGAGGTAAAGGTGTCTTTGGTCATGTTAATGAGGTGACTTTTTAAAACCATCCTAAGGTGGGGTCTGTTTTTCTGCAGGACAACTTTCAGTCCCACCCCCTGACCTCCAGAGAAGTAAGGGGGACTAGAGATTGAATCAGCCAATGGTCAATGACTTAGTCAATCATGGCTATTTAATGAAGTCTCCATAAAAGCCTAAGAGGTCAGCTTTGTGGTCCTTTTCAGAGTGCTTCCATGCTTGGGGAACCAGAATACATACATGTGCCATCAACCTAGGCCCCAAGGTCCATAAGATCAGAGGCTCCTTTGTTGGAGACCTCACCATATTTATCCCCTCATCTGACTGTTGATTCATAACCTTTATCATATCTTTTAATAAAATGGTAAATGTAAATGTTTCTCTAAGTTCTATGAGCCATTCTAGCAAATTAATTGAACCTAAGCAAGAGATTGTTTTACCCTCCAATTTATAGCCTGTCAGTCAAAAGCCCAGGTACCAGCCTGTGTCTTGTATTGGTTTCTGAAGTGGAGAGTAGAGGGCAGTCTTGTAGGACTAAACCCTTAACCTGTGGCATCAGATTGTACCTCTGGGTAGATAGTGTCAGAATTGAGTTGAATTCTCAGATTTTCAAAGAATTCTCCGAAGTGCTTGGTGTTGTGGGAGGAAGGGGGAGAACCTACCCTCAAGGTTAGTATTGGGTCCAGGCACCCTAAAAGACCCACTAAGACATGAATGTTTACTGGATATGTAAGATATGATCAGACATGGGAGGAGACTTGGTTTTACAGGATCTAAAAGATGGGAACTTTTCCAAATGGGAGTTCATCCATCACACAGTCGTTAACGACTTCTTACATCAATCCATACCCTTCCCTGAGCTCTAGAACCTCATAGCCACTGCATGATTATTTAACATAATTTACGTATTTATGAACCTGGCACATGCCAGAAATTAGAGGTGACAAGATAAATGAGATAATGGCTAAAATGGACATATAATTAGACAAACTGGTTGTTATGATTAAGATAAATATACAGCAGGGCTCCTGGGTGGCTCAGTGGGTTTACCGCTGCCTTTGGCTCAGGTCATGATCTCAGGGTGCTGGGATCAAGTCCCACATTGGGCTCTCTGCTCAGCAGGGAGCCTACTTCCCTTCCTCTCTCTCTGCCTGCTTGTGATCTCTCTCTGTCAAATAAATAAATAAAATCTTTAAAAAAAAAAAAAAAAAAAAAAAAGATAAATATACAGCATGGTAGGGAGCCCAGAGGAGAAGTACCTAATTTGTGTAGACTCCAACTACTGTAAATATGTCTCCACTTGAACTCATTAACTGTCCTCACCCAAACTCATACTTTAAGAAACTAAAAGCCAACCATGGAGACTTGACATGACTTTTAAGAACCTAAATTCCTTCAGGGCAACCCTTTTTTTTTTTTTTTTTTAAAGAAATTAAGCAGGATCTCAGCGATTATGCTTTTTTTTTTTTTTTTAAGATTTTATTTAGGGACGCCTGGGTGGCTCAGTTGGTTGGACGACTGCCTTCCGCTCAGGTCATGATCCTGGAGTCCCGGGATCGAGTCCCGCATCGGGCTCCCAGCTCCATGGGGAGTCTGCTTCTCTCTCTGACCTTCTCCTCGTTCATGCTCTCTCTCACTGTCTCTCTCTCAAGTAAATAAATAAAATCTTTAAAAAAAAAAAAAAGATTTTATTTATTTATTTGACAGACAGAGATCACAAATAGACAGAGAGGCAGGCAGAGAGAGAGGAGGAAGCAGGCTCCCTGCTGAACCGATGCGGGGCTCAATACCAGGACCCTGGGATCATGACCTGAGCCGAAGGCAGAGTATTTAACCCACTGAGCCACCCAGGCGCCCCGCTTTTTTTTTTTTTTTTTAAGATTTTATTTATTTATTTGACGCAGAAAGAGAGATCACAAGTAGGCAGAGCAGCAGGCAGAGACAGAGGAGAAACAGGCTCCCTGCTGAGCAAAGAGCCCTATGCGGGGCTCCATCCCAAGACCCTGAGATCATGACCTGAACCAAAGGCAGAGGCTTTAACCCACTGAGCAACCCAGGTGCCCCAGGGCAACCCTATTCAATAAAGTCCCTGGAGATCCCCCAAAAGGTCTGGTGAAGCAGAAAGCCCTAGAATGAATTTCAGAAAACCTGTTTGTTTGTTTGTTGTTGGTTTTTTGTAGTTTTTGTTCTGATTCCATCTCTAATTGTAAAACCTTAGGCAGGTCTCTTCACTGTGAGAACCTAAGTTCCTAACCCTATGCAATGAAGTCCCTGGAGATCCCCCCCAGAAGTTCTGCTGAAGTGGGAAAGCTCAGGAGAGATAACGGGCCCTAGAGATAGGAATGTTGCAGTCATCAGTACATGCCATAAGACGGGATAGGATTAAGCAGAGAAAGTAAATTAAACTGAGCCCTGAAGCACTCCAACATTTATAACTCAGGAAGAGAAAGAGGATCAATTAAAGTAGCAGGAAAACTAGGAGAGAGCACAGTGTCAGAAACCAAGAGTATGGGGGTCCTGGGAGGCTCAGTGTGTTAAAGCCTCTGCCTTTGGCTCAGATCGTGATCTCAGGGTTCTGGGATCAAGCCTCACATCAGGCTCTCTGCTCAGCGGGGAGCCTGTTTCCCCCGCCCTCTCTCTCTCTCTGCCTGCCTCTCTGCCTACTTGTGATCTCTGTCTGTCAAATAAATAAATAATTAAAAAAAAAAAAAAAAAGAAACCTAGAGTATTTTGAGAGAGGATCAATTGCCAACTTGTCAAATATCAGTAAGAAGACAAGTAAGATGAGGCCCAAGAATTGACTATAAAATTGGAAGGTCACTGCTGATCTAGACTAGAACTATTTCAGAAAATTGGTTTGTGAAAACTTAACTAAAGCAGATTGAAAGAGTTTGTGAGCATGCTGTCTTCCATGTGGGAAGTCTATGTAACCTGCAAACACACAAATGGCTCAGAGAACTGCCTTTTGTCTTTTTCTCCTACCTCTCATCAGGAGTCCATGCAGAATGGTAACATTATGGTCACTTTATGTGTAGACTTGGCTAAGCCACAATGTCGATATATTTGGTCAAACATTGTTCCTGCATATTTTTGTGTTTGTTGGATGAGATTAACAATTAATTCAGTGGAGGGGTGCTTGGGTAGCTCAGTCGATTGTGCATCTGACTCCTGATTTTGGTTTGGGTCATGAGGTAGAGCCCTGCATTCAGCTCTGCTTTTGGCTCCACACTCAGTGTGGAGTTGGCTTGAGATTCTCTCTCTCTCCCTCTGCCCCTGCCCACCACTCACTTGCACACACAATTTCTCTCTCTCTCTGTCTTTCTCGCAAAATAAATAAATAAAATCTTAAAAACAAAAACAGGGTGGGTGGCTCAGACAGTTAAACATCTGCCTTTGGCTCAGGTCATGTTCTCAGGACCTGGGATCCAGCCCTGTATCGGGCTTCCTGCTTAGCAAGGAATCCACTTCTCCCTCTCTCTCTGCCCCCACCCCCCTCATGCACACTTGCTCTCTCACTCTCTCTCAAATAAATAAATAAAATCTTTTAAAAACAACAACAATTCAGTGGACTATGAGTAAGCAGATTCTCCTCCATAATTTGGGTGGATCTCATCCAATCCTTTGAAGGCCCTAAAAGAATAAATAAAGACTGGTACTCCCCCCTCCAGGCAAAAGAATTTTGCCAGCTGACAGCCTGGTACTTGAACTGTTACATTGACTCTTCCTTGGGTCTCTAGCCTGCCAATTTACCCAGAACATTTTGAACTTGCCAGCCTCCATAATCACATGGGCAAAATTCTTAAAATGAAGCTCTCTATATATACACGTCCTATTAGTTCTGTTTGGAAAAAGAACCCTGAGTAATACAGGCGGTGAGCAGCCAGTGATTATTTTTCAAATGAAAGGAGCAGGTACTGTTGTTTTTGAGTTTGCACTATGTGCCAAACACTAGTTTTTCTAATTGCTGATAAATTGAAGACTTGTCTTACTATTAGAATGGCAGTAGCATGTTCCTTTTTTTTTTTTTTTTAAAGATTTTATTCATTTATTTGACAGAGAGAGAGAAATCACAAGTAGACGGAGAGGCAGGCAGAGAGAGAGAGAGGGAAGCAGGCTCCCTGCTGAGCAGAGAGCCCGATGCGGGACTCGATCCCAGGACCCTGAGATCATGACCTGAGCTGAAGGCAGCGGCTTAACCCACTGAGCCACCCAGGCGCCCCGGCAGTAGCATGTTCCTTAAAGAAAGTCGAGAAGAGGGGCGCCTGGGTGGCTCAGTGGGTTAAGCCACTGCCTTCGGCTCAGGTCATGATCTCAGGGTCCTGGGATCGAGTCCCGCGTCGGGCTCTCTGCTCAGCAGGGATCCTGCTTCCTCCTCTCTCTCTCTGCCTGCCTCTCTGCCTACTTGTAATCTCTCTCTGTCAAATAAATAAATAAAATCTTTAAAAAAAAAAAAAGAAAAGAAAGTCGAGAAGAAAAGAAAAGAAAGAAAGAAAGGATAAAGAAAGAAAGAAAGAGCCAATACATTCCTATTGCCCAAAGCAGATGACCATTGGCAAATATTTTGCTGCTTTTTATATCTTTCATATTTATTTTCTAAAATTTTTACTTGATATAGTTTAAATATATTATCATGCTGATAAAGATTAATCTACAGCATTTTTGATGGCTTTATATATTCTACTGTGTGACTCTAATGTATACTTTTTAACCAGGCCCCTTTAATAGGACGTGTAAGTGGTTTCCAGTTTTTGCTGTTATAAGAGTATTTTAGAGTAAATGTCCTTTTGTGCATTATTTTGCAAACATCTTAAATATTTCCTTAAGAAAAATTCCTAGATGTAGAATTGCTGAGACAAAGGTTATAGCTTTTTTGTTTTGTTTTAAAGATTTTATTTTTTTTATCAGAAAGAGGAAGAGAGAGCACAAGCAGGAGGGTAGCACCAGGCTCTCCACTGAGCAAGAAGCCTAATATGAGACTCAATTCCAGAACCTTGGAATGGTGACCTCAGCCAAAGGCAGACACTAAATGACTGAGCCACTCAGATACCCTACTATATTTTTCAATAATTAAAATATAGCTTATATACATAAAAGTGTACAAATTATAAGTATATAGCTCAATAAACTTTTAAAATTGTGGTGAAATACACAAATATAAAATTTACTATCTCACCATTTTTAAGTGTGCAATTCTTAGACTTTAAGTACATTCACATGGTTTTTAAATCATCACCACCATCCAATTCAGGAATTCTTTTAATCTTGCAAAACTCAAGGCTGTACCCAGTAAACAATAAGTCCTCATTGTTTGATGAATTTTTAAAACATGAAATCAGCTCCCAAATCAATAAATAAAATATTAGCAATGTCCCAGAAGCCCCCCCCAGGTGTTTCCTTTTAGTAACTAAACCCACACACAAGGGATCGATTTCTAGGTGGGTTCTATTTCTAACTATGCTGATTTGATAAAATAGTATCTTACTGTTAACTTAATTTCTTTGAATTATTTGAGGAGGCAGAACTCTTTAAAATGTGACTCAACCCTTTGTATTTCTTCTTTAGGAGTTGGTATCTTATTTAATCACAAAAAGCTGCTGAGAGAAAATCAACAAAACCAAGAGTTAGTTCTGGCAAAAGATCAACAAAGTTGACAAACCTTTAGCTAGATTGACTAGGAAAAAAAGAGAGAGAAGGCTCAAATAACTAAAATCTGGGACATAACAACCAATTCTACAGGAATAAAGAGGATCATAAAAAAGTAAACAATCATCTGCCAATAAATTGGAAAATTTAGGCATGGACAAATTCCTAAAGACATAACCTACCAAGACTAAATAATGAATAGAAAATTTGATGGGAGGGAGGTGCCTGGGTTGCTCAGTCAGTTAAGCATCTGCCTTCAGCTCAGGTCATGATTCTAGGGTCCTGGGATGAAGCCCTGCAATGGTCTCCCTGCTCCGCTGGGAGTCTGCGTCTCCCTCTGCCTCTCCTCCTTCCTCCTGTTCATGCTTTCTCTCTGTCTCACTCTGTCTGTCTCAAATAAACAATAAATAAAATCTTTTTTTTTTTTTTTAAAGAATGAAAAAAGAAAATCTGATGGGGCACCTGGCTGGTTCAATCAATGGAGTGTATGACTCTTGATCTTGCGTTTCTGGGTTCAAACCCACTTTGGGTGTGGCGATTACATAAAAATAAAATCTTTTAAAAAGAGAGAATGGGGCACCTGGGTGCCTCAGTGAGTTAAGCCTCTGCCTTTGGCTGAGGTCATGATCTCAGGGTCCTGGGATTGAGCCCTGCATCAGGCTCCCTGCTCAGTAGGGAGTCTGCTTCTCCCTCTCTCTTTGCCTGCTTTTCTGCCTACTTGTGATCTCTCTCCCTGTCAAATAAATAAGTATAATCTTTTTTAAAAGAGAGAGAGAATAAGAAAATATGAAAAATTTGAATTAGTAATTACAAAAATAGAAACGAAGAGAGAAGTCCAAGGCAGATGTCATCACTACAATCAACATTTACATTTATAGAATTAACATCAGTCCTGTTCAAACTCTTCCAAAAAATTGAAGTGGAATGAACACTTCCTAATTGATTCTATTAGGTCAGCATTACCCTGATATCTAAACCAAAGATACTATGATAAAAAAAAAAACTATAGACCAATATCTCTTATGAACACTGAAACAAGAATCCTCAATGAAATACAGGCAAACTGAATTCAATAGCATATACTAAAAGGATTATGAACATGACCAAATGGGATTTATCCCTGAAATGCAAAGATAGTTCAACATACGAAATCAATGAATGTAACACCACTTTAATAGAATGAAGAAAAAAAAAACACACATGATAACCTCAAATGATACTGAAAAAGCATTTGACAGATAAAATATCCTTTCATGATAAAAATACTCAACAAACTAATAGAAGGACACTATCTCAACATGATAAAGGCTACCTATGAAAACCCACAACAAACATCATATTCAAAGGTAAAAAAAACTAAAACATTTTCCTTGAAGATCAGAAACCTGGTAAGCATGTCCACTTTTACTACTATATGCAATGTAGCAATGGAAATCCTAGATAGAGCAATTAAGCAAGAAAAATGAATCAAAAGTGTCCACATTGGAAATGAAATTCTTTATTCACAGATGATATGATCTTGTTTATAGAAAACCCTAAGGATTCTACAAAAAAGGGGTGTCTGTGTAGTTTAGTCAGTTGGGCGGCTGCCTTCAGCTCAGGTCATGATCCCAAGTTCCTGGGATCAAGCCCCATATTGGGCTCCCGCTCAGCGGAGAGCCTGCTTCTCCCTCTCCCTCTGCCTGCCACTCTGCCTACTTGTGCACTCTCTATCACTCCGTCAAATAAATAAATAAAATATTTTTTAAAAATTCCACAAGGGGCGCCTGGGTGGCTCAGTGGATTGAAGCCTCTGCCTTCGGCTCAGGTCATGATCCCAGGGTCCTGGGATCGAGCCCCACGTCGGGCTCTCTGCTTGGCGGGAGCCTGCTTCCCTTCCTTTTTCTGCCTGCCTCTCTGCCTGCTTGTGATCTCTGTCTATCAAATGAATAAATAAAATCTTTAAAAAAAAATTCCACACAAAAAAATTGTTAGACTAAAGGAATTCAGCAAAGTAGCAGGATACAAAGTCAACACACAAAAATCAGTTGCATTTATATATACTAACACTGAACAACATGAAAAGGAAATTACAAAAACAATTCCATTTACAATAGCATCAAAAAAAAAATACAATACCTGCAAATTAACCAAGGAAGTTAAAGACTTGTACAATGAAAACTACAAAACATTTCTGGAAGAAATTAAATAAGACATAAATAAATGGAAACATCCCACATTCATGGATTGAAAGACCTAATATTGTTAAGATGGCAATATTATCCAAAGTGATCTACAGATACAGTGCAATTTCTATCAAAATCTCAATGACTTTCTATATGGAACTAGAATAACCCAGCCTAAAATTTGTATAGACCCTCAGGGGACCCCAAATAGCCAAAATAGTCTTGAAAAAGAAAAACAACCCTGGAGGACTCATACTCTCTCATTTTAAAACTTATTATAAAGCTACGGTAATTAAAATGCTGTGGTACTGGCATAAATCAGACACACAGAACAAAGGAAGCAATTGGAGAGCTCAGAAAGAAACCCTTGCATATATGGGCCAAGGGAGTGCCAAGACTATTCAATGGGAAAAGAACAGTTTTTCAACAAACGGTGTTGAGAAAACTGGAAATCCACATGCAAAGGAATGATGTTTACCCTTATCTTATAACCACATACAAAAATTAACTCAAAATGGATCAAAGACCTAAACATGAGAGCTAAAACTATAAAACTCAGAACAAAACACAAGGGAAAAACTTCATGACAATAGATATGGAACCATTTTTTAGAATGACACCAAAAGGAAAACCAACAAAAGAAAAAAAAACTAAGTTGGAATTCATCCAAATTAAAACTTGTTTATCAAAGGATACATCAACAGAGTGAAAAGACAACCCATAGAATAGGATAAAATATTTGCACATCATATATCTGATACATGATGGATATCCAGAATATATAAAGAACATATATAACTCAACAACAACAAACCACCAATTAAAACATGAGCAAAGGACTTGAACAGAGAGTTGTCCAAAGAAGATATACAAATAGCCAATAAGTTTAAAAACAGATGCTTAGGGGTGCCTGGGTGGCTCAGTGGGTTAAAGCCTCTGCCTTTGGCTCAGGTCATGATCCCAGGGTCCTGGGATCAAGCCCCGCATCAGGCTTTCTGCTCAGCGGGGAGCCTGCTTCCTCCTCTCTCTCTGCCTGTTTCTTTGCCTACTTGTGATCTCCGTCTGTCAAATAAATAAATAAAATCTTAAAAAAAAAACGATGCTTAGCATCACTTGTCATTGGAATATATAAATCAAAAACACAGTTAAGATACCACTTCACACACATGAGGGTGACTATTATAAAAAATAAAGAGAATGAATGTTGGTGAGGATGTAGAGAAACTGGAATCCATGTATGTTGTTGGTGAGAATGTAAATAAGGCAGCCACTGTGGGAAAAGATACAACAATTACTTAAAAAAAACAAATCTAGAATTACTACATGATCCAGCATATCTACTTCTGGATATATGTCCAACAGAAGCGAAAGGAGGGGCTTTTAAAAAAGATTTTATTTATTTGACAGAGGGAGACAGAGAGAGAGGGAACACAAGTAGGGGGAGTGGGAGAGAGAGAAGCTGGCTTCCCACTGAGCAGGAGCCTGATATGGGGCTCAATGAGGGGCTCAATCCCAGGACCCCAGGATCACGATCTGAACCAAAGGCAGACGCTTAACCCAGGCATCCCGAAAGGAGGGGTTTAAACAGATATTTGTATACCTATGTTCATAACAACATTATTCGTAATAGTCCAAAAGTAGAAGCAATCCAAGTGTCCATCAACGGATGAATGTATTTTTAAAATGTAGTACATCAATATAATGGAATATTATTCAGCCTTTAAAAGAAAGGGAATTTTGACACACATCACAGCATGGATGAAACTTGAAGAACTATACTACGTGAAAAAGCCATTCACAAAAGGACAACTACTGTATAATTCCACTTATATGAGGTATTTAAAATAGTTCAGTTCATACATACAGGAAATCAAAGTGTAAATGCCAGGGGCTAGGTTAGAAGGTAATGGATATTTAGTGTTTAATGGGTACAATGGTTTGTTTGGGGAAGATAAAGTTTTAGAGCTGGATGGGATGTTGATGGTTACGGAGCAATATGAATGTATTTAATGCTGTGGAAAGATACACTTGAAAATCATTATAACTAGGGGCACCTGACTGGCTTAGTTGGTGGAGCATATGGACTTTTGATCTTGGGGTTGTGAGTTCAAGCTCCATGCTGGGTGTAGAGACTTAAAAATAAAATCTTGGGCGCCTGGGTGGCTCGGTGGGTTAAGCCCCTGCCTTCGGCTCAGGTCATGATCTCAGGGTCCTGGGATCGAGTCCCGCATCGGGCTCTCTGCTCGGCAGGGAGCCTGCTTCCTCCTCTCTCTCTCTCTCTGCCTGGCTCTCTGCCTACTTGTGATTTCTCTCTGTCAAATAAATAAATAAAATCTTTAAAAAAAAAATAAAAATAAAATAAAATCTTAAGGGGCGCCTGGGTGGATCAGTCATTAAGCCTCTGCCTTTGGCTCAGGTCATGATCCCAGTGTCCTGGGATCAAGCCCCGCATTGGGCTCCCTATTCAGTGGGAAGCTTGTTCTCCCTCTCCCATTCCATTTGTGTTCCCTCTCTTGCTGTGTCTCTCTCTGTCAATAAAATAAATTTTTAAAAACTTTAAAACAAATAAAATAAAATCTTTAAAAAATCATTAAAATGATATGTTTATGTTATGCATATTTTACCACAATAAGAAAAACCACTGAGGTAAGCAACCTTCTCATTTTATAGATGAAAAACGTTAAGACCCATCAAGATCAAGTGACTTTGCACAGGCAGAAGTAAAAATGCTTTTGGGAAGTAAAAACGCATGTAGGAAGTAAAAATTCAGGGCTTTTTACCTCTGGAACTAATAATACACTATATGTTAATTAATTGAATTAAAATAAAACTAAGTTTAAAAAATAAAATAAAACTAAGTTTTAAGGGGCACCTGGGTGGCTCAGTGGGTTAAGCCGCTGCCTTCGGCTCAGGTCATGATCCCAGGGTCCTGGGGTCGAGTCCCGCATCGGGCTCCCTGCTGAGCAGAGAGCCCGATGTTTTTTTTTTTTTTTGTCTGCCTCTCCTTTTCCTTTTGTTTTTTCTTTTTCAAATAAAAAATAAAATCTTTAAAAAAAAAAAAAACTAAGTTTTAAAAAATTAAAGCCTTTCTTAAGTCATTTGGAGAAAGACAACTATCATATGATCTCCCTGATATGAGGAAGTGGAGATGCAACATGGGGGGTTGGGGAGGTAGGAAAAGAATAAATGAAACAAGATGGGATTGGGAGGGAGACAAACCATAAGAGACTCTTAATCTCACAAAACAGGGTTCTGGGGGCAGGGGGATCCAGAGAGGGTGGTGGGGTTATGGACATTGGGGAGGATGTGTGCTATGGTAAGTGCTGTAAGTGTGTAAACCTGGTGATTCACAGACCTGTACCTCTGGACTAATACATTATATGTTTATAAATAAATAAATAAATAAATAAATAAATAAATAAATAAATAAATTGAGCCAATAAAAAAAAAATTAAAGGCTTTTCAACACCAAAACTTATATATTCTTTCCACTAAATCATTGTTTTATTTTTTAAAGTAAAGTTTAGCTATAGCGGATGCATAGATCTAAAGTGTGCAATTTAATGAATTTTGATAAATTCATATGCATGTGTATATGAATACACACTACCCTGATCAAGATAAAGCATATTTCCAAAAGAGAGTGCCCTCTTGCTCCCTTCCACTCAATCCCTCTCCCCTTTAGACAACTGTTAACCTTGATTTGTATCACATGGATCAGCTTTACCTATCTTCCAACTTCATGTAAGTGGAAATATTCATATGTACTCTTTCATGTCTCACATTTTTGGCTCAACATAATGGTTCTGATGTTCATCTACATTGTTGCTTATATCAGTAATTCATTCTTTTATTGCTGAGTAATAGTCAATTCTGTGAGTATGCCACAATTTGTTTATTCTATTATTGATAGACATTTTAGTTGTTTCTAGTTGTTGGTTCTTATGAATAAAGCTTCTATAAACACTTTTTACAAGTCTTTGTGTGGACATATTTTCATTTCTCATCTCATATGACTTGGTTCAGTCAATGGAACAGTAACAAATGATGCAAGCAATTGAAAAGTTGCTTGTATGTTTTCTCTTCCTCTCTTTACCTTGTCACTACAATGAAAATAAACACAGCTAGCTTGCAGGAAGATGAGAGACTATGTGAATTGGAGCCAAGTCATCTCATCCAAGGTCATTCTAGACCAGCTAACCCCCAGCAAACCCAACAGGTGTTTATAGATTCATAAACAAGTTCAAGTGAGATTAGCCTAACCCAGGCCCAAGTCAAAAGAACTGCCCAGGTGACCCATAGACTCATGAGAAATAAATAGCAGTTCCTTTAAGCCACTGAATTTTGGAATGGTTTGGTATATAGAATTATTGTGACAATAGCTAATTTAAGTACATCTGTACCAGTTTTCTAGTGCTGCATAACATATTACCAGAAATCTAATAGATTAAAATAACACACATTTCTTATCCCATAGTTTCTGTGGGTCAGAAATCTGGGCATGGGTTATGTGGGTCCTCTGCTTGGGGCTTATCAGGCTGAAATCAAGATGTCAGCCAGGACTTCAATCTTATCTGAGGCTTGGGGTCCTCTTCCAAGCTCATTGGTTATTGGCTGAATTCAATTTCTTTTAGTCACAGAACTGGGCCCTTCAGTTTTTAGGACCCACCCATGATTTCCTGCCACATGGCTCTCTCTCAGATATGACAGTTTACTTCTTCAAGGCCAACAGGTGAGCATTTGATGTTTTGAATCTCTGCAACTTCTTCCATCTCTGATATCTAGGCTCCTTCATAAAAACCCCAGCTGATTAGGTCAGGCTCACCCGGGGTTATCTCTCATATGAGAACCTTAAAATCAACTGATTAAAGCTAACACCTGGGATACCTAGGTGGCTCAGTCAGTGAAACATCTGCTTTCAGCTCAGCTCATGATCCTGGGACCCTGGGGCCCTGGAATTGAGTCCCGCATTGGGCTCCTTGCTCAGTGGGGAGCTTGCTTCTCCCTCTGCCTGCTGCTCCCCGTGCTTGTGCTCTCTCTCTCTCTGACAAATAAAATCTTTAAAAAAAAAAAAGTCAACTCCTTACTTCTGTTGTATAAAATAACTTAATCACAGAATGAAATCCCATAACATTTACAAGTTCTACCCATAACTTAATGGTAAGGGATTTTATAGAGAGTGTACACAGGGGGATGGAAAACTTGGGACTCAACTTAGAAACCAAGATAATGTAAATAATTTTTGAAGGTAAGGAAATCTATTTATCAAGCATTGAAAATAAATATTAGGGGCGCCTGGGTGGCTCAGTGGGTTAAGCCGCTGCCTTCGGCTCAGGTCATGATCTCAGGGTTCTGAGATCGAGGCCCGCATCAGGCTCTCTGCTCAGCGGGGAGCCTGCTTCCTCCTCTCTCTCTGCCTGCCTCTCTGCCTGCTTGTGATCTCTCTGTCAAATAAATAAATAAAATCTTTAAAAAAAAAAAAAAAGAAAATAAATATTAGGCAATAAAATAGATTTGTATGTTATATAATGATATAACTTCCATAATAATTTATAATTTATTATTTTTTAAAGTTTATTTATTTGTTAAGAAATCTCTACACCCAACATGGGGCTTGAACTCATAGCCCCCAAGACCAAGAGTCACACACACATCCCACTGGTTGTGTGCCCAATTATAAATTATATAATTTATAATTTATAACAGATTATTTATAATAATATATTACAATATACAATATATACCATTGATAAAGATATATTGTGTAAATATAAATAATATAATATGCTATATATTATAATCATGGTGGTATGTATCATAATGTATAAATAACAATTATGGGTTATGTAATAATTACATAGCACAATTATGTAGTATGATTATATAATTACAATTTATAATATAAATGTATTTCTAATTATATGTATTAAAAGTATTAAATGCATTTATAATCTATATTACATTATTTAATTATATTATAATTATGTATTTAGAAGTATATTATATATAATATTAAAATAATATCTTAGCATACTATTTTTATATTATATAACAATAATATTCATTACTATGTTATATATATAATGTATTGTATATTTATTATATATTATATAATGTACAATTTGTTACTTATATAATATGTTAATTACTATATTTATATATAACACTAATATATAAAATGTATTATAAATTATAAACATATAATTATAAGCATATAACACATAGTTATATAGTATTATCATATGTATATATGTACAATTATGTATTATATATTTATGATTATATGTTTGTAATTATTATAAATTATATTTAATACATTAATGTTACCTTATGTATAAACATATTAATTATCTAGTATAATTATGCCATATATATTTATGTTATGCACACATATTTATATATTATTTATATTATACATATATTTATATGTATATGTACATACATGTATATGTATATGTAGTATAATATGATTATTGTTATAATTACATACAATAGAATTATATACCATAATATGATTATAAATATATACCATTATATGGCATATTACATTACATATCTTACGTGTTATAATATATTAATATATACCATTATATATCATATATTGTATATATAATGTACACCATGTCATATACCATATGAACCTTCAAATAAACAACTCTTTGAAGGTTAATACCATTTGTCCATAAAATGTAATTCAATTAGTTTTGGGATGCCTGGGTGACTCAAATCAGTTAAGCATCTGTTTTTGGCTCAGTTCGTGATCCCAGGGTCCTAGGATTGAAGCCCACCTGGGGAGTCTGCTCCATGGGGAGTCTGCTTCTCCCTCTCCCTCTGCTGCTTACCCTGTCCTCCCCCTGACCTCCCCCTGCTCCTTCTCTCTCTCTCAAATAGACAAATAAAATCTTTTTAAAAATGTAATTTAATTTGTTTTATTAAACTTATCAAAGGAAGAAGAGAAGGCTCAATTGTGATACGTGGTTAGTGGAGGAGGGGTGCAAGGAAGTTATTCTTTAGAGGGTATATTCTTTTGTTGGTCTTCACCAATTTTTCAACGTTTTCAGACTCATAGTTACCTTTCACTTAAATTGCACTTGAAAATAAATTTATTACATAGAAAAATACTCCTAGAGTAAAATAAAGGGCTACATACAAAGTGCTTCGAAAATCGTAAATAACTTTAAAAAAAAAAAACCACACTGATGGTTGCTGGAGGAGAGGTGGCCAGGGTGGATGGGTTAATTGGTGATAGGGATTAAGGAGGGCACTGGGTGGGCGCCTGGGTGGCTCAGTGGGTTAAGCCTCTGCCTTCAGCTCAGATTGTGATCTCAGGGTCCTGGGATCCAGCTCTGCATCTCTGCTCTGCAGGAAGCCTGCTTCCCCCCTCCCTCTCTGCCTGCCTCTCTGCCTACTTGTCATGGCTCTTTCTGTCAAATAAATAAATAAAATCTTTAAAAAAAAATAAAAATAAAAAAGGCGGGCACTGGGTGCTGTAAGCGTTGAATTACTAAATTCTAATCCTGAAACTAATATTATACTATATGTTAATTAACTTGAATTTTAAATAAAAACTTGATAAAAGGAAAATGTAAATGACATATACACACAACTGACTGAAGGATTGTAGATGTTCCATTTTTCTCACTTGGTATACATATGCAAAACAAAACAAAACATTTGTGTTCATCTAAGTCTGGAGCACAATTCAAAGTTTTTCTTATAATATTCTCTGACTAAATCTGTTGTATCAAGTAAATTGGTGTTTTTGCCTGAAACCATAGCATTGAAAAATTATAGTATAAAAATAGAGCATATTTTTAATATTTTTAAGTGAAAAGCTTGTCATACTGTAGAAAAAGTGAAACAATTTTTATGGCAAAATCTCATTAACTGAATGATCATTATGTGAGGTAAATCCGTGCTCATTCCTTAACTCCAGATCTGAAGTACTTATTGTCAATTTGCCAACTAGTATGTCTCATGTCCGACCAATACGACAGTTGAACTGCCATATAGTAAACAACCATGTGTCTGCCAAGGGCTGTAAGTATATCATCTATTTTAAATCTCATTACAAGTGACGCTCAAGTGGCTGAGTCGGTTAAGTGTCTGACTCTTGATTTTGCTTGGGTCTTGATCTAGGGGTGATCTTGGGGTTTTGGGATGGGGTCCCAGGCAGGCTCTGCCCTGGGTGTAGAGCCTGTTTGGGATTCTCACTGCCCCTCTCCTGCGCCCCTTCCACTCCAACTCATGTGCACTTTCTCTCTCTCTCTTTCTCACTTCTCTCTCTGTCTCTAATAAATAAATAAATAAAAATAAATCTCATTATTAGATAC
Organism: Mustela nigripes; assembly: GCF_022355385.1. NCBI lineage: Eukaryota > Metazoa > Chordata > Mammalia > Carnivora > Mustelidae > Mustela > Mustela nigripes. Next base: position 26,524,535 of record NC_081570.1, on the reverse strand, counting down.
AGAGGGAAAAACTGACCTTGGAAAGATGAAGTAACTTGCTCAAGGTCATACAGCTAAGAATTAACCTTTGAATTGGCATTTGAATCCAAGTTTGTTTAAGTCCAAAGCCTGTTCTCTTAGCTGCTGCTTCTGCCAGTCAAAGCCTGGTATCTGGCATATGGAAGGGGGTGGAAGGTGGAGGGGAGGTGGTGTTCTTGGAGTACAAGACTAGCTTTCTTTCAAGTGCAGCCTCTGTCACTTAATAGCCCTTCAGGCTTAAGCAAGATTCTTAACATCAATGAGGCTATTTTGTTACTATAAAATAGGGATAGTAATTCCTACCTCTTAGGGCATTGTTTGCTTTTGTTTGAATTCAAGAGACTATGTTTGTGAAAATAAATTTAGCAGCACTTAGTAAATTATAGGTGCATCTCCCATAAATGATAGCAGCAGATAGACCTGACACTCACTCTTACCCCCCTCCCCACTATCACCCATAAACCTCTCCACATTTTGTGTTTCTTTCAGGGTGACCATCGGTCACCCTGTCCAGTAAACTAAATCATCTTTAATTCTTCTTTGTCTTTCTTTTAGCTCCATCACCACCCACCCCTTCAAAATCAAATCAGTTATCAAGATCAATCAATTCTACTTTGGCAATAGCCATTAATCCATTTCACTGCCTCAACCATAGATAAGACCCTCACCGACTGTGGTTGGAACTATTTTATTTTTCTTAATTACTTATGCAAAAAAATATGAGGGCGGTCTGGGTGGCTCAGTCAGTTAAGCACCTGCCTTTGACTCAGGTCATAATCCCAGGGTGTTGGGATCCTGTGGGGATCCTGCTTCTCCCTCTGCCTACTGCTCTCCCTCCTTGTGCTCTCTCTATCTCTGTCAAATTACTGAAAAATTATAATATAAAAATAGAGCATATTTTTTAAGTGAAAATCTTGTCATACTGGAGAAAATTTTAAATAGTAAAACATACTCTTGATGTGAAAAAAAATTTTTTTTAAGGCAAAAACCCATCCCAGAGAATGTAAATTTTTTCAGGGTGCCTGGGTAGCTCATTTGGTTAAGCCTCTGCCTTTGGCTCAGGTCATGATCCCAGTGTATTGGGATCAAGTCCCGTATTGGGCTCCTAGCTCCACAGGGAGTCTGCTTCTTCCTCTGACCTTCCCCCCTTTCATGGCTCTCTCTCACTCTTTCTCTATCAAATAAATAAATAAAATCTTAAAAAAAAAAGAAATATAATTTTTTTCAAGACATAAAAGAAAAAGAAAAAAAAGACATAAAAGGTCATGTAGCCAAAGGTAAATCTCCCTTCCATAATTGTCTTCTGGCCACCTAATTCTCCACCTCAGAGATAGCCACTGATACAAGTTTCTATTTTTTTCTCTATTTTAAAATTTCTTTTTTTTTTTTCATTCAAACTTCACTCCCATGCTTTTGTCATATTTTTTATTCGAGTATAGTTGACACACAGTGTCACACAGTGCTACGTTAGTTTCAGGTGTACAACAGAGTGATCGCAAAAGTTTATATAAGTTTCCTGTTTTATCTGTTCAGAGGCTACACATCCAACACACACACACACACACACACCACACATTTTTCATAGATGACAGCCTACTAGGTACATTGTTCTCAACCTTGTTTTTCATTAACAATATATTTTGGAGGGGTGCCTGGGTGGCTCAGTGGGTTGAAGCCTCTGCCTTCAGCTCAGGTCATGATCTCAGGGTCCTGGAATCAAGCCTTGCGTCGGGTTCTCTGCTCATCGGGGAGCCTGCTTCCTCCTCTTTCTCTGCCTGCCTCTCTGCCTACTTGTGATCTCTGTCTGTCAAATAAATAAATAAAATCTTAAAAAACAAAAAACAAAAAACAAAAACAATATATTTTGGAGATAATTCTGTACTAATACCCTTAAAGTGGATTCATTCTTTTCAATAACTTCATACTATGCCGTTGTATGCATAGCTTAATTTATTTAACCAGACCCAGATATGAACAGTCTTTCCATTCTCTATACATGTAATTTTTTAAAAATGTGCATATATTTGTAGCACAAATCCCTAGAAGTGGAATATTGGGGTCAACATACACATATATTTTATTTTATTTTTAAACCAAATTTCTTTCTTTCTTTTATCTTTTTTTAAAGTAATCTCTACACCCAACATGGGGCTTAAACTCACTACGCCAAGATCAAGAGTTAGTTGCATGCTCTACCAGCCAGGTGCCATATATATACATATATATTTTTTTCTTACTATTGATAGGTATTAATATTTTGTAAAAATCTGTTCATCTACCAGCTATGTATGAAAGTGACTGTTTCTATGTACCTTCACCTACTAAGCCTCTTACCAGACTTCTTGAGCATTGCTGATCAATTAGATGAAAAATGGTAGCTTACAGTTTTAAGTATTAAAGTTTCTATTGTATTGAAAACTTTCATCTGTATTTTTGTTACTTCTTTGCACTGAGATTATAGAATGTTCATTAGAATTATTTTTCTAATTAATTAATTTATTTTATTTTAAATAACAGTATAGTTAACATATACACTACAACTATTTTAATAGCTTCCTCACTGGTCACCTTGCCTCTGATTTTTCACCTTTTCAGACTTTCCATAAACTCTGTTCAAAATTACATTCTTTTTTTTTTTTTTTAAGGTTTTATCTATTTATTTGACAGAGAGCGATCACAAGTAGCAGAGAGGCAGGCAGAGAGAGAAAGGAGGAAGCAGGCTCCAACCCAAGCAGAGAACCCGACGTGAGACTGGATCCCAGGACCCCAAACCATGACCTGAGCGGAAGGCAGAGGCCTAACCCACTGTGCCACCCAGGCACCCCAAAAGTACATTCTTAAAAATAGCTCTAAGGAGGGTGCCTGGTTATGGCTCAGTCTATTAAGCCTCTGACTCTTGTTTTGGCTCAGGTCATGATCTCAATGTTGTGAGATCAAGCCCTGCATTGGGCTCCATACTGGGCATTGAGCCTGCTTAAGATTCTCTCTCCCTGGGACACCTGGGTGGTTCAATCCGTCAAGGGGCTGCCTTTGACTCAGGTCATGATCTGGGTTCCTGGGTATGAGCCCCCATCAGGCTCCTTGCTCAGGGTGAGGTCTGTTTCTCCTTCTGCCTGCTGTATCTCCTACATGTGCTCTCTCTCCCTCTCTCTCTCTCTGTCAAATAAATAAATAAGCTTTTTTCTTCAAGATTTTATTTATTTATTTTTAAAAGATTTTATTTATTTATTTGACAGACAGAGATCACAAGTAGGCAGAGAGCCAGGCAGAGAGAGAGGGGAGCTGTGGAGCTGAGAGCCTGATGCGGGGTTCGCTCCCAGGATCCTGAGATCATGACCTGAGCTGAAGGCAGAGGTTCAAACCACTGAGCCACCCATGCACCCCAAGATTTTATTTATTTATTAAAGAGAGACAGAGCAAGTGTGTGCACAAAGTGAGAAGGAAAAGCAGACTCCCACTGAGTAGGGAGACTAATGCAGGGCTCGATCCCAGGACTCTGGGAACATGACCTGGGCCAAAAGTGGACACTTAACAACTGGAGCCACCCAGATGCCCTAATAAATAAAATCTTTTAAAAAAAGAAAAGTTTCAGGGCACCTGGGTGGCTCAGTTGTTAAGAGTCTGGCTTTGGCTCAGGTCATAATCCTGGGGTCCTGGGATTGAGCCCTGCATCCAGCTCCCTGCTTGGTGGGAAGCCTGCTTCTCCCTCTCCCACTCCCCCTGCTTATGTTCCCTCTCTCTCTGTCAAATAAATAAATAAACAAAATCATAAAAAAATGTTTCTCTCTCCTCCCTCTGCCCTTCCTTCTTCACCCCCCCCCCACTAACACCCACATACTCTCTCTGTCTCTCAAAACAAAAGCAAAAACAAAAACAAAAACGGTCTCATTTTGTCTAAATCAGCAGTTCCCAAGCTCTTCCTATCAGGACCACTTTACACTCTTCAAAGCTATTGAACTTTTCTTTTTTTTTTTTTTTTTTGGTCAACTACACTAAAAAGGTAAAAAATGATAATTAATACATTATTGAGTTGTTGTCTATGTACATTTACCATATTTGAAAATAAAACAGGAAGTTTCAAAGTACTTGTTTACTTAAAATTATAGCAATAAATCCATTGCATGTTAATATAAATATGTTTTATGACAAATGGCTGTATTTTCTAAAACAAAAATTCATGAGAAAAGTGGAGTGTTTAACATTTTGCCAACCTCTTTCATGTCTGGATTAATAGAAAACAGCTGGATTCTAATATTTTCTGTATTCAATCTACTGTGATATGCAGTTTTGTTTGAAGTCTATGAAGAAAATCTGTCTTCACACAGTTATTGGAAAAGGGAAAAGTATTTTAAAAACCTGGACGTGGATATTCTTCCTTGGTATAATATCAGTAATCAACATATAGGAGTTTTTTATTTTTTTATTTTTTATTTTTTTAAAGATTTATTTATTTATTTGACAGACAGAGATCACAAGTAGGCAGAGAGGCAGACAGAGAGAGAGAGGAGGAAGCAGGCTCCCCATGGAGCAGAGAGCCCGACGCGGGGTTCGATCCCAGGACCCTGGGATCATGACCTGAGCCGAAAGCAGAGGCTTTAACCCACTGAGCCACCCAGGCGCCCCATATAGGAGTTTTTTAAAAGTTAGTTTCAGTGTGGGACCTAAAACCATGTCAATAAATTCTGTATTCTGGGGGCACCTGGATGGCTCAGTGGGTTAAAGCCTCTGCCTTCAGCCTGGGTCATGATCCCGGAGTCCTGGGATCGAGCCCCGCATTGGGCTCTCCACTCTGCGGGGAGCCTGCTTCCCTTCCTCTCTCTCTGCCTGCCTCTCTGCCTACTTGTGATCTCTGTCTGTCAAATAAATAAAATCTTAAAAAAAAAAAAAGTTTATTTATTTATTTAAGAGGGGAGAAGGGAGGAGGGTAAAGGGAGAGAGAACCTTAAGCAGACTCTGTGCTGAGTGTGGAGCCCTACATGGGGCTTGATCTCAGGACTCCGATATCATCACCTGAGTTGAAACCAAGAGTCAGACACTTAACCAACTGTGCAGCCAGGCTTCCCACTCATTAATTATTATTTTTTTTTTTTTAATTTTCAGTAATCTCTATACCCAACATAGGGTTCAAACTCACAAGTCCAAGATCAAGGGGCATGCACCCAAGTGACTGAGCTAGCCAGGCACCCCTACACATGAATAATTTTAGAACACCATACTTTGGTCATTCGGAAAATACTGGTTCACTGCATTATGCTGATCTTCCAAATGCTTACACGTTTCATTACAAAATGTCAAAAATCTCATTTATTAACATCACCATCAATTTTACCATAAAAGCCTTCAAGTATTACAAAACTGTCAAGGTCCTGACGACAGATGCAAGTATTCCAAAATTCTAATTTCACACAAAAGCTTGAATTTTATTATGAACAAATACTGTCAGTTGTTTTTCTTGAAGTAATAGCCTCATTCACTCATTTTTGAGTAAATATCTGCCAAGTCTACATAATCACCGTTTGTCAATCATTTTTTTAAAATTATTTATTTATTTATTTGTCAGAGAGAGAGAGAGAGAACAAGCAGGGGGAGCAGCAGGCAGGGCAGGCAGAGAGGTGAAGCAGGCTTCCCCCTGAACAAGAAGTCCGATGAGGGACTCCATCCCAGGACCCTGGGATCATGACCCGAGCTGAAGGCAGATGCTAAACCAACTGAGCCACCCAGGCATTCCTGTCAATCATTATTCAAGTGAAAATGGTGTTCCCTGAAAAGAGCAGCTAGATCTGCTCCAAACTTACGTGACTCCTCAGGTGCTTTCCCCTGGAATCAACCTCATACTTTGATATGCTGTTTGAAGTCTTTATACTTTTATCATATTTTGTGGCACAGAATATTAAAAAGATTTGTACTCAAGAGTTGAGATTTAGGAAAATTAAAATTAAATAATTTTTACTGCTTCATCAAGAACATTTGTTTTATTGGGGTGCCTGAGTGGCTCAGTCAATTGAGCGTCTGCCTTCAGCTCAGGTTATGACCCCAGGGCCCTGGAATAGAGCCCCATGTGGGGCTTCCTGCTTGGTGGGGAGTCTGCTCTGTCCCACCTGACTCAGGGGCTCGCGCTCTCTCTCTCTCTCAAATGAATAAATAAAATCTTAAAAAAAAAAAAAACAAGAACATTTGTTCTACTGTGATTGTGTGTCATTAAAGAATACATATTCAGTTTGGGGCTACTGTGCTATAGTGACAGAAGATCAACCCATCATTGATTTGTAGCATCCAAATATCAATACAGTTAAAAACACAAGTAACAGAATGCAAAATGTGCAACCACAATGAAAAATACAATGACAGGGCGCCTGGGTGGCTCCGTGGGTTAAAGCCTATGCCTTTGGCTCAGGTCATGATCTCAGGGTCTTGGGATCAAGCCCCACATAGGGCTCTCTGCTCAGCGGGGAGCCTGCTTCCTCCTCTTTCTCTTTATGTATTTATTTGACAGAGAGAAATCACAAGTAGATGGAGAGGCAGGCAGAGAGAGAGGGAAGCAGGCTCCCTGCTGAGCAGAGAGCCCAATGCGGGACTCAATCCCAGGACCCTGAGATCATGACCCGAGCCGAAGGCAGCGGCCCAACCCACTGAGCCACCCAGGCGCCCAATAAATAATCTTTAAAAAAAAAAAAAAAAAGAAAAAAATACAATGACAATTCATCAAAAAATTAATAGAATTACAGTATGATTGGGGTGCCTGGGTGGCTCAGTGGGTTATGCATTAGCCTTCAGCTCAGGTCATGATCTTGGGATCCTGGGATCAAGTCCTGCAACAGGCTCCATGCTCAGTGGGGAGTCTGCTTCTCCCTCTGCCTGCTGCTCCCCCTCATTCTGCTTTCTTTCTCTCTGACAAATAAATAAATAAAAATCTTTAAAAAAATTACAATATTGTCTATCATACCACTTTAATATCTAAAAGAATCAAAAGCAGGATCTCAAAGAGATATTGGCACACCCCTGTTCATAGCATTATTGCACTATTCACAGTAGCTGAGAGGTAGAAGCAACCCAAATGTCCATGAGCGGATGAATGGATAAACAAAATGTGGTATATACATACAATGGAATGTTACTCAACAAGAAAGGGAATTTATATTTTTAAAAAAGGAAGGGAATTCTGACACATGTTGTGGTATGGATTAATGATGAAAAACTATGCTAAGTGAAACGGGCCAGTCACAAAAAGGCAAATACTATATTTTCCCATTGATATGCAATATCTAAATTAGTCTAATTCATAAAAATAGGAAGTCGAATGGTGGTTGTCAGGAGCTACTGGCAGGGAGAAATAGGAGAGTTGTTGTTTAATTGGTGTCAAGTTTTAGTTTTGCAAATGAAAAAGTTCCGGAAAAGGAGGATAATGGTGGTGGCACAATAACAGGAATGTACTTAACACTATCGGACTGTACACTTAAAGATGGTTAAAAAGGCTGGGACTCCTGATTGGCTCCGTTGGTAAAGCACACAACTCTTGATCCAGGGGTCATGAATCTGAGCCTCATGTTGGGTGTAGAGATTGCTTAAGAAAAGAATATCTTTTTTTTTTTTAAAGAAAAAAAATCTTTTTTTTTTTTTTTTAAGATTTTGTTTATTTACTTGACAGAGAGAGATCACAAGTAGGCAGAGAGGCCGGCAGAGAAAGAGAGAAGGGGGTTGGGGGGAAGCAGGCTCCCTGCTGAGCAGAGAGCCTGACTCGGGACTCAATCCCAGGACCCTGAAACCACCACCCGAGCTGTAGTCAGAGGCTTAATCCACTGAGCCACCCAGGTGCCCCAGAAAAGAAAATCTCAAAAAAAATAAAGAAAGAATTAGAAATAAATTAAAAAAAAAAAAACATATCTCAAGAAACAAAGAAATGCAAAATTCTATCAACCAATATATTCAATCAACTAGAATGGGAAAAGGAAAAGTTAGAAAATGTGTATATATAGGCACCTGGCTGGCTTGGTTGGAAGAGTGTGCCACTCTTGACCTCCGGCTTCTGAGTTCAAGCCTCATGATTAGGATAGAGATGGCTTAAAAATAAAATCTTTAAAAAAAAAAAAAGCAGGGTGGTGTCTGGGTGACTCAGTTGATTAAGCATCTGCCTTCAGCTCAGATCCTGATCTCAGGGTCTGGAATTGGGATCCCTACTCTGGGGAATCTGCTTCTCCCTCTATCCCTCCCCCCATTTGTGCACACCATGTGTGCATCCTCTCTCTTTCTCTAATAAATAAAATCTTTTTAAAAGTATTAAAAAATCTAAAAAAAAAAAAAAGGAAATGTGTGTGTTTAACATGGGCTGTGTTTTCATTCTCCACTTGAAGTTAATGAGTGAGACAATAATTTTAAAGAGGGTTCAGTGTGTTTGTGGCCATTCATAATCTCAGTAAATATCTCCCTTTCTGGTCTGCATTGTGCAACTCTGGGGAATTTGAGAATTTAATATAGAGAAGTTGAAGAGAATCAAACTGTATTTTTACCCTTTGTGTGTTAAGAAGAATCCAGGCACAATTGATATTTTATATACTTTTATATTAAGAGAAATTGTTTCCAGATTCAAAAAGCCTACCAAAGTGCCCAGCACAATGAATAAAATTATCCCAAAACTTCAAATAACAAGCTATAAAAAGAAATTCTTGGAAGTTTCCAGAGGGTAAAAACAAATGACATTTTGAAATCAGAATGTAATACTAGAAGTTAGAATACAATGGAGCAAGAACTTTCTAAATTCTGAGGGGCAAATCTAGTTTTCCTCACTTCCTCACACTTTATTAAGGGTAAGTATTGAGTTGACTTTTCCAATCTATAAGGACTCAGTAGATTTACCTTACATGACCCCTTACTAGAGAAACTCCTGGAGGATATTCTCCAGTGAAACAAGAAAATAAACTTAGCAGTAAGATGGAGAAGAGAGAAGACATAACACAGGAAAATGTCCCAAAAGATATCCAATGGTAATAGCTTGTGGCAGATCTAGAAATCTAACTCTTACTCCAGAATGGAACAACAGAAGGCTCTGGAACAGAGATGTCTAGGGGAAAAAATGAAATTGATAGACTATCTGATATGTATGACCAGTAGAAAAATAATATTGAGGGATGCCTGGGTGGTTCAGCTGGTTATGCATCTGCCTTCAGCTCAAGTCATGATCCTGGGTTCGACCCCCAGGTCAGGCTCCCTGCTCAGCAGAGAGCCTGCTTTTCCTTTTCCCTCTGCCTGCTGGGCTGCCTACTTGTGCTCTCTCTTTCTCTCTCTGTCAAATAAATAAATAAATACAATCTTTTTTTAAAAATCATAACAATATTGATAGGCGTAGGAGCACCTGGGTGGCTCAGTTGGTTAAGCAGCTAACTTTGGCTCAGTCATGATCTCAGGGTCCTGGGATGGAGGCCCCACAGGGAGTCAGCTTCTCCCACTCCGTCTGCCCCTCTCCCTGCTCGTGTGTGTGTGTGCTCACTCTCTCTCAAATAAGCAAATAAAATCTTTAAAAAAAGGAAAGAAAAATAATATTGACAGGTATATAGCTGACCCCATAGAACACACAAGGACAGCTAGTTTTATGAATATCGAGAACTAAGCAAATAGGTAAGTGAGGGATTCACTATAACCATACAACAGAAGGACAGAAACTAAACTGCAATCAGCATTCCACGAGGCACAGAAATGAGTAACGCTTATGAAATCATAACGGTGCAAATACTGATTACTGATGGAACAAACAATTGTGATACTAGGAGAATGAAGACAGGAAGTGGGAGAGGTAAGAGGAGCTAAATCCTCAGTTAACCATAATAAGGAATCAATGAATAATGTCTCCATTGAAAAACTGAGGAATAGCAGTATGGGCCTATATGGTTGAGACATGTAGAAAGATACCAGAAAAAAATAGAGACCACTCAGTCCACAGTCTGACCAGTGGAACTAGTTAGTGGGTGGGACTGGTAGGAAAATTTTATGATAAGACTACTCCTAACTGAAGTTTTAATTTTGTGTATGTATAAAATTTTAGATCAAATTTTTAAGTTCTAAATGATGCTGCAATATATATATATATATATATATATATATATATATATATATATATGCCTTTGTACTCACTTCTGATTATTCCCAATTAATTCTGAGAGCTAGAATTCCAGGATCAGGCGATTGGGCATACATATATGTTCAAGGCTTTTGATACCGGATGCCAAGTAACTCTGCAGCCATGCCTGGCTGCTTTGTACTCACCAGAGGGCTAGTCTGGCCCACAATCTCCTCACTAGGTTGTCAGCAACTCCAAACCCAATTTAACTGGTTCTTTTTATTTGCTTCCTGGGTCATTCCTTTGCCTCCAGATTTTTGAACTGGGAAGGTTCTTTAGTCAAAGAGAGGTTGGGACTGGAAATTCCATTCTGGCTCTACTAGCGCCTGACTCTGGTTTTCAGTACATCTCTTCCTCTCTCTCAACGCAGTTTTAGCATCTGTAAAGGGAGGGGCTGGGACCAGAACTGTACTCCTCAGCCTTTTTACAATGAAAGCTCTTCCCTTGAACACCATGTTTTTATCCACTAAACAAACTGCATTTGCTAAGAAGGTATTGATTCTCTTTCTTGGTGTGTATAACTCATACCAGGTGAAAATCAGTGAGGATTTCTGAGTAGCAGGAGAGAGATTCTTCTGGCAACCTAAGTGAATTAATAAATTCAAGTCCAAACAATTTTATTACCCTGCTTGCACAGCCTGGCTGAAGCAAATACCTAAACTATGTTGGAATACTCACAGATCCCCTTTGCTGTTTTCAGATTCCCTAGGAAACATGAAGTGGGGTAACTCTCTCAGATTCAATAATCCATTTTCTCTACCTATACTTCCACCAGCATCAGAGTTTATGGTGGCCAAGATTAACTCCCCAGCTCAATCAGTTAAATTGACCTTGTGCATATTTGTTGGAGTTAGCCTACAGCAAAGGGCACTGCAGCAGATTAGCACTTTGCCTTATAAGGAAGAAGGAAAGAAGAAGGATTTATTGTGAGGTCGGTGAAGCTTAAATTTCAGGGCCCCTCACTTGCATGGGTCCCTGGGAGAGCAGGGGGTTGCTGGGAGTTGTAGTCTGGGAGTTGAAGAGAGGAAGCAGCTTGCCATCAAGAAACATTTCTGGAAAACTGCTTAAAAATCTCAGAAAAGAGAGATGGGAATCTGAGTCTTCAATAATTTGTCTTTATTCCTTTTCTCATTCTAAATAAAGATTCACATTCATACAAAAATTGTACTCATCATATTGTATTCTTTTTGTTGGAGAGGGCCTCCAGAAGTGTAAAAGCTGGGGGTCCTACAAAATCTGGATCTGCTGCTTACATGGAAATGAATTCCTCCCCAGTTAGATGGAAGCGAACAATCTGCTTTTTCCACTAGACACAGAGGAGAAATGGTTCTCTCGCCTTTCCTTCTTCGACCAGCTGAGCTGGACAGGCATGCTCCGTTCTCGTGGCCCGAGAGCCCACAGGTAACCAGCGACTCCGGTGTTGTCCCAGATTGTTGCAGACACCTCTTTGGAGACCCTGAAAGTCTGCACAAGTGATCAACCAGTCAAATAATTTCTGTTTCTTCTTGACCATTGCTCTCAAGTCGCCTTCCCACTCCCCACCCCAGGTTTTTGTCCTCCCTTCTAATACATTTCAAAAGCAATGTGTTTGCTTTCTTATGCCTGGCATACTTGAAGGCATGAAATAAATAGTTGTTAAGTAAATAACTTAGAAGAATGAATCTTAACCTTTCCGGTTCCCAGCCTCTTAAGAGTGCTAACAAGCTTGGAAATTATGGACAGTCTTGGAAGGAAGATTACAGCTCTTCTTTTCTGTTTAGTCACTAAGCCAGTGATTTGCAAACTTAGTGCACTTTAGGGAATCTTATTTAAAATGGAGACTCCAGGGGCACCTGGGTGGCTCAGTGGGTTAAAGTCTCTGCCTTTGGCTCAGGTCATGATCCCAGGGTCCTGGGATCGAGCCCCGCATCGGGCTCTCTGCTCAGCAGGGAGCCTGCTTCCTCCTCTCTCTCTGCCTGCCTCTCCGCCTACTTGTGATCTCTGCCTGTCAAATAAATAAAATCTAAAATAAATAAATAAATAAATAAATAAATAAATAAATAAATGGAGACTCCAGGGGTGCCTGGGTGGCTCAGTAGGTTGGGTGTCTGCCTTCAGATCAGGTCGTGATCCTGGGTCCTGGGATTGAGCCCCACGCTGGGCTCCCTGCTCAGCGGGGAGCTTACTTCTCCCTCTCCCATTCTCCCTCCTTGTGTTCCCTTTCTAGCTGTTTCTCTCTCCATGTCAAATAAACAAATAAAATCTTTTAAAGATTAAAAAAAAAAATCACAAAATAAATACAATGCAGATTCCAGGGCTGTGTCCCTGGAGGGAATCAGTTGTTCGGGAAGGGATTCAGGAGACCACATTTCGATAAAGGGTCCCCAGTGATTCTATTGTAGGCCACTTCTTGGGAGACACCGCAAAAATGGGTCTGGGCTGGGTATAGAATTTACTTATTTCTTGCAACCACTCCCTATTTTGGTAATTCTGGTCCAAAATCTGTCTGGGGATAATTCCAGAGAAGATTGGTCCCCATGAGATTGGGGAATCCTTTATTTCTCTTCTTCAGGCAAATAGTCACAACTGCTATAATGGAAACAGTGCAGATTTGGGAAACTGGAGAGAGCTGGGTTCAAATGGTTGCATCTCTCTGAACCTCAATTTGTCTGTGAAATAGGATCAATAATGTCACTCATGGGGACGCCTGGGTGGCTCAGTTGGTTGGATGACTGCCTTCGGCTCAGGTCATGATCCTGGAGTCCCAGGATCAAGTCCCGCATCGGACTCCCAGCTCCATGGGGAGTCTGCTTCTCTCTCTGACCTTCTCCTCGTTCATGCTCTCTCTCACTGTCTCTCTCTCAAGTAAATAAATAAAATTAAAAAAAAAAATAATGTCACTCATGATTAATGTGTGAACCAAATGCACCGACTTATGTGAATATGTGGTACACAAGGCCTAGTCCATACTAGCAGTTAAGAAGTATGTTTTTATCACATCCTTTGCCTGAATGATATTAAGGATAAAGAGTTTCCTCGGAGAACTCTGAGATACTTGAAATTCTTCTATCCTTTAGACATTCACTTCTTAGGCTTCAGTCTTTAGTCTCTGTTACAATGTAAATAGCCCTTAAATCAGTAACTAGAGGCCTTACTGTTATTAATACCTTATTCAAAGGTAGTTCAGGAATTATTTTGAAAAATCAAAGGCAGGAAGAAGGCTTGGGAGTACCAGGAAGGGAAAGGAAGAAGAGGAAAGCTTAGGGGAAGGCAAAGAGTGTAGCGAAAAACTAAAATCACCTGAGAACAAAGTTTTTCAACATTATAGTCCTACATGGGCCAAGGCTATGCTGCAAACAGTGGTTTTCAGCTTATAGTCCTGGTTGCCATATGAAGACATGTTCAGGTAGTACCAGACACAAGGGAATTTTACCTCACCTGTGCATAAAGGTACTGAAATTTTCTAAGAGTAGATCTTGGGAAAACATCTTGAAAATCCTCTTGAAGTAGAAGGAGAAACCCTATGGTCGTGACTGTAGCTGGATAAACCACATCAAGTGAATGGAGGAGTTTGGTTTTGCCTCTGAGAGGGAGAGGAAAGGAGAATAGCATAGGGCAGAGAAATGCGGAAGTAGCATGAGGCTGGGGGGCTATGTAACTAAATGACATTAGAGGGGCGCCTGGGTGGCTCAGTGGGTTAAGCCTCTGCTTTCGGCCCTGGTCATGGTCCCAGAGTCCTGGGATAGATCCCTGCATCGGGCTCTCTGCTCAGCAAGGAGCCTGCTACTACCTCCCCCACCCTGCCTGCCTCTCTGCCTACTTGTGATCTCTCTCTCACTGTCAAATAAATAAAATCTTAAAAAAAAAAAAATGACATTAGAAAAAGAAATGTCTTGTGTTCACATTGAAATTTTTGGTGGTAATGTGATAAAGGTAATGACTAATAGTCACTAAAGTGGGGGCGCCTGGGTGGCTCAGTGGGTTAAAGCCTCTGCCTTCGGCTCGGGTCATGATCCCATCATGATCCCATCATGATCCCAGAGTCCTGGAATCGAGCCCCACATCTAATTCCTTGCTCAGCAGGGAGCCTGCTTCCTCCTCTCTCTCTGCCTGCCTCTCTGCCTACTTGTGATCTCTATCGGTCAAATAAATAAAGTCTTAAAAAAATAGTCACTAAAGTGTTAGATTTTCCATATCCATCGTTTACCCTTAGTATGCTTGCATTGGAGCTTTGACAGACTGCTGATTACCTCCCCCAAACCCAGCCTCCCTTTCTTTAATCATCATAGAAGTTTCAGCTGAGCACAGAGCTGTCTACTAAAAGACTATACTGGGGCGCCTGGGTGGCTCAGTGGGTTAACGTCTCTGCCTTCAGCTCAGGTCATGATCCCAGGGTCCTGAAATCGAGCCCTGCATCAGGCTCTCTGCTCAGCGGGGAGCCTGCTTCCCATTCTCTCTCTGCCTGCCTCTCTGCCTACCTGTGATCTCTGTCAAATAAATAAATAAAATCTTTAAAAAAATAAAAAATAAAAGACTATCCTTCCCAGTCCCCTTTGCAGCTACATATGGCCATGTGACTATATTCTGGTCAATGGAACATGGGTAGCTAGGTATAGTCATGGGACTATGTTCTGGCCAATGGAATATGAGCAGCTAGGTATGACCACGACCAGTGGAATAGAAACAGCTAGGTATGGTCATGTGACTATGTTCTGTCCAATGAGAAATGAACAAAATGGATGAAATGCTCATCTTCCAGGTGTGGTTTTATTTATTTATTTATTTATTTTTAAATATTTTATTTATTTATTTGACAGTGAGAGATCACAAGTAGGCAGAGAGGCGGGCAGAGAGAGAGGAAGGGAAGCAGGCTACCGGCTGAGCAGATAGCCCGATGTGGGGCTTGATCCCAGGACCCTGAGATCATGACCTGAAGCGAAGGCAGCGGCTTAACCCACTGAGCCACCCAGGCGCCCCCCAGGTCTGTTTTTAAAAGAAAGAGCATATTGAACATGTCCCACTGGAAGTGGATATGATGGCAAACTCTAGAGCACCCACCCTAGTCCTGCAACCACAGATGCTTCCACTGTAGCCCTGGAAGATACTTGTTGAGGAAAACAGAACCATGAGATAGAAGGAAACTGGATCTTTTATCAACCTTGTTAAACATATTGCCCTAGTAGCTCTGGACTGCTTTGTCTAGATCTTTTTGAGAGAAAGAAATTAACTTCTATCATGTTTTAATATTTTTGTTTCTTTTTGTTATAGCAGCCAAATTTCATCCTAAACTAATATATAAGAGAACGGATTACCTTTCTGCATAGTCAGAACTTTATTTTTTGTTGTTGCTCTTAGTCAGAATTTTTAAAAAGCACATTTATTTTTCCTTTTTTTAATTTTTTATAAGATTTTATTTATTTATTTGATAGACAGAGATCACAAGTAGTCAGAGAAGCAGGCAGAGAGAGAAGGAAGCAGGCTCCCTGCTGAGCAGAGAGCTGATGGGTGGCTCATCCCAGGACCCTGCGATCATGACCTGAGCTGAAGGCAGAGGCTTTAACCCACTGTGCCACCCAGGCACCTCTATTTTTTTTTTTTTTTTTCATTTTAAAAGTAACATACCAACAACTAATGTAAGTACCTTTGATATGATATGATGAGAATGGTACTCTAATTTTATGGTCTTCCAACCAAAACTCTGTAACTCCAGTCCAGTCGCCAGAAAGACATCAGACAAATCACTTGAAGGGGCATCCTACAAAATACTTGTCCAGTGCTCCCCCAAACTACCAAGGTCATCAAAATCAAGGAAAGTCTGAAAAACTTTCACAACTAAGAGGAGACTAAAGAGACAGAATGACTAAATGTATGTGGTATTTTTGATGGGATCTTGGAACATAAAAAGGGCATAAGCCGGGACGCCTGGGTGGCTCAGTGGGTTAAGCGGCTGCCTTCGGCTCAGGTCATGATCCCAGCGTCCTGGGATCGAGTCCCACATCGGGCTCCTTGCTTGGCAGGGAGCCCGCTTCTCCCCCTGCCTCTGCCCGCCACTCCCACAAAAAAAAAAAAAAAAAAAAAAAAAAAAAAAAAAAAAAAAAAAAAAAAAGGGCATAAGCCAAAAACTAAGGAGATCTGAATAAAGTACAGATTTTCATTCATAATAATGACTGATATTTATTCACTAATTGTGACAAATGATGTTAATAATAGAGGAAATTGAATATGGGGAATAAAGAAACTCTGTCCTATGTTTCCAACTTTTCTATAATCTAAATCTATTCTAACATAAAAGGTTACCAAAAAAGTAATAAGAAATAATCATTTCAGAAAATTTGGAATACAAATTGAAACTTGAAAAATTGCTGCATCGTCAGTGTGTTTTGTCTTTTTTTCTTTTAAGTAGGCTCCACTCTGGAGATCAAACCTGAGCTCAGATCAAGAGTCAAATGCCAGGGCGCCTGGGTGGCTCAGTGGGTTAAAGCCTCTGCTTATAGCTCAGGTTGTGATCCTAGGGTCCTGGGATCGAGCCCCCCATGCAGTAGGGAGCCTGCTTCCTTCTCTCTCTCTGCCTGCCTCTCTGCCTACTTGTGATCTCTGTCTGTCAAATAAATAAATAACACCTTAAAAAAAAAAAAGTCAGATGCCCAACCGACTAAGCCACCCAGCAGTGTTTTTAATGAAAACTACCATACTTATGTACAATTTTCTGTCTTATTTTACTTAATATTCATCATGAAGCATTTTTACATACACTTTCTAGCCCTTTGAGAGGACCTAAAAATAATGACACTTAATAAAATATACATATTATATTAATGACCAATTACATTATTTTTATTATGTTATGATAGTCACTATATAGTACATCATTAGTTTTTTTTTTAAAGATTTTATTTATTTATTTGACAGAAATCACAAGTAGATGGAGAGGCAGGCAGAGAGAAAGAGAGGGAAGCAAGCTCCCTGCTGAGCAGAGAGCCGGATGCGGGACTCAATCCCAGGACCCTGAGATCATGACCTGAGCCGAAGGCAGCGGCTTAACCCACTGAGCCACCCAGGCGCCCCACATCATTAGTTTTTTATGTAAAATTTCATGATTCATTGTTTGTATATAACACCCTGTGTTCCATGCAATCCGTGTCTTCCTTAATACCCATCACCAGGCTAACCCATTCCCACACCCAATATTATTAATAATTAATAACATTAATAATATGGTAAATAAGATAATCGATAAACAATACATTATATACATATATAATAACATATAATAACACTGAATACACTTGGTTTCTACAAGGAACCCGAACCCCTTAGAGAAATACCAATTACAAGGCTGGGATAGAATGAACCTGCAAATATTTGTTATGCCACAAAGTAAGTAGTGTTCAAAGAAGGACGGAAGTGGTGCCTGGGTGGCTCAGTGGGTTAAGCCTCTGCCTTCAGCTCAGGTCATGATCTCAGGGTCCTGAGATTGAGCCCCACAACTGGCTCTCTGCTCGGTGGGGAGCCTGCTTCTCCCTCTCTCTGCCTGCCTCTGCATACTTGTGATCTCTCTGTGTCAATTAAATTTTAAAAATCTTAAAAAATAAAAAAAGAAGGACTTACCATGTCAAAAGGATACATGTGCTGTATTGAAGAAACTCCCATTGGTCAAACCTGGGACAATTTAAAAATTAGCACCCATGGGGCTCATGGGTGGCTCTGTTGGTTAAGCATTTGCCTTCCACTCATGTCATGAACCCAAGGTCCTGGGATCAAGACCCAGAGCTGGCTCCTTACTCAGTAAGGGGCCTGCTTCTCCCTCTTCCTCTGCCTGCCACTTTGGTTGCTGGTGCCCCTCTCTCTGTCAAATAAATAAATAAAATCTTTTAAAAAATTAAAAAATAAAAATTAACACCTACTGATTAGCCAATCACTATTGATTAGTCAATCATTTCATGAGAGTGATGAAAAATAACCCATTAAATAAAACAGGAAAGCAGTTTAACTGATTTATTCTTTCTATTTCTCCATACCCTTGCCAATTCTGTGTATTTACACTAATTTTTTGTCTTGTCCACTATGGTTATAGCTTAGGAATCACTACTTGCTAGTGAGGAATTTATTGACCGTTTGTATTTATTTCTTCAGTGAATTTTTTTTTTCTTTAAAGATTTTGTTTAGGGCGCCTGGGTGGCTCAGTGGGTTAAGCCGCTGCCTTCGGCTCAGGTCATGATCTCAGGGTCCTGGGATCGAGTCCCATATCGGGCTCTCTGCTCAGCAGGGAGTCTGCTTCCTCCTCCCTCTCTGCCTGCCTCTCCATCTACTTGTGATTTCTCTCTGTCAAATAAATAAATAAAATCTTTATTAAAAAAAAAAAAAAGATTTTGTTTATTTATTTGACAGAGAAAGATCACAAGTAGGAGAGAGGCAGGCAGAGAGAAAGGAGGAAGCAGGCTCCTTGCTGAGCAGAGAGCCCTATGCGGGGCTCGATCAGAGGACCCTGGGATCCTGACCTGAGCCGAAGACAGCAGCTTAACCCACTGAGCCACCCAGGCACCCTCTTCAGTGAATTTTTGATTCATAATCCTTGCTAGTATTCCAACTGGAATAGCTGTATTATTCTTATTGATTTTTAGAAACTCATATATTATGACTATTAAGCCCTTGTCTACTATACATGTTGCAAAAATTTTCCTCCAGTCTTGTGCTTGTTTTTAAAATTTTGCTATCATTTCTTCCAGGAGCAACTTCAGGGTAATGGTTGAGAGCACGGACCCTGGAACTTGATTGCAGGAGTTCAAATCTGAATTCCACCACTTAGTAGTTAATCTTAAAATATTTAATCCTGTTGTGCCTCAGTTCCCTTATCTGTAAAAGGCAGACGATAATAAGCTTATTAGGATACTTAAATTAGTTAAGATGTATAAAATGCTTAGATGATAAACTGGCACATATAAAGGGACAAATAATTACTATTCTTCAGGCAGTATTTTCTTTTAATGTAGTTAGATCTATTTTTTTTTTTTTTCCTTCATGGCTTCTTGATTTTCTCTGGTTTAGGACGGTTTTATGTACCCCAAGGATGTAAAAATAAATGTTTTATTTCTTTTTTTTTTTTAAAGATTTTATTTATTTATATGAGACACACACACACACACACACAGCAAGAGAGGGAACACAAGCAGGGGGAGTGGGAGAGGGTGATGCAGGCTTTCTGCTGAGTAGGGAGCCCAATGCAGGACTAGATTCTAGGACATTGGGATCATGACCTCAGCCAATGGCAGCTGCTTAACAGCTGAGCCACCCAGGCTCCCCAAATAAATGTTTTCCAGTATCTCTTTCTAGTATTTTTATAGCTTGTTTGCTATCTTAAAATCTGTAACCATATGCCAGGAATTGTGTTGGTGGCTGAGGATATAGGGATAAGGAAGCCTTGCCCTCCTGGAGCTTACATTGTGGTAGGATAACTGAAAAAGTGAACAAAACTAGGACTCCTAGGTAGCTTAGTCAGTTAAGCCTCTAACTCTTGATTTCAGCTCAGGTCAAGATCTCTGGGTTGTGAGACCGGTTGTGAGATGGATCCCTGTGCCTGGCTCTGTTCTCAACACAGTCTGCTTGAAATTCTCTCTCTCCCTCTGCTACTCCCCAGCCTTCCTCTCTCTCCCGCTCTAAAGAGAAAAAAGAAGAGGAGGGGAGGGGAGGGGAAGGGAGGAGAGGAGAGGAGAGGAGGTGCCTGGGTGGTTCAGGCAGTTAAATATTTGCCTTTGGCTCAGATTCTGATCGCAGGGTGCTGGGATGGAGCCTGCACAGCGGGGAGCCTACTTCTCCCTCTACCCCTCCCCCTGCTCCTGTTCTCGCTCTCTCTCTCAAATAAATAAAATCTTTAAAAAAGAAAAGAAAAAGCCACAGAATCAATTAATAAAAAGATAACTTAGGTAAGTGCTATGAAAGAAAGACATTATCAACTTGTCTACATATTTACAGCCTGTTTTCTCCTCCCAGGAAAGGTATCTCCTCTCCTCATTGTAATGTTTATCCTTAGCATTAGGAAAGCAAATAGAAGAGAAAAAAGAAAGAAGGCCTTAAGTCTGTCCTGTGGCTTTTGGTGCAGCTGCATCCCTAGCTTCTGTCTTTTCTGGCTTATGTATTATCTCTGCTCTTGTTTTAGTGGAGGCTCCTTTTAACCTTTAAAAAAAAATTTTAATTGAGATATAATTAACATATTATATTAAGTTTCAGGTGTACAACATAATTTGATTTTTGTATACATTGTGGAATGATCACCCACAGTAAGTCTAGTAAATATCCATCCCCACACAGCTATAATTTTTTTGACTTGCAATGGGAATTTGTAATCTTTTGATGGTGTCCTTGCCACCATCCCCCTGAACATTCCTCCCAAGGAGCTTGCAGGCATTGGTGCAGAGCCAAGAAGGAATTACAAAGACTCCAGAAGCATGAGAACTGAATAAAGTCCTGGACTATCTCAAAAGGGACGTTAGTGACCTTTCAAAGTACAGCTGCAGTCCTGTGGTTGTTGTTGTCTAGGCTTATGGGCTCTGTTGACCCTTCTAACTCATTCAGTCCTGAGTCTCCTTTTGGTGGGGGAGGCGCGGGTGCTGCTGTTCTTCCATTCAACTCTCCAATCTGATTTTCATGAGTTGAAATCCCTCCAGACCTAGAAATTGAGCTACTACAGTTTTTTTTTTTTTTTTTTTTTTTTAAAGATTTTATTTATTAATTTGACAGAGAGAAATCACAAGTAGACAGAGAGGCAGCCAGAGAGAGAGAGAGGGAAGCAGGCTCTCTGCCGAGCAGAGAGCCCGATGCGGGACTCGATCCCAGGACTCTGAGATCATGACCTGAGCCGAAGGCAGCAGCTTAACCCACTGAGCCACCCAGGCGCCCCTGAGCTACTACAGTTTTAACAAAGCAGAAATTCTGACCAGAAGGGTTCATTCTCTTCTTTCAAAGATGGGAGTTACTTTATTCTTCTAAGAACGAGCATTCAGCTGGCCAAACAGAAGAAAGGTAAAAGGTTGGAGCAGGGTCTAAATGGGAGCAGCTAGGAATGGTGGTTTGTCAGCATGTACCAGAAGAGTTAAGCTATTAAAGATATAAATATAAATCTCAGTTGCTATCTACATAGAGGAGTTCAAATCTGCATTCTAGTAAAATAATAGTATGTATGTATTTTAAATAGTTTCTTTTTTTAAGTTTATTTTTTTTGTAATCTCTACACCCAACGTGGGGCTCAAACCCAAGACCACAAGATCAAGAGTCACACATTCTACCAACTAAGCCAGCCAACCTCCTCGGTAGTATATATTTGTATAGCATGTTTCATGTGCTAAATGCTGTTCTGTGTGCTTTAAATAGTCACTTAATCCTCCTAATGCTACAAGTAAGTACTATTATTATCATCTCCATATTTCCAGGGAGGCCCAAAAAGGTTCGCAGACTTGGCAAAGTCATATAACTAGTAAGTGGCAGACCCAGGATTCAAACCAAGACAGTCAGTCTGTACCATTTATGTGCTTTTTAAAAGCTATACTTACTGGGGCGCCTGGGTGGATCAGTTGGTTAAGCGTCTGCATTTGGCTCAGGTCATGATCCCAGGGTCCTAGGATGGAGCCCCTCGTCGTACTTTCCACTCAGTGGGAACCCTGCTTCTCCCCCACCTTGTGCTCTTTCTCACTGTCAAATAAATAAATAAATAAAATCTGTAAGAAATAATAATTTAAGGGGCACCAGGGTGGCTCAGTGGGTTAAAGCCTCTGCCTTCGGCTCAGGTCATGATCTCAGGGTCCTGGGATCGAGCCCCACATCGGGTTCTCTGCTCAGCAGGGAGCCTGCTTTCCTTCCTCTCTCTCTGCCTGCCTCTCTGCCTACTTGTGATCTCTGTCTGTCAAATAAATAAAATCTAAAAAAAAAAATAATAATAATAATTTAAAAAATAGTAGCTACATTTACTGCTTCCCAGGAATGAGTTTTTTCTTCTATTTCCTGAAACATTCTTGATTTCATTGTTGCTGTTCTTTTATGTATTTTTAAAAATTATTTATTTATTTATTTGAGTGAGAAAGAGAGAAAGCAACAGTGCAACCCAGGAGAGAGAAGAGAAGCAGATCCCTCACTGAGCAGGGAGCCCAACTTGAGACTTGATAGTAGGACCCAGAGATCATGACCTGAGCCAAAGGCAGATGCTTAATCTACTGAGCCACCCAGGCACCCTGTTGTTCTTTTATAAAACAGAAAGTAATTTAAGATATCTAGAGGCACACAATTCCTTGAGAATTTTGAGAGCATGAGAAACATAGTGTAGGGCAATTTTCTTATGGAGCTGGAGAAAATATCCCAAGAGAAGAGGTTGGAGGTGTTGGATATTTTAGAAATACAGGTTTTGAGTTTTTTCAAAATTATGGGTTCAGGATTGCGAGGCTGAGGTAATTTTCTGCAAAAATAAATAAATAAATAAATAAATAAATAAATAAATAACTAATATATATATATTTTTAACTCGGGGAAGAAGTGGGGGCAGAAGAGGCCGTGCTGCACTGAGTAGGCCCCAGCGGGAAGGCACCGTGAAAGAGAAAGGAGGCAGCCAACGTGGTGGAGCGGTGATGAAATGATACCTCAAAGGGGTTGTGGGCAGATGATGGGTTTCATTGAGTTTTGTGACAATGCTGTTCAGAATTCTAGGCCATTGGCTCCTAGAGGCATCTTTTGTGTGACTGCATCTTTTCCTCCCAAACGACTGGGGCCAACTGTGGCAAACAGAAGGAGCAGGCTGTTTGACTTTGTGACGGGGATCACTGGGCTGCTTCAGAAGCGTCAGATTCTCGCTCCCAGAAAGGCTCCGAAAAGGCAGCAGGCACGTGGTTTGTGGTCTAAATTCAGCCGGCAGCAAGAAGGCAGTGGGGGAGGGATGGAAGCTGGGTAAACGCAGGACCTGCAGGAGGAGCTACTGCGCAACCTCAGAATCTGGTTTACCGGGCGTTCGTGGAGAACTCTCCTTCTACCCCTTTGGCTTGCCTCCCCCCTCTCATCATCTCTTACCTCTGTCCAATCAGATTTGTGTTTGTTTAAAATCCAACCCCCTCTGGCCGACTCAGCCCCTGCTGTCAGCCATCCACCAGAGCTGATGAATCCTCAGTCCTATTTCCAGTTCTGGTCTGGTTGGGGTGGCTCCCAGAGCAGCCCCAGAGGAGGAGGAGGGCACACTCACCAGGGCCTGGCACTGTCATTAGTGCCTGTGAAGAGGCTTGGGAAGAGATGGTGCTGCCTGAGGTGGGGGTGTGGAGCTACCACCCCGCCATGACTCCTGCCCCAGACTTTCCCTCCTGTGAGTAGTGTCCCTTGAATGAACCCCCCAAGGAGAAGGTGTTTTCTTCCATTATAGAAAAATGTCAAAGAAGATTGATTAACCACAGTGATAACACCTTAGATTTTTCCTTCAGCTGAGACACCCATTGCTTAGCCAAAGACATCAGAGTATTTTTTCATTTATCTTGGGTATTCTTACTCTATCAGAAAGTAAAGGAAACTCAGAGTCCAGGAGATTGGTATTTTATTTATGTATTTATGTATGTAGTTATTTATTTATTGTGTAAATTCCCAGAGGGGGAGGGGAACTGATTTCCTGAGCACCTAAAACTGACCAGGTTGGGGGTGGTACTTAGGCTTTCCTGCACTATCCTGTTTAATCCTTAAAGCAGTGTTAAGGGGGAGAGTTTTTCATGCCTGTTTTCAGGTGAGGAAACAGACTCTGAGTGAAGTAACCTACTAGAGACACGCAGCTTTAATGACAAGGTTGGGATTCAAGTTGGGTCTATAAAAATTCCAAAATGCATACTTCTTTCAATTTTTACTGCTTCATCAAGAACATTAGTGGGGGGGCACCTGGGTGGCTCAGTGGGTTAAAGCCTCTGCCTTTGGCTCAGGTCAAGACCCCAGGGTCCTGGGATCCAGCCCCACATTGCGTGGGCTCTCTGCTCAGCAGGGCACCTGCTTCCTCCTCTCTCTCTGCCTGCTTCTCTGCCTACTTGTGATCTCTGTCTGTCAAATAAATAAATAAAATCTTAAAAAAAAAAAAAAAGAACATTAGTCGGTTAAGCATCCTCTTCGGCTCAGGTCATGCTCCCAGGGTCCTGGGATGGGGTCCGGTTTGTGGGGGGGGGGGGGGGTGTCACTGCTCTGCGGGGAGCCTGCTTCTCCCTCTGCCTGCTGCTCTGACTCCCTGCTCGTGATCTCCCTCTCTCTCAAATAAGTAAAATCTTTAATATATATATATATATTAAAGATTTAATATATATATTAAATACATATATATATTTATGGCTTTAGTGAATAGTCTTTAAACACTCACTAAGCAACTAAGATATGAATTCACAGAGGAGGCTGCAGTGTCTGCCTTCAAGGAACTCCCAGCCACGTGGAGGAAACATGTAAGTCAGCAGATAATAGAAATTAAATGTAGGGGGATAAGTATGATGACAAGCCAAGCACAGGGGGTTGAGGATCCCAAAAGAGGAAGTGGCAGGCCCTGCCTAAAGAAGTCGTCAACCAATGTTCACTGCATTCCAGGTCACGTGGAGCATGGGGGCACAGACGATTAATAGCCAACATTTCATGCTGGGCCCTGTACTAAATATGTATGATCTCATTTAATTCCTACAACCTTGATCCTGAGTTGAACTTCAAAAGGTGGCAAAGGGATTTCGAGGCATGCTGCCTCCCATGTTGTTTGTGCTCCCCCAGCAACCGCAGCGTGGTACAGTGTTCGTGGACCCTCTAGGCATGTTACTCGATGATCGTGAGAGCCGTCAGTAGTAGCACTTAACCTGGAGCTAAGGCCCATTCTGGGGATGTCTGAGGAGAGGCAGAGGCAACAAAGACTGTTTGCTGCTCTCACTACAGTCCCGTTGACCAGGCGGGAAGGACTAGTGCCCCAATTGGTTTGTACTGTGGTGTCAGGAGGACAGGAAGTCTATCCCCTTTGTGGTCTGAGGGGTATTAAAATTCAATCTGGTTTGCCCCAGATACCCCCCACTGCAGTACCTAGCATGCTTGCCAAAAACCAGTCTTGATAATCTTGCTGGTTTTGCCCTGCCCTTCTAGATTGTTCCCTTGTGTTCTCTTGGGAAATGTCACCCACGCTATGCTTCCGCTGTGTCCTTCTTTGCTCAAGCCTGTGAAGTTATCTTCAAATGCGATCCCATCCAACTAGAGTCACCACATGAGAGCTCCAGGTGGGTTCCCACAACTTGGACGTCATGATGATAATAATAACTAACTTTAACTGAGAACTTACTAGAAGCCAGACCCTGTGTTTAGTGGTTAGTATGACCCATTTCAGTTAATCCTCAAGCCAACACAGGAGGTATTATTAGCTTACCATTGTATGAATGAGGAAGCTGAAATTCAGAGAGAAAAAAAAGAACAGCCTGACTTGGAGCTGGGATAGGAACCTGAACCTGTTTCATTCCATAGCCAACCCATGCTGCTTCCAATGTTGAGAATGAAACTCTGAGATGTCAACACATGATGGATGAGACATCTATATCCAACCTTCAACATGATCTGTGACTCTTTAGCCAACTCAAGCCTATAAAGGGAGTTTAATTGATTGGTGCCAGCAGAGTATATTCAGATGGGTGAGGTGGTATTTAAAAATACCAGGATCTGTTTTAGGGAAATAATTTAAGTTTTGCCCTTCTGTAATGTATGATTAAAAAAAAAAAAACCCCAGATGTTTAAGTTTTTTCTTTTTATTTTTTTGTTAACGATTTTATTTATTTGTCAGAGATAGAGAGCAAGCTTGCATAGGTAGGGGGAACAGCAGGCAGAGAAAGAAGCAGGCTCCTCACTGAGTAGGGAGTCGAATGCAGACTAAAGGCAGACGCTTAATGGACTGAGCCACCCAAGCATCCCAGTTTCTTTTTTTTTTTCTTTTTTAAAAGATTTTATTTATTTGAGAGAGAGAGAGTGAGTGGGAGAAAGAGAACACAAGCTGGGGGAGAGGCAGAAAGAAAGGGAGAAGCAGAATCCCTACCGAGCAGGGAGCCCGATGCAGGCAGGGCTCCATCCCAGGACCCTGGGATCATGACCTGAGCCAAAGGCAGATGCTCAATTGACTGAGCCATCCAGGCACCTGTTTAATTCATTTTAAATTAATGATACAAGAAAAATATTTGTCCACCAATATGTTTATTATTTTTAAAGATTTTATTTATTTATTTGAGAGAGAGAGCATGAGCAGGGAGAGCCGGGGCGTGGGGGGCAGAGGGAGACAGAGAGAAGCATACTCCCAGGTGAGCAAGGAGCCTGACAAGGGGCTTGATCCCAGGATCCCGAGCTCATGACCTGAGTCAAAGGCAGATGCTTAAACAACTGAGCCACCCAGGCAACCCTTGCTGCAGGTATTTTTAATACATTTTTAAAAGTAAGTTCTACACGCAACGTGGGGCTTGAACTCACAACCCTGAGATCAAGAGTTGCATGCTCTTCTGACTGAGTCAGACAGACAACCCTAAAACAGATATTTTTACTGTGTGTATTTAACGTATGCTGAAATTTAGGGGCGCCTGGGTGGCTCAGTCATTAATTGCGTTCGGCTTGGGTAATGATCCTGGGGTCCTGGATGGAGCCCCGAATCAGGCTTCCTGAACAGCAGGAAGCCTGCTTCTCCTCCCACTCCCCCTGCTTGTATTCCTTCTTTCGCTCTCTGTCAACTAAATAAATAAAATCTTTAAAAAAAAATTGTGCTGAAATTTAAACAGACATATAAACATCTATCAAAAAGAAACATTCATAATGTGATGTTTGGGATTCCTACAGTTTACTTATTTCTTTATGAACTTGCCTCTTAAAGGGTTTCTTAAAAATCAGTTATTTATAATATGCTTCTAATTGGTGGATTTAAGGGGAAATACTTTGTTTCTATGAAATAAAGAGAAATCTTTCTGGTACTCCTCAAATAACATTTATAAGCATAGGTAGTCTTTATTCCCCCATAAATGTATAAGAAGCCCACTTTTGATAGAGTTATCACTATGGGCAGGACACCTTAGTGTTTAAAGGTATGGAGGTAGATTGTCTGTATATAATTCTCGGTTCCACCACTTAAAAACTGCATGACTCTAGATAAGTAATTTAATATCTCAGTACTCCAATTTCCTTATCTTTAAAAAAAAAAAGGCAGTGAAATAAGAAAAGAAGAATAATTATAGGGTTATGAAAATTAAATGAGTTAATGCATGTAAAGCCCATATGCATATAAAATCCACTTTGGAAAATCTGGAAATTATAGAAAAATAGAGAAAAATACCAGAAATTGCCCAAGCGCAGTAACTCAATGGACAGCAGCTAATTTCAGTGGTGCTTTTGTGCAAATTACAAAAGTTGGCCCTGCCTCAGGATACTTAACTGTCAATAAGCCAGAAAGTTGTCTTAATAGGGGGCACCATTTATTAATTATGTGGGGACATCAGGCATGAACCTAGATTGTCCCAAGCAAAACAGGACATTTTGTTACCTTGTCTGTGGATGACAATGTAGGATGTTTTCAATTTGAGGCCATTACTAATCATGTTGAAGTGAGCAAATTTGTACATAAAGTTTTTCCTGTATTTAGAATTTAGGCTAGATTCCAGTACCTAGCAGGCACACAGAGGGTATTTGTTGAATAAAAATGCATGAATGAAAGGGGGGGAGGGAAGCAGCTGGAGGGAGAGGGAGCCTGTAGGGAGAGAAGAGAGAAAGAATGAATTTGCTGAAGGATATACTAAATTATTTTCTGGAAATGCTAAATCAGTATTGGCTGTTTCAATTTGTGTTAACCTAGATTAAGAGTGGTATCTCAATTTAATTTGCATTTCTGTAATTACCAGTGAGGTCGAATATTTTCCATATGTTTGTTCATTTATTTTGGCTGTTTATTGGGATCTCGGCTTATAAGACTGTGTGTATATTCTTTATATATTGGAGGTATTAACCACTTAATTTTTCTTTGCAACTATTTTTTCAGTTTAATTTTTAGCCATCGTTATTTCTTGTTTTTTTTTTCCCCCACATGGTGATTTCCAGGAAATTTATTGTTGTTTAGTTTTGTATTTATTTTATCACATTAAATCTCAGAAATTTCTGTTCCTGACAAAGAATTGATATTCACATTTCTTTCTTTCTCATTCTTTCACAATCTGATTTAATAATATCTTTATCTCTTTAATCCACCTGGAATTAGTTTGATAATCTGTGTGTGTGTGTGTGTGTGTGTGTGTGTATGCACAAGTTATTCTAATATTATTTGTTGAATTTTTATTTCATTTTTCATCCATTTTGGATGTCACCTTAGGGTAAAAATTCATATATATGGGATCTTTCTCTGTGCTATCTTCCTCCATTTGGTGATTCTTTAAATTATTTTTTTCACCTGTAAGATCAGTTCAAGTGGTCAATTTAGCAGCTAAGACTGATGGATGTCTTCAAGGTAATATGGTACTTATGTGCAGGGAGCCTGAAGGACATTTAGTTCATTGTGGGGGTGAGAGGTGATCAAGATCAGGTAGAACATCATAATCACCTCAGATGAAGACTCATTCCTGCAAAAATAAATACATAGATAGAAAAATAATCAAGTAAATGCATGTATAGCCAACACAGCATGTCATCCCTAAACAAAGGAAAGTAAGAAGAGTGAGACACTGCGATTAATCCAGTTGTTCCTATTATTAAGAGAGACGATCTAACTACTCATGAGATCTGCTGGAAAATTAACCCAGTGTTGAAATCAACCTTCGGAAGTGTTCTTTGCTTGGAGACTCAGTAACAATAGAGTAATGGTGTGTGCAGCTAGCTGCTTTCCAAGGAGATGGAGGAAGTGGCACGGCCACTGAGACACCTAGTGGCAAGGATCTTTACTGCACGGTTAGAGTTAGCCAGTTGGGCTTGTCTAGGAAACATTTATTACAGGGGAGTGTACATTTGAGGGGCTTAGGTGCCCTCTTTGCTCCTCCCCAACAACGTAATTTAAGGCCTCTGCTGCGTGCAATGAAGCTACAGAAACAAGTGCCAAAAGAACTGGAAACTGAATAGCCTCTGCAAAGTTGGAGCCATGAAGCTAAATGAACCCAAATTAAGCGGACCAACATGGATTCTCAAGCCCTGGGATGCAGTTTAAGATGCAAATTTAGTCAGTGCCATTAATATTCATTAGGGAGCAGCAGTGTGTTTCAGCGAGCATATGATCTCCATCCCCCACCCTTCCAGGCTCACAGAAAGTTGAACCAGAGGATAATTATACTTCTTATTTATTGTAATTATAGTTTTGAATTGTAGGCTCACCCACATTCGGACTATTACAAGGTGAAGATTGTTCCACGTGCCTTCCAGGATAATTTGCCACACATGTGAACTGCAGAGTTGTGCTTAGGATCTGAAATTAGTCACTGATGACTGGGGGCATTCTTCAATGGCTCAGAAAAGGACAGATTAATGGAGTCATTCATTTACTCATCTCTTCATTCATCCAAATCCATATAGAGTGTCCCAACACCATGCTTTGGGGCTATGGCGGTGAACAGAGAATCTCAGTCATTGCTCGCTCATGATCTCACAGCCTAGAGGGTACGATTTAGAAAGTCTCCACGATCAGTGAGATGATGTTAGGAGAGTAAACAACAGGGTGACAATCGAGTGAAACAGCTTGGTCTCTGGGGTCACAGAAAGCCTTCAGAGAAGGAGAGGTACTAGTTGAGTCCTGAGCAGCGGATAGGAGCTAACAAAACGTGGAAAGAGAGTGGCCAGAGGGAGGCTATTTTAGGTGAGAGCATGATAAATTTAACTTAGAAGCAGTCATGTGACTTGAGCAAAGGATGCGAGAGGGAGAGACAAGGGAAGAAGAATGTGATGGCCAGAGAAATGGAGGGCAGCCTTACGACTTCGGGGCTTTTTGTGCTTCTCCTAAGGGTGACTCAAAGGCAATAAGGAGTGTTTCGTTTTGTTCTTTTAAAGATTTATTTATTTGGGGGTGGGGGCAGATGGAGAAGGAGAGACAGAATCTCAAGCAGACTCCCTGCTGAGCCCGGAGACCAGAGCCTGACTCGAGGCTTGATCCCATGACCCTGAAGTCATGACTTGAGCTGAAATCAACAGTCAGGAGGCTTAACTGACTGAGCCATCCAGATGCCCCAATAAGGAGTTTTTGTTTCTTTTTTTTCCCAATAGGGAGTTTTATTTTATTATTATTTTTTTAATATTTTTTTTTTATTTATTTGTCAGAGAGAGCGAGCGAGAGCGAGCACAGGCAGACAGAGTGGAAGGCAGAGTCAGACGGAGAAGCAGGCTCCCTGCGGAACAAGGAGCCCGATATGGGACTCGATCCCAGGACGCCGGGATCATGACCTGAGCCGAAGGCAGCTGCCCAACCAACTGAGCCACCCAGGAGTTTTAAAGAGTAGGGTAAGAAGCATCAGATTTGCTTTTTTTTTTTTTTTAATTTTTTATTTATTTGACAGAGAGAGAGAGCACAAGCAGGGGGACCAGGAGAGGGAAAAGCTGGCTCTCTGCTAAGCAGAGAGCCTGATGTGGAGCACGACACCAGGACTCTGGCGTTATGACCTGAGCTGAAGGCAGATGCTCAGCCAACTGAGCCACCCAGGCACCCCATCAGTCTTGCTTTTTTTTTTTTTTAAGATTTTATTTATTTATTTGACAGACAGAGATCACAAGTAGGTAGAGAGGCAGGCAGAGAGAGAGAGAGAGGAGGAAGCAGGCTCCCTGCTGAGCAGAGAGCCCAATGCGGGACTCGACCCCAGGACCCTGAGATCATGACCTGAGCCCAAGGCAGAGGCTTAACCCACTGAGCCACCCAGGCGCCCCAGTCTTGCTTTTTTTTAAAAGTTGATTTTGATTGCTGCCTGGAAAATAGGAAGGAGGAGGGCACTTACAGCACCATTTAAGCAGCTTTGGTGAAAAATCATGTTACTGTATTCGCTGGGGTTACAGTGGTGTATTAATCAGTAAAATGAGGAAAACAATACCATCAATCTTATAGTTAAAATGGTAATTCAATATTAAATATTTACACAAGTGTCTAGCATATGGTAAATGACCAATTAATTTTGGCTACTGTTATGATATTGGCTGTTTTTTGAGGCAGCTGTTTCTTACTATATTAAAGAAATTTCCTTTTGGTACTTTTAACAATAGAGTGAGAGTGAATGAAGGTCAGATTTTATTCTAGAAATGTATTCATTACCTGAATCTTTTACACTTAACATGTGTGAGTGTACTATTCGTGTACTTTTTAAAAATTAATAACTAAGCTTAAAATTGAACCTAAGCATTAACATCTGGAATGAAAGAGGAGGAAAGATAGAGGCTTGATGCTTGAAAGGCTCAGAGCTTGAAATGTCAAGTTAGAGAGATTCAGATTCAAATCCCAGCTCATTTATAGCTGTGCAATGCTGGGAAAGTCACTAAATTTCAGTAAGCCCCAGTTTCTTCATCTGTAAAATGGAAATAATCATGGTATCTCGTTCATAGCATTGTTGTTAAGATGAATGGAGATAGTAGAGTGTCTGGTACAAAGCAAGTGGTCGTTAACTGGCAGATAATCCCAATATGTAGAATGCATGAAATTACTACTTTTCCATGTCTGAATGTGGTTGGTATAATCTGAATTCACTCAATATAATATAATAAAAACTTTCTAGAAGTATCCTCCTGTTTCAATTTTTTTAGATGTGTAAAACTCAATGATTCTTGAATTTTATCAAATGCCATTTCAGCATACACCTGTGGCTTTTTAAAATTTTATTTATTTATTTGACAGAGAGCCAAGCAGGGAGAGCAGCAGGCAGGCAGAGGGAGAAGCAGGCTCCCTACTGAGCAAGGAGCTGGATGTGGGCTCAATTCCAGGACCCTGGGATCATGACCTGAGCCGAGGGCAGTCACTTAACTAACTGAGCCACCCAGGCATTCCTACACCTGGTTTTTATTTATTGATGGGATGTATTATCTTAATACTTTTCTTCTGATACCTTAATAACTTTCCTGATCCCACTATTCCTTTTTTTTTTTTTAAAGATTTTATTTATTTATTTGACAGAGATTACAAGTAGGCAGAGAGAGAGAGGAGGAGGCAGGCTCCCCGCTGAACAAAGAGCCCAATACGGGGCTCAATCCCAGGACCCTGGGATCATGACCCGAGCTGAAGGCAGAGGCTTTAACCCACTGAGCCACCCAGCCACCCCAAGACATCCCACTATTCCTAAGAAAACCCTTACTTAGCTGGGGTGGATCATTCTTTTAGTCTACTGTTGAATTCAAGAATAGACTTTCTTGAAAAATGTATGAAAGGGGCTCCTGGCTAGAGAATTTGGTAGAGCATGCAGCTCTTGATCTTGGAGTCATGAGCTCAAGTCCTACATTGGGTATAGAGTTTGCTTTAAAATAAATAAAATACAATTTATTTTATTTATAAAATAAATAAAATACAATTTATTTTATTTATAAAATAAATAAAATTTATTTTATTTGGTTTATTTTATTTTATGGGTGGCTGAGCCTGTTAAGCATCTGCCTTTGATTCAGGTCATGATCTGGAGTCCTGGGATTAGGCCTGCTTTGGGCTCTCTGCTCAGTAGGGAGCCTGCTTCTCCCACTCCCTCTGCCCCTCTCCCCACTCACGCTCTCTCTTCCTATCTCTCTCTCAAATAAATAAAGTCTTAAATAAATAAATATTTACTGAATCAATAAATAAATATTTATTTATTGAGTAAAAAAATAAACACATAAAATAGGAGTGCCTGGATGGTTCAGTTGGTGTGCCTGACCCTTGATCTCAGCTCAGGTCTTTATCTCAGGGTCGTTGAGTTTAAGTCTAGCATTGGGCTCCACACTGGGCATGGAGCCTACTTAAGAATAAATAAAAATAAGTAAATAAAATAGAACTCAATTTTATTTTATTTATTTTTTACAAGGGTGGGGAGGGGCAGAGAGAGAGAGAGAGAGAATCCTTTTTTTTTTTTTTTAAGATTTTATTTACTTATTTGACACAGACACAGGAAGAAATGGAACACAAGCACGGGGGAGTGGAAGAGGGAAAAACAGGCTTTCCACTGAGCTGGGAGCCCGATACAGGGCTTGATCCCAGGAGTCTGGGATCATGACCTGAGCCAAAGGAAGAGCTTAACGACTAAGCCACCCAGGCGCCCTGAGGGAGAGAAAGAAATCTTAAACAGGGTCCAAGCACAGCACAGAGGCCAACACAGGGCTCATTCTCACAACCCTGAGATCATGACCTGAGCCGAAATC
The DNA here is from genome assembly GCF_022355385.1 of Mustela nigripes. Classification (NCBI taxonomy): domain Eukaryota; kingdom Metazoa; phylum Chordata; class Mammalia; order Carnivora; family Mustelidae; genus Mustela; species Mustela nigripes. Next base: position 26,491,126 of record NC_081570.1, on the reverse strand, counting down.
AAGAGTCAATTGCTAAAAAAAAAAAGAAAAAAAAAAGTCAGATGCTTAACAGACTCAGTGACCCAGGAGCTGCCAAATAAATTCAGATTCTTAAAAAAAAAAAAAAAAAGAAAGAAAAAATCGTTCCAAACTTCTCTGCCTTTCAAGAATACACTAACAAGACTTTACTGAATTCTACTTGTCTTCCATACTCAAATGCCTTTAGAGATCCCTGATTTTTTCCCAACAATAGCTAGGATTTACTGAGGGCTGAGAAACCGCTGAAGACTCCGCATAATCCTCCTAAATTCCCTAATCCATAGGTACCACTTAGGGAGTGTGTTAGAAAAGTAAAGGATCAGGATGCCTGGATGGCTCAGTGGGTTAAGCCTCTGCCTTTGGCTCAGGTCCTGATCTCAGGTCCTGATCTCAGGGTCCTGGGATCCAGCCCCGCATCAGGCTCTCCCCTCTGCCGAGAGCCTGCTTCCCCCTCCCCCTCTGCCTGCCTGTCTACTTGTGATGTCTCTCTCTCTGTCAAATAAATTTTTTTTAAATGTTAAAAAAAAAAAAAGAAAGAAAAGTGAAGGATCTTGGACAAAGCCCTGGAGATGAACCAGAGCCTGTTTTTCAGTGTTATGATTTCATTCATTCAACACGTGTTTATGAAGCATCCCTGTACTGGTGTCTGTGTTAGCTACCAGTGGTACAGCCTTAAAGAACTCAGACTCAGAATCCCAGTCTAAGAGGGGCGCCTGAGTGGCTCAGTTCAGCATCTGTCTTTGACTCAGGTCATGGTCCCAGGATCCCTGGGATTGAGCCCAGATTGAGTCCTGTGGGGCTCTGTGCTCAGTGAGGAGTCTGCTTCTCTCTCTCCCCTGTCCCTCCCCCTGCTGGTGCTCTCTCTTGCTGTCTCTCTCTCTCAGAAAAACAAGAAAACACCTCAGGCTCCCAATCCAAGTCTTACAGAGATCAACAATAAGCAAGTGAAGAAACACACAAAATAAACCCAATGTGTGAAGAGAGCTGTTCTGTACATGACACCATGTACAGTATGGTGTAACAGAGGCTTATTTTAGATGTGGTGGTTGGCAGGGAAGTTTTTTTGAGGTGACATTCAAGCTGAGATAGAAGAATGAAGAAGCTATAACTGTAGAAAGTTGGGGGCGGGGTGGGGGTGGTGGTGGAAGGAGGAAAGCACTCCAAGGCTGAGTAAACAGCAAGTCCAAGTACCCTGAAGCAAAAAGCATCCAGACAAAGTAACCTGATAAATCCTAAGAACAAGTGGATGTTGTCAGGCAACTAGACAGATAAGACTTGGTTGGGGAGTCTGGCTGGGTCAGTCAGTAGAGCATGCAACTCCTGATCCCTGGGTTGTGAGTTCAATTCCCGTGTGGGGAGTAGAGTTTACATAATGGAAAAAAAAAAAAAAAAAAGACTGGGAAAGCAGACAGGGGTCACATCAGATCAGAACTCGGTAAGTTAGTGTTTAAATTTTATTCTAGGAGCAATGGGAAGCCACTGTAGGGCCTTTAAATAAGAGAAGAAAATAACATCTGAATTATGGGGTTTTTTTTTTTAAAGATTTTATTTATTTGACAGAGAGAGATCACAAGTAGGCAGAGAGAGAGTGGGAAGCAGGCTCCCACTGAGCAGAGATCCTGATGCGGGGCTCAATCCCAGGACCCTGGGATCATGACCCAAGCCAAAAGCAGAGGCTTAAGCCACTGAGCCACCCAGGCGCCCCTGAATAATGGTTTTTTTAAAAAAAGATTTATTTATAGGGGCATCTGGGTGGCTCAGATGGTTAAGGCCTCTGCCTTCAGCTCAGGTCATGATCCAAAAGTCCTGGGATCGAGCCCCACATTGGGCTTTCTGCTCAGCCGGGGTCCTGCTTTCTCCTCTCTCTCTGCCTACTTGTGATCTCTGTACGTCAAGTAAATAAATAAAATCTTAAAAAAAAAAAAAGATTTATTTATATACATTTCGCCTGGGTGGCTCCCTGCTCAGTGGGGAGTCTGCTTCTCCCTCTCCCTCTGCCCCTACCCCCCCATGCTTTCTCACAAGGGCACTTTTTCTCTCTCTCTCTTGAATAAATACATAAATAAAATATGTTTTTTAAAGATTTATTTATTCATGGGGGGGAAGGGGCAGAGTGAGAGGGAAAGAGAGAATCTTGAGCAGACTCCCCACTAAGCAGGGAGCCCATGAGGGGCTGATCCTGTGACCCTAAGATTATGATCAGAGTGGAAATCAAGAGTGGGAAACTCAACCAACTGAGCCATGCAGGCACCCCTGAATTATATTTCTTAAAAGATCACCCTTGGTGCCGTATGGAAAATGGATTAGAGAGCACCCAGAAAGACAGCAAGATGACAAATTAAAATGTGGTTGCAGTAATTTAGCTGAGAGATGGAGGTAAAAAAAGATTAGGTTATAGTGGTAGAGATGGAGAGAGGTAAATAGATTCATGATACACTTAGTAGGTAGAACTGAGTTCTGGATTTTATGAAGAGGATGAATCCTTGTTTTTTTTTTTAAAGATTTTATTTATTTATTTGACAGAGAGAGATCACAAGTAGGCATAGAGGCAGGCAGAGAGAAAGAGAGGAGGAAGCAGGCTCCCTGCTGAGCAGAGAGCCCGATGCGGGGCTTGATCCGAGGACCCTGAGATCATGACCTGATCCGAAGGCAGCAGCTTAACCCACTGAGCCACCCAGGCGCCCAAATCCTTGTTGTTTTTAACTAGGTGATGCTATTTAGTATGCTGGGGAAGATTGTGGGGAAGAACAGGTTAGGCTTTTTCTTTTTAAGATTTTACTTATTTATTTGACAGAGAGAGAGAGAGAGATCACAAATAGGCAAAAAGGCAGGCAGAGAGAGAGAGAGGGAGAAGCAGGCTCCCCACTGAGTAGAGAGCCCAATGCGGGGCTCAATCCCAGGACTCTGAGATGATGATCCAAGCCAAAGGCAGAGGCTAACCCACTGAGCCACCCAGGTGCCCCACCAGTTTAGGCTGATAAAATCAAGAGGTCCATTTTAGATATACTCTATCTGATATGCCAGCGAGACCTCCAAGTGGAGAGGTCTAAGAAGTAGTTGAATATATGACATAGGAACTCAAAGGACAGACCTACCCTACTATGGAATTATACATTTAAAGATTATTAACATTTAGGTGGTATTTGGTCTTGAAGCGATTATCTACATAAGGAGAGAACAGTTAGTTGTTAAAGAGTGTCTAGAAATGAGCTCTGAAATATCTCAGCATTTAGAAGTGCTATAAGGGAGGAGTCAGCGACAGAGAGGGATCTCTGAAACAGGAGAAAAATCATCAGTGTGGTGTCACACACGCCGGTGAGAAAAGTGTTTCATCAAAGACAGAGGGCCATCCATGTGGAAGGTTACTAACAGGTAAAAAGAGTTAATTATAGAGAAGTGTTTATTAAATTTTGCAACATGTGGATCACTATCATCCCTGGCAAGGCATCTTTTAAGAGGAGAAGGGTGGACAGATTAGGGTAGATTTAAGAGGAAATTGAGGTGAGGAAGTGGAGACCTCTAGTGTAGACAACTTGTTTTAGTTTTCTTGTAAAGAAGAATGAAAGGGCGCCTGGGTGGCTCAGCGGGTTAAAGCCTCTGCCTTCAGCTTAGGTCATGATCCTAGGATCCTGGGATTGAGCCCTGCATCGGGCTCTCTGCTCAGTGGGAAGCCTGCTTCCTCCTCTCTCTCTGCCTGCCTCTCTGCCTACTTGTGATCTCTGTCAAATAAACAAATAAAATCTTTTTATAAAAAAAGAATGAAGACATGAGATGAAAGGATAAAAGTTTTGTTTATTTTGAAGATGGTTGTGTCTCAGTAGAAGTAACTGATGATACAGCGAGGAAAAATCCTTGAGAAGACATTCGGGGGGTGGGTATCCACAGCACTAGAGGAGGGGTCTGCCCTTTGATAGGGGCGAAGACACATCTTTTGTGGTATCAGGAAGAAAGACAGAGAGGATGGGTATAAATATAAGCAGGCTTGAGGCTTTCCATCTAGATGAGAGTGTTCCTCTCTGATGATTTGTATTTTCTCAAAGAAAATAGGAAAATTAGTTATGATGAAGTGAGAGAAGAAGGTATAAGAGTTTGAAGACAGAAAGCATGAAATACACTATCTCTGGAAGTGGGGAAGTGGGAAAGTGAATTTACTAGTGAGATTCAGTAAGATTGCCAGAAAAGTCTAATGCCCTTTGAGGCTTGTGGTCAGGAATTTAAAGTGAAAGCCTCAGCTCTTTTAAAGAAAGTGAATTGTTAGGTCCACTCAGAATTGGGGTTTTACCAAGTGAGTACAATGGAGAAAGAGAAAAACAAGAATTGTATTTGTGAGCAATCATAACATCTAAGCCTGGCGACAGATGTTATGAATATAAGAATGTGAAAGTGGAAAAGTAATACATTTAATGATCTGAAGGTTTTGAGGAAGTCAAAAAAATCAGAGTTACTATTGTTCAGAAAGTTGAGATGCTTAAAAGGAGATCTTAGAGATGGTATAGTTACTAGCAATAACAAACACCGGATTACTATGTGGAGGGTTAGATGGATACTATAGGATGGAAGGGAAGATTGTTGGAGGTGAAGAATTAACAGAATATCCGGCAGTCATCCAAATAGATGTTGAATGATGAGCAGAAGTAGAGATGGAAAGGAAGACAAAGAGCCATGAGCTAGTATTAATAAAGGAAGGAATGATCCATCAAAAGGTCCATGGATGACAGTAACTTGGAAGGGTATTAACGGACATGGCTGGGGTACTTCAAAGTTGGAGGGTTTTTTTTTGTTGTTGTTTTTAACCAATAGTTTTTGTTGTTGTTGTTAGATTTTTATTTATTTACTTGACAGACAGGGATTACAAGCAGGCAGGGAGGCAGGCAGAGAGAGAGGAGAGAAGAGGAAGCAGGCTCCCCGCTGAGCAGAGAGCCGGATGCGGGTCTCGATCCCAGGAGCCTGGGATCATGACCAGAGCCGAAGGCAGAAGCTTTAACCCACTGAGCCACCCAGGTACCCCCAAACTTAGAGTTTGAAGTAAGAAGGATACTGTCCATTGTTTGATTCCATATAGATATTTTAACATTGTAATTTTAAAGTATCTTAATCTGTTCACAAAGTGTTGAGTGCTAGTGGATTATTTTATTTATTTGAGAGAGAGAGGGAGAGAAAGCACAAGCAAGGACAGAGGGAGAGAGTGAGGGAGAAGAACACTCCCCGCCTAGCAGGGAGCCCAACGCGGGGCTCCATCCTAGGACCCTTGGGATCATGACCCGAGTCGAAGGCAGATGCCCCAGTACTAGTGGAGTTAAAGAAAATGTTATATTCATTCTGTGATTTGTGTATGTAAATTACTAGTCTATACACACGCATATATGTACACAATTAAAACTTTTCTTTTTGAGCAAAGAGTGCACTAATTTAAGCCTATTCCAAAGTTTATATTGCTAAAACAAATCTGTACTCCAGTGAGGTTCCAAAATGAAATTAATAAGACTGTGTGTGAAATCGGTAAGATTTTATTTCTCTAATTTAATTGGCCCAGCACAAGGTAGAGTAGGTAGTAAGCACAAGTAATTTATGCTTTTGAACCAGAGAACATCTGTTCTTTTCGGGCAAGAATACCGGCAGGCAGCTCTTGGGGGGGTAATCAAGAAAAGAAAAGGGTCCTCTAACATCTCTCCCCAGGAGCTGATAGGGCCCTGGCTATCAGGGAAAATTGCTCTGGCGAACCCATTCAAATTTCTCACAGCAAATCACAGTGGCCTACAGCCAACTCCTTTTCCGCTCATTGGCCAACTGGAAACTTCAGCCCCTCCCCCTACACCTCCCTCCTCTCATCCGGAAGCCAATCGGAAAGATAAGCGCTCCGTAACTTAGTGTCATCAAGTACCGTACTTGCAATTGGCTATTGGAGCTACCGATCGAGAAGTAGGCGGGGCCATACCAGCTGGTCTATATAAGACGAGGACAAAGGCGGCGCGCCGCCTGTGTCATCCGCCATCTTGTGCGAAGCAAGGTGGCCTCCACGTTCCCTGAGCGTCTTCTCCGCTTCTGCCTCGACCGCCCCTTGATCACAGACATGTCTCGGGACCGGTTCCGGAGCCGTGGCGGTGGCGGTGGCGGCTTCCACCGGCGCGGAGGAGGCGGCGGCCGCGGCGGCCTCCACGACTTCCGCTCCCCGCCACCCGGCATGGGCCTCAATCAGAACCGCGGACCCATGGGGCCCGGCCCGGGCCAGGGTGGTCCCAAGCCCCCGATCCCGCCACCGCCTCCGCATCAGCAACAGCAGCAGCCACCGCCGCAACAGCCGCCACCACAGCAGCCGCCGCCGCTTCAGCCGCCACCGCATCAGCCGCCGCATCAGCAGCCGCCGCCGCCACAGGACTCGTCCAAGCCCGTCGTTCCTCAGGGACCCGGCCCGGCTCCCGGAGTGGGCAGCGCTCCGCCGGCCTCGGGCTCGGCACCGCCTGCCACTCCTCCGACCTCCGGGGCCCCTACGGGGCCGGGCCCCACCCCGACCCCGCCGCCCGCTGTCACCTCGGCGCCCCCCGGGGCGCCCCCGCCCGCGCCGCCGAGCAGCGGGGTCCCCACCACCCCGCCTCAGACCGGGGGCCCGCCGCCTCCACCCACAGGGGGCCCAGGCCCTGGGCCTAAGCAGGGCCCAGGACCCGGAGGCCCGAAGGGCGGCAAAATGCCAGGCGGGCCGAAGCCCGGCGGTGGCCCGGGCCTAAGCACTCCTGGCGGCCACCCCAAGCCGCCGCACCGAGGCGGCGGGGAGCCCCGCGGAGGTCGGCAGCACCACCCGCCCTACCACCAACAGCACCACCAGGGCCCCCCGCCTGGCGGGCCAGGCGGCCGCAGCGAGGAGAAGATCTCCGACTCAGAGGTGAGTGTCTCCCGGAGCTACGCGTCGGCTTCTCTAAGATGGCGGCGGCCCCCTCCTCTTTCCCTTCCCGGCCTCCATTTTGTCGGAGACCGGAAGGCGCGTGCGCGCGGGCGGTGGAGGGCGGGGCCGCTGCCGGAGTGTGGGGCGGAAGGCGTGGGTCCTCTTCCTGGCCCCAGGCTAGTCTCCCGGCTGGCTGAGGACCGAGGGTGGGTGGCCTGAGGAGGCAGCGCTGAGAAGCTGTGCTCGGCCCTGTTAAAACCAGAGGATCCTGGGGACGGAGTAGAGCGTGAAATGCAGGGTTGGCCAGGTTGGGGAGACCTTAAAAGCGCAGGCACAAAGGTACCGGTGATAGGATTTTCATCGCATCCTTTTTTTCACTTAATAGTCGGTGGCCATTTTAACTTAATGTGTTAATGCTACGATTTAGGTTTGCCAGGAATACTTAATATATACAGCTGATGTTGATTGTGTTGAGTCGAGTTTGGAGAGGGCTATAGGTCTATTTTCGAGTGTTTTGGATGGTTTGGGCTATTTGATGATAGTTAATACGTTGGAAATCCCTATGATACGGAATCTTGACTTTGACTGTAAATGGAACAGAAAAGCAACCCGATTGGTGGTATTACCCAGTCTGGGAAAGCGAACATTATTACTGGATTTTTCTACCTGTTAAGGTCATTCATTGGTTTCTGAAAATTTCCTTCCTTTTTCATTAGGGATTTAAAGCCAACTTGTCTCTCTTGAGGAGGCCTGGAGAGAAAACTTACACTCAGCGTTGTCGGTTGTTTGTTGGGAATCTACCTGCTGATATCACAGAGGATGAATTCAAAAGACTTTTCGCTAAATATGGAGAACCAGGAGAAGTTTTTATCAATAAAGGCAAAGGATTTGGGTTTATTAAACTTGTGAGTTTTTTTTCTTTTTTAATGTGGATTTAGAGGGGTTTTCAGGGGTTTTCCCTTGTTTTTTTGCTACTGCAAACTCTAGTGTTCAAGCCAACAGCAGTAAGTTGGTCTTTAAAATTTTCATCGTTATTTACAAAAAAGGTGCATTTGTATTATGAATAATTGTTGGTACTAAGAAAAGACAGGAGTGGGTGGGTAAGACCTTTACCTACCCTGGGTGGTGTCAGGGAGAGCTGCCTGCGGATCTTGAGCTAAGCTGGAGAAAGGGAAGGGAGTTAAGCTTTTGACCGTTCTGGAGTGGATGTTAACTGATGTTGAAGTTATGTTAACATGAGTATGTCTGATACTTTCAGGAATCTAGGGCATTGGCTGAAATTGCCAAAGCTGAACTTGATGATACACCCATGAGAGGTAGACAGCTTCGGGTTCGTTTTGCCACACACGCTGCCGCTCTCTCCGTTCGAAATCTTTCACCTTACGTTTCCAATGAACTGTTGGAAGAAGCCTTTAGCCAATTTGGTCCTATTGAAAGGGCTGTTGTAATTGTGGATGATCGTGGGAGATCTACAGGGAAAGGCATTGTTGAATTTGCTTCTAAACCAGCAGCAAGAAAAGCCTTTGAAAGATGCAGTGAAGGTGTTTTCTTACTGACAACGTAAGTTCATATGCTTACAATAATTTTTATTTATTAACTTGGATGAGGAAGTTGGGATAAAACTGAAAGCAGTTAAGATGGAACCATTTCTGTTACTAGAACTCCTCGTCCAGTCATTGTGGAACCACTTGAACAATTAGATGATGAAGATGGCCTTCCTGAAAAACTTGCACAGAAGAATCCAATGTATCAAAAGTAAGATTGATTTAATCTGAGCAATTTTTTTTTATCTGAGCAATTTTTAATTGCAGATGAGAACTTGTAGTAGTTTTTCAGTTTTGTTTAGAGAATGAGAAATTCTTTGAAATGCATGTGCTTGGTAGAAATATAAGGGTCAGGAAGTTTAGAGGTTTTGAAGCAGAGATAGTCAAATGCTTAATGTTTGTTGCTTAATGTTTTATATGCAGTTTTGTTTGGCCTTTGAACAACTGCATGATGAATACCTGTCTTTTTAAGGATTAAAAAAACAGCTCTTGAGGGATGCCTGGGTGGCTCAGTAGATTAAGCTGCTGCCTTTCGCTCAGGTTATGATCCCCGTGTTCTGGGATCGAGTCCCGCATGGGGCTCCCTGTCCAGCAGGGAGCCTGCTTCTCTCTCTGCCTCTGCCTGCTTGTGCTGTCTCTCTGACAAATAAATAAATAAAATCTTTTAAAAAAAAGTCCTTGAATAGGAATTTGGGTAGAGGAAATAAAATTAGGAAATGAGGAAGGTGGGATTTATTTCCCAGGATTTATTGTCCTGGGATCTGTTATTTATTACTTTGTGAAGATTTGTTTATTAGCACGGCCAGGTACATGTGGCGTGGTTGTGGGTGGGAGTAGAAGGAGAGAATCTTAAGTAGACTTCTGCTGAGGCAGGGCTCACTCTGATGGCCTGAGCCAAAATCAAGACTCAGAATGAGCCAAGCAGCTGGCCCTGGAACATGCCATTTTTAATGTAGGCTGTTTTACATGAACCAAGGGGGCTGTTCCCTTTTGGGATTTCTTACATGTGATAGGCCGGGGGGACGTCTGTTTTTAGGGCAATCAGGTAGTATCTCTTGCGTGTGTCACAAACTGGTTCATGTTTAAATACTGTCAGGGAGAGAGAAACGCCTCCTCGTTTTGCCCAACATGGCACATTTGAGTATGAATATTCTCAGCGTTGGAAATCCCTGGATGAAATGGAAAAACAGCAAAGGGAACAAGTTGAAAAAAACATGAAAGATGCAAAAGACAAATTGGAAAGTGAAATGGAAGATGCCTATCATGAGCATCAGGCAAATCTTCTGCGTCAAGGTAAAGACCCTTTTGTGTAAATATCACTGATGGGATCAGTTGGTTCTTGAAATTTTTTTATAGTCCCATTGATGTGAATTCAAAACAATTTTCTAATGTTCAGATCTGATGAGACGCCAGGAAGAATTAAGACGCATGGAAGAACTTCACAATCAAGAAATGCAGAAACGTAAAGAAATGCAACTAAGGTAAAATTTTGTTAAGCTAATAAGCCTTTGCTTCTGGATTAACATTCAGAGGGAAAGATGGGCCTAAATTTTGCAGGCGAGTCTGATGTAACAGGGAGGTTACATACTGGTCAGTGTTGGTTTAACACAAAGTTGGAGTAGAATGTAAGGTTTTGATTGATGACGCCTGTTTTCTTTGCCAGAATGCTTCTAAGTCTCTTCTACACTCCACGCTTTCATGTGTGTTTGCTGTAATCTAGACTTCGTAAATAAAGCTCTGAGGCACATTACTAGCTTTCTTTAAATTGGCTTTTAAAAGATGCATATGACACTTTAGTTTATATGCTTGGTGAATATTTCCAGGCAAGAAGAAGAACGACGTAGAAGGGAAGAAGAGATGATGATTCGTCAGCGTGAAATGGAAGAACAAATGAGACGCCAAAGAGAGGAAAGTTATAGCCGGATGGGCTACATGGATCCAGTAAGTAAAATTCTTTTGAAATGTAATTGGAGTTGTCTACAAAACTTGGAGGTACCTCAAATGAAACTTTGCTCAAATAAATGACATTTTTACTTGACGGCCGTTCTTTATACGAGTGTGTTATTATGATTAATACACTTTTAAGTTTTATTTTCTTGGCTGGGCCTAAAGATTTCACTGATTGGGAAGAAGCCTTACAGGTTTTCTGATAATTGAGTTCTCAACATTTGGTTTCAGAATACTGGTTTTACGTGTAGTCTTAACTGATTTTTAAGTTTTGGAAATTTTTTGGTATAGTACAGGTGTATGAAAGGGTTCATTTTTATTTCTTTTTCTTGCAGAGAGAAAGAGACATGAGAATGGGTGGTGGAGGAGCAATGAACATGGGAGGTAAGCAGGAAAATCAAATTAGCAGTACCATTAGAGAGCAGTGTCCTGGTTGAGTTGTAACCAGCATTTTTGTTTCCTAGATCCCTATGGTTCAGGAGGCCAGAAATTTCCACCTCTAGGTGGTGGAGGTGGCATAGGTTATGAAGCTAATCCTGGAGTCCCACCAGCAACCATGAGTGGTTCCATGATGGGAAGCGACATGGTAATGTATCCTGTATGACGTAGTACGAAGGAAATTCTCATTTTTCACAACTTACGTGTGTGTGTTTTGTTTTTTGTTTTTTGGTTTTTTTTTCTTTTTTAAGTAGGTAACTGGACCTCTTTTTAGTTCCCTTATCACGTAAATCATAATCTCGAGGAGTACTTTGGCAACATAGAAGAACTCAGTGTGTGGTAACCTAAACAGAAATGGTTGCCAACAAGAAGTCAATGCTGTCAGTAGTATGTTGGAGTTCTCTTTGGCAATAAATAGACATAGGTGCTTTCTATTATATTGCTTGTGTACTTTTGCACTCTAGCACATGGCAAATTGAAATTCTAAATGTTAGATGATGTACCTGATTATTCTACATCCAAGTGAGAGTAATCAAATGGCAAACTGTCATTCATTAAGCTGATATTTGCCATAAGTATGAATCAGACTTGTAGTTTATAGTTTTAGGCATGTTCTAGTGATGTGTAGGACTTTGATCTATATTTGGTGTGGTTTCTACCCATGAAAAGGGAGTTGTTCACTGTTTTGACTCGTCGTTTCCCACTTGTTGGGCCTGTCAATAGGTGCACCTTCTAAAATAAACTGACATCTCTATTTTGCTACAGGATAGCAAAAATCATTGACAGTTTTAAGCATACTAGTTGTGTGCATTTGATCTGAACCTTCTTGATGCTTTCATATTTTAACTGTACAGATAGCCTGTCAGGATGCTTTAGAACCACCAAGTGAGTTGGTCTGAGTGGCTGTGTTAGGGCTTTACAGATTGTAGGAAAATTGAATATTGGATTTAGAGGTGGGTTTAGAGAAGAATGCATTTTCACAACTGAACTGAATCTGATTGGTTCACCTGCAAACTTTTGGCAAAGGAGGGAAGCGTTAGCACGAAGCTTATTAGATTCATTTTACATATAGGAGTATAAGGATTTAGTATGGGGCCTAGTCTATTTAAAATCTCCATAAGGTTTTTTGAGAATTAGAATCATAAATACCTGGTTGGGTTAAAATATAGTGTTACTAGCTTTCTTTAAATTAAGTTTTAAAAAAATACTGTGGGTAACATTTTGGTTTATATGCTTTTCTGAAAGGTAGATTGTAGGTCTGTATCAGATTTGTAAAACTAATTTGACGTGATGTTCCCACAATTAAGGTTCTTTGTATGTCCCTTGTAACAGATAGGGAAAACCCTAATCGTGAAACCCAAAAATTTTCTTAGAGCTTTTGAGATACACAGCATAATGGGCTAAAACCCTGAAATTTTTAGGATTTTGAGAAATAGTTTAGAGGGTTGAGGTTTAGTTTTTTAAGTAGTTCTATAGTGTTCAGTAGGAAACCTATTGGAAATATGTATAGGAACAGTTAAACCCTGATGCTCCCCCCCTGCATTTTTGGAGTGATGCTCGCAGTAATTTATTCTGAATGGAATTTGAAAGATAGTTGAGGCTTCTGTGCTTTGCATATCTATAGGGTTTTTCTATTTGGGGAATATAGATTTCTCAGATTAGAAGTACTTAAAACCAGGTGGAATCATGAAATCCTGCTTTATTGCAGTTACTTGAGCTTGGTGTTTAGTTGTTTGGGAGAAAGCCAAAACGTGGAATCATAGCTAACCAGTGGACTTTCAAAGACCTGAAGAAAAAGCTGGGCCGGTGTGGGGGTGGGCTGTATATTCAGTCAATTTGCAGCAACACAGACTACTGGGAACATAATTGTCTCTGGTTATGTAGTGATGGTTCTGAAGGTGGTATACCTGTGAGAATATGGCAATACTTTTTAATGAAGTTACTGTGCCGGTTAAGTGACTAAATCTGTTAGTCTTTTATGCTTTTTCTTTTTGTAGTCTGGTAGCATTTTATTAAAACTTTGAACCTTTTAAGATTTCTGCAAGTTAGCAGATGTGTCTTAAGATCTTGAAAAGCACAAGGTTTCTTACGCAGCTCATGCCACTAACTGGTGAGTAGGTCTTTGTCACTTCATTGAGTGCATTGAATCTGTCTGGTTGGGCTTGTTAGGCTTACTTGGAAAATAAATTTCCTGTTCAGACCTTGAAAGTGAGAAGTTTGCAAGCTTTTCCAGTGGGTTAATCTGATGTGAAATTTCTTAAAACTCATTTTGGAATGGGTTTTCACATCTGCACTAATGCTTAAATTTTTTAGCACTACAGGGAAGACCTATTCTTTGAAACAGGTGTATGAGAATGGCTCAAGTGGGAACATACCACAAGGCATGTATTATCGTAAACTAATTTTCAAATTACCCTTTTTTCCTTTCTATGTTCCCGGTACCTGTGGATCGACTCATTGGTGATTGTATCGACGAACGTTGACTACGGAACCTTCTAAAATATTTACTTAACACACATGGACATCAACTACATATAATGAACTGTTAATTTACTGTTCCAATAGCGTACTGAGCGCTTTGGGCAGGGAGGTGCGGGACCTGTGGGTGGACAGGGTCCTAGAGGAATGGGGCCTGGAACTCCAGCAGGATATGGTAGAGGGAGAGAAGAGTATGAAGGCCCAAACAAAAAGCCCCGATTTTAGATGTGATACCTAGGTTTTCATTCCAGTTTGTTTTTGTCTTTTCTTGTTTAGATACCAATCTTTTAAATTCTTGCATTTTAGTAAAAAAGCTACCTTTTTATGGATGTTAGCAGTTTATTGACCTAATATTTGTAAATGGTCTGTTTGGGCAGGTAAAATTATGTAATGCAGTGTTTCAAACGGGAATTTTTTTTTTCTTTTTATTTACTTTTTTTTTAACTGTATAATGTCCCTCAAGTTATGGCAGTGTACCTTGTGCCACTGAATTTCCAAAGTGTACCAATTTTTTTTTACTGTGCTTCAAATAAATAGAAAAAATAGTTATAATATCGATCTTCAACTTTGCCATTCATGCTTCTATGCACATTAGGCTAGGTATTCCACTTTGAAAGCATGAGCGTGTCTAGGCCTTCAAATGGCACCTGCCGTTTCTGGGAAATGTATCTGTAGGCTAAGTATTGCTTTCTACAAACAAGTACCCCCTTGTTTTAAAAAGAAGAAATGCATATTGAAGTAGTTTCATGATTTGATTTGTTTGGCATTATAGGAAGCAAGCTGGTGCTAAGTATTTTTAAATGGTTATGTAAGCAAGCTGAACTGTAAATCTTCCTTCGGGAATGTGTATTAAGATGATGGAATGGGTGAAAGACTATTGGTAGGGAGAGAAAGTGGGTATGACTAAATGGATCTTTATGGCCCTATGATCTATCCTTTCCTTGAAAGTTTCTGAAGAAAAAGTGGAAAGATCATTCTGTTGCATTTCTCCATTCTTGTTTTTAAAAGAACAAGTCCCAAGCCCTACATATGGCTTGTATTGAACTTTCACATTTGAATTAAAGATTGTTAAACATGAAGCCTTTTCATGTATTCAAGTGATTTATGAAGATGGGGTTTAGTCTGAAAAATGCAACTGGAAAGTAAGAAGCGTAGTAACCATAAAGTAGCTTTAGCTATGTATGCATTTGTACTCTGTAACTTTTTACATCTCCTTGTGCTACTGCTGGTGGGCAAAATCTGTAGGACTGTAACAATCTACTTGTTCTCTTGTCTAAGAACTAGTGGTGACTGTTAATGACAAATAGGGTTGCAGATAATAATTCTTACTGTAAAATATTTGTTAACATGTTTTTCCATAGTTTACTTTCGATGTAGCACTAATTCTGGAGAGAGTTGCTTATGCTACACAGTACAAATAGCCCTTCTTCCCACCATAAAGTTTTGGAGTGTTTCGATGGTGTTGTCAGTTGATTGTCAACTTCATTGAATCTCCTTCCATTAGGAAAGACATTTTGACTTTTATTAAAGTAGATCGTTACTGTTGTCTGTTAGTACAACGGGAACCTGTTTTCCCAGTGCATATATGTTAGCAGAGGAAGAGTTTCCTAAAAGTAGGTAAAGTAACGAACGGTTTGGCTTGTTCTTAGTTACGTTTCCATTCAAATTTGTACATTACAGAGCTCTCACTATGGAATGTGTCTTCCTCTTTTTCACCTCTGTTCTTGGTGCTAATTGGCAAAAGTAAAATTCTAAATCAAATCTTGGTTAAAATGCTGAAGTTTAGTATTGTGCCTGAGTACAAAGGGAAACCTATTGTTGAAACAGTTGAGCACTTTGTGCATAGGAGACTGGATAATACTAAAAGTAAAACACTAGGGGAATATAATTATAGGCGTGTCACCCAGTTCTGCTTGTGTGACTGACAGGTACATGGTGTGCTAATTAAGGAAGAGAGTCTCCTTAGAAAATCATCATTTCTTCACCAAGACATTTGGAAATGGGTAGTAGTTCTACCACTATTCTATCAATAAGGAAGTTTTGTCCTAAGTCATCAATTGGTGATATGTATGAGGTTATCTGTATGGAAACAAGGGTGTGGATTTGAAAGGAATCCATTACAATCTGATTGAATTGTATGGTAGGGACTCCACTAATGATAACATAAGGGGTGTTCATGGGACACCCATAGAGGGTGAACTTGAATGTGTGTGGGCGGGGGCTGGTGGGGAAGTGGGAAAATCTGCCTATAAAATTAATGTTTCAGTTTATTTTTCAGATTACATGCCTTTCTTTATAAGGGATGCTGGCACAGACCCCTAAAATAAGCTTTTGTAGTACTGTACCTTTGAAGAGTGGTGAAGGATGCTTAATGGATAATCTCCTGAAAGTTTGTGGCTTTGATAGCCTTACTGTGGGCTGTAGAATTGCTAAACGTTGTTTAGCAAATAATGTTGCTTAGTTCCAACTAAGTTTTGCCTTTAATCACTGAAACAGCAGTGTACCAAGGGTTGTAAGCTACTCAAATAGACTTTCAATAAGTCTTGGAATGCATATGATAGTTTTTAGACTAATGTGAATTGAAATCATCTTAAAAAGGAATTTCCTAAAAGCTGATAATGAAATGTGGGGTGGGAAAGGGAGTGTAGTACCTTTGAAGTATTTTAGTCATTTTTCTCATTTAAAGTAACCACCTGCCCCCATTTCCTCTCCTCTACTTTCTCTCATAATTTTGTGTTAAGAGGAACACTGATCGTTTTAAGCTAATTACTCCTAATCTTAAGAAATTGCATTCTCTAAGAGACCCCAGTGTATTTAGTAGGTACCTTCTAAGATTAACCCAATGGCTCACATTCAGTGAAACCCTAATCCTCTTGACTTAGAACACTAATTAAACTCCTAAGTAGAAGTACTATAAACCCCACCACTCTTTATAGATGTATTATACCACTAATATAAACAGATAATAATTTGGGAAATTGTAACGGTACGCCTGTGCAATTTTTTATAAGTGGCATATTATGGCAGACAAAAATTTAGATACTTGGCTTTTCTTGGGCGCCACTCTGTTGTGGCGGAATGTTTTCTGGTGTTCTTGGACTGCAATTATGCACTATTAAAGTAGTGGCCTGCTACATAACTGCGTTTAGCCAGCATTTCTGCAGTGCGTAACTGTGAGGAACGTAGTACCGCAAATGGCAATGGACATTAGGACCCGGATGTAGTATTCCTGCTTGCTCCAAGATTCTCATTGCCGACTGCATACAGGTAGGTAACAAGCAATATAATCTAACTTGGTGACTTGCTATGTACTTTTATTCCGTGGGCATTCTGACATCACACTTCTGACAATGAAATTGCAGTGCAGCACCTAACACTTGTATGGTAAAGCTAGTTTCTATCAAAACTGCGTGGGTTTGGGCTTAGAGCTGTAATTTGTCAGGCAGAATTCAGTGCTGTTGCAGTTCTCAGATAAAAAGTGCAAACTTGATTCTTTGGTATGTCTGATTCAGTTGCGTGGTTTCCTTTAGTTGCATTGTAACTGAAGAGAACCTGGAGCATATCAGTGGTGTGGGGGAGAGGGAATCAAACCATACTTGGGAAGTAGAGTGCTTTTAAGCATATTGACACGACTGTATAGCCTGTGATACTGAGTCTCTGTTGTAGCAAACTGACCTCATAGGTCAGCAATATCAATTTCAGAATGCAATCTCGGTAATTTCTGTAGGTTGAGTGAATTAAGACAAAGTACAGTTTTTTTTTGTAATGTGATTTAATTTTTTTTTTTTTTTTTTAATGGGCTTCATGGGAATGAATACCTTTGTTACTAATGTGGGCTTAGGTGGGAATCTAATGTGTATAGTTCAAGTTATGTGACTTATCTAAAAATGTCTCTGCTCTAAACCTGGGGGAAAGTGGTGTGGCATGTTGATTTGCCTGCAGTTGAATACATGTTGGGAATCATTTCCCAATCCTAAGCCTTCGTCGTATTCTGTAGGATAACTGCACATGTTCAGAGTAGCTTTTCAAATTTGGTTCCCTTATTAGCTTTAGGGATGTGATGTTATATAATCCAAAATGTTCACCCAAGAAAAAGAAAAGTCTTCAAAAGCACCTTCTTTTGTTGCTTAGGACTTAAGCTTTGTAAGCTTTGCATCAACTGTTGTTCCAGACCTCAATTCAACTTAACTTTGGTCTCTGAGCTGGTTTTTAGATAGCATGCATGAGAAACCGCTATCATGTATAATGCTTTCTGCTCTGTAACTGGAAAGTTCGGTTTACTTTGCATAAATGCCGGTGAAAACTCTTCATGACTGAGAATTTTCTTCCACTCTATCAAGAAAAATGGCTTGTTCTTTGGCAAGCAATTCACAAGGTGGGGACAAATTGGTACTTAATATGTAGTCTGTTCAAGCAAATAACTTGACTCTCCTGTTAAAAAAGCAAATGGTGACTAGTTTAGTTCTATATTGATAGTACAATGCAGTGCAAACATAATGCTCAGTATTAGTGACGAGAGTGTCACTAAATTGACATACAACCCTGATGGGGTTTTCCTGTGGCATAATTCATTAAATCGGTGGCCAACACTTGCTGCCGTAATTTAGTGATTCGAGTGCTTAGAAATAAAAGCTCAGGTTTATTTCCTAATAGCCAGTAACAATTTTGAGAGAACGTACTTGTTATAATCTATGGACTTGAGGAACATTACTGGGGAGGGCGGTTAATTTTGCTTCATTTCTGCTTATTTCAAGATGAATAGGTTTTTGCACTTTGAAATGAGAAACCTGTGACTTAAGTCGATTCTTACTAGTTTCGATTTGTATGTAGCTATAATTTGTGAATCTTAGTGTAGAGGGTCTCACTCACTCAAAAAGCTGGGAATAAATGGGTTGCAGTAACAACACTATACCGAGGTGCTTGCATTGTATTTCATAGTCTTTTCTTGTTACAAACCCAAATTATTCTTTTTAATGAGAATGGTCTAAAGTTCAGAGGTGTGATGCCAGAATGCATTTTCGTACTGTTAGGCCCTTGGAACAGATACCGGTGCTTTCTGAAAGATGAAAGAAATGGAATGGGTGCTCTTCACACAGGTTGCAAAACCTACAAAGAATGCATAATAGTCTCATTTTTTTCCCCTAGAGAAGAGATGCGTGTGACTAGTTTGGACTTTTAACCTAAATGGGGGTTGCATGTCTCCTATTGTTAATCATTGTCAGCTGCAGTGACATGATCCACAGTCCTGCATTTACTGCCTTTCCCTTAATGATTTTGGACAGGTTTGAGAGAGCCAGGATGTTTGTTCTGGGCCTTTATTTGGTTTTGGCTTTAGCTGATAATGTTTCAGTGTTCTGTCAGCTAGTGCAGTTCTCAAATGGCTGCCTATTAGGGAAAGAATTCTGAGGATTTGACTGTTCCTAATCATCTGTCATTGCTGCTAGATAATGATTGGCAATTTTTAAGACTCAACTGTGGAAATCTCACAGTTGGTAAACCATCAACCATAAAAATGTTGCTTTTGAACACCAGTGCTGAAAAGATTTTATTTGGAGGGTGAGAAGGGGGCTGGATGCAGGATAGGATAATCTGGAGAATGGGGGAGAATGCAAACGATATAGTATCCCTTATGGATGGTACATGTGCAACAGGGAGCTTTTTTTTTTAATCCCCTTGGCAGTAACTGATAATCAGGGAGGAAGAAAAACCTGGAACTTGAATTAAGGCTGATCTTTCTGGTTTTTGTGCACCGTGGCCCTGCCAGGCATATATAGTGAAGGTGAATGTTTTCTCCCTCAGAAAAACTCAGGTTCCTTGCTGTCCCAAATAAGGCCTAGCTTCCCTGCCCTAACTGAAAACTCAGTGAGGACTTGGAGGGAAAGAACGAGGCAAATACAGAGGATTGCAGGATAACAACTGCATTGTTGTGTACTGTGGATGGGGGAGGGCACTCTTGGAGGACTCCTGCTGCAGGTGGTCAGTCCACCTGAGACCGGAAGACATACTTGAATGGGGAGCAGGGTACGTGCTTTCATATGAAAAGAGAGCTGATGTTAAAACTCATTTGGTAAGGTAAACGTTGTCACATACCTTCACATAAGGGATAGTATATTTTGGGTTGCAGTCAAACTTGATTGTGCTCAGACTGGTGAAAATAGCAGATAGGCTTTTGTATTTTAAATAAGATACAGTTTTTATTCTTTGAATTGAGCTGTCTACTTTATTACTTTACATAAAAATAATTTTAGATTTTTTCCCCCCATCAAGTTTCTTCCTGTTTTCTTTTTTTGGTTTTTTTTTTCCTTTTTTCTTTTCTTTTTTTGGTTTTTTTTTTTTTTTAATGTTTTTAAATGCTGTAACTTGCCCCTAATCTTTGTCTCTGGAATTTTACTCTCTAAATTTTAAAGTTAACTAGCATTTTCAAACCTTTATACCCTTGTCTTTTATATTAACTTTCTCTTATTATTCTTTAGGTAAGAATGATTGAGGTTGGCTGATACTGGAGTACTCACTCACTTCAAGTAAGTTTCCTTAGAAGTCCTAACCTGTAGAAGACTTTTGAGTGTGATATGTTAACAAAGGTTAAACAATGTGATTTAGCTATGTGGGGTGAGACGTGTTTGGGGTTTTGTTTTTGGTTTTTAAGATCTTATTTATTTGACACGCAGCAAGAGAGGAAACACAAGTGGGGTTGGGGGTGGTGGGAGCTCCCTACTCCCTGCTGAGTAGGGATCCCAGTGTGGGGCTTGATCCCAGGACCCTGGGATCATGACCTGAGCAAAGGCAGCCGCTTAATGGCTGAGCTACCCAGGCGCCCCAAATGTGTTTGATTTTTTAAGATGTTTACTTCTGAGATAATACCCATGTGTTTTTGGTTTTTTTTTTTAAGATTTTATTTATTTCTTAGATCACAAGTAGGCAGAGAGAGAGGAAGGGAAGCAGGCTCCCCGCGGAGCGGAGAGCCGGATGTGGGGATCGATCCCAGGACCCTGGGATCATGACCTGAGCCGAAGACAGAGGCTTTAACCCACTAAGCCACCCAGGCGTCCCTGTGTTTTGGTTTTTGAAAACAACATGCAGGGGGCATCTGGGTGGCTCAGTCAAGTATCTGCCCACGGTTCAGGTCATGATCCTGGGGTCCTGAGTTCAAGACCTGCATCAGGCTCTCTCTGCCTGCTTCTCCCTCTCTCTCTGCCTCGCCCTGCTTATGTTCTCTTATGCACTTACGCTGTCTCTCAAGTAAATTTTTAAAAAAATTGGGTGTGTGAGCTTGAGAAAGTGGGGACTATTTTATTTATAAAAGTGTCAAGACGGTAGACAAGTTGACAGAAGGTACATGGGTGAAGCTGTGTTGTATACCTAAACCTAATAGACTGTTGTGTGTTTTATGTTTCAGTTTTAAGAAAAGGTACAGGATTGGGGCACCTGGGTGGTTTGGTTGGTTAAATGTCTGCCTTTGGCTTGGGTCATGATTTCAGGTCCTGGGATTGAGCCCCACATTAGGCTCCTTCCTCAGTGGGGAGCCTGCTTCTCTCTCTCCTGCCTGCTGCTCCCCCTGCTTGTGCATTCTCTGTGTCAGATAAATAAATAAATCCAAAAATAATAGAGATAAAAGATTGTGTAAAGGGAAACCAGCTTGAATTAGTGGGAAAATGCCATATTTTTAGAACTCTAAATTCCACTCTTGACCCATTCAGAATCTCCCTTAAGATTCTCTTTTATTGGGGTGTTTGGGTGGCTCAGTGGGTTAAAGCCTCTGCCTTCGGCTCAGGTCATGATCCCAGAGTTCTGGGATCGACCCCACTTCGGGATCTCTGCTCAGCGGGGAGCCTGCTCCACCCCCAACCTCCACCTCCACCGCCACCCCACCCCCGTCTCTGCCTGCCTCTCTGCCTACTTGTGATCTCTGTCAAAAGAAAGAAATTCTCTTTTACTTAGAGAATAGTCCAGTCTTGGATAGGAGGAAAATACTGAGTGTGTGTGAGGAAATTTAGAAGACTAACTGTAGTGCAGACCAGGTCTTTTCTAAGCAATAACAAAGCAAAACAAAAGAAAAAACCACTGATTGGGTGGGCCCAAAAATGTGCCTCTTGGTGATCTTGAGAAAAAGATGTACACACTATAGTTAATGAAAATGTAGTATGCTATACATGTTATTTTAATAAGATGATATTTTTAATGATAGGTGGATAAGCTATTAGTCTCAAGACGACATCACACAATGTGAACCAAGAAGGAAAGCCACAGCCTGTAAGACTGAGGAACTATCTAGGTAAGTTGAATGTTTCTTATTTTGTAAACTCCCTTCAGAAGAACTCTTGGGTGTTACAGACATAATTACTTGTGTGTGAATATTTAATTTTAATTTACTCTGTGTTATAACTGTAGGGAGTAATGTTGTTTTTATACTACTAAAAATATTTACAGTCCTTTTAATAGCCCTCTTGAGGCTGTAGGCATTGTTGTTGGTTTGCCTCAAACCTCAGAAAAACAGGGACTGTAGGGACGCCTGGGTGGCTCAGTCGTTAGCGGCTGCCTCTGCCTCGGGTCATGATTCTAGGGTCCTGGGATTAAGCCCCATATTGAGCCCCATCTTGGGCTCCTGCTCAGTGGGAAGCTTGTTTCTCCGTCTCCCACTCCCCCTGCTTCATTTCCCTCTTCTGCTGTGTTTCTGTCAAGTAAATAAAATCTTTTAAAGGGGGGGTGCGCCTGGGTGGCTTAGTCGTGAAGCATCTGCCTTCAGCTCAGGTCAAGATCTCAGGGTCCTGGGATCAAGCCCCATGTCGGGCTCCCTGCTCAGTGGGAGGCCTACTTCTCTTTCTCCCACTACTACTTGTGTTCCTACTCTCTCTGTCTCTGTCAAATAAATAAAATCTCTCTAAAAAAAAGAAAAGGGACTTTAGTTTTCTGTAGGAGTTTGTTTGCCTCCATATACATAGAACTGTGCAAAAGAGAAGGTTTGGAAAATTGGAAATTGTCTATTTTTTAATCAAATACTTATAAGATGGGGTCATCTAGAGTTGATGATGTCCTAGAAGGGTTGGCAGTTTTAAAGGGCAACTCAGTTCTGTTGTAGCTGGGAAAGCAGTCATAGACTGTATGTAAACAAAGGGACAGGGCTGCGTGCCAAGAGTTTATAAAAAAAATAGTAGGTAGACAGTAGCCTGTTGTCTCATCATCTAATACAAATGGATATAGTTAGATTATAGCTCAGTTAAAGGGCTGTCATAATCATTTAAGAGTAAGGTAGAAATAGTGTTAAGTTAATTGACTGGATTTTAAACCTAGGGGAGGTGGCAGGTAGTGGAGTGTCTTAAGAGATCTCCCTTCTCAATGGTTGCAACTAAAGTTCTAATAAATGGAATTAAAGGTGAATCAACTAGCTGGTGACAAAGGCTGGTGGTAAAATAATCTGCATCTTAATCCTTAACTATATAGTACTTAATGATCTGTAAGTACTGTTAATACTTAAGATTAACAATACTTAATGATCATTAAATACTGTTAATACCCCATTTGTTGATTAGTATTACTTTGATATTAAAAGGTTTACTTGGTTAGTGCTAAACGGTGAGTGTTTGACAACTCTGATTCTTAACATCTTTTGGAGTAATTGTTTCTTTTAATTGGCAGGATCAGGTGAACTCTGTCCAGAAAACCAATGAAGAACAGGGCAAAGAGGAATGAGCAGCCTAATTGTTAATAAAGATATTTTTAAATCAGATTGTGCTTTTATTTGTTTTGGATTTTGTGTTTAAGTAGGACTTTTTGTTTGTAATATTTTCTTTATATGTCATCACCTTGTTTTTAGGTGACATGGGCATGGAACATAGTGATTCAGGACTTGGGCTTTCTGGCCGAGCTGCTTCAACATTAATTACTGATCAGCCTGATGGCCCTTCCTTGCTCTTGTCCTAACTTAACTGATTAAGCCATCAATATTTTATAATTGCCTTGAATCTTTATAGGTTTTATTCCTAAAATCCGCATGTAATAAAATACAGCAATTATAACTACATGCCCCTCCTTGATTGGGCTTCAGTCATAATGCCATTTTGTATCCTGCTTTTGTATTTCCCCAAATAATTGTCAGAGGACGGTTAAAGAGTATTGACATTACTTCACAAAGAAGCACAGACTGAATTAGTATTCCATCTTGCCAAATAATCATGTTTGGGTTACCCTGAGTAGCAATTTCTTGAAGTTAAAATGAATTGGAATTTCATAAGCAGTGTGAAATAGGAGTAGATTCTTTGAATAGAAGCGGAAGGGAAGGATTGTTGGAATCGACTGTGAAATCAGCTCAATAAAGAAATTTGGAAGTAAAATCTGCTTTTCTCCCTTCACTCTAGTTATTTCGTTGAAACTTGACAAGTTTAGTCAAAGGGTGGTTTGACACCAGCTTAATCATTTATTCAGGAAAAGGTATGAAGCACATGTTTAAAAGGTAATTCTGTTGATTTGTCTCTGTGGGCCACGTTACCTAGAGTGCAAAATTTGTTAGCTTGCTGTAATTAAATAGAGGAAACTCAGAATTTAGAACATCTTGCTCAGTGTTACTTGAAAAAGCACAAAGGAAGAGAGTTGAAAGCCAAAGCAGTCACTGTTCCCATGGGATTTGCTTTGAAAATCTGTGCAAGAGGAAGCCTAGCACGGAAAAACTACCAAGAGGTTGAGCATGAAAAAGACTGGGAAGAAATTAAAGGTTCATTTGGGGAAAAAAATCCCATGTTCATGGATTTAAAGACTTAGCAGTTGGAGCTCCGTGGTGGCTCAGTTGGTTAAGGGTCTGCCTTCAGCTCGGGTCATAATCTCTGTGATGTGAGATACCAGGGTAGTCAAACTTAGGTGGCAGCTGCCTTCCCTCAGAGTAAGCATCCCAAGAAACCCTGATGGAAGCTGCATGACGTGACCTCTCTGACCTAGGTTTGTCACTTCTACACTTGGTAGAAACAGTCACAGTCCCAATGAGATTAATGGGGAGGGGAAATCTCCCCCCCCCCCCCCCCAATCCCTCAATGGAAGGAGTGTGAGAACTTGCAGGTACAGTTTTGGGTTTTTGTTTTCTTAAGTATTTTCTTTTAAACATTTTATTTGATCTCAAGTAGGCAGAGAGCCTGATGTGGGCAAAGTGCAGATGTTTTGAGACCACTAGAGTCTTGATATTCATAGACTATTCATTTTTTTTCATTTATCAGCAATACACTTGATTTAGCCAAAAGGACATTTATCTGCAAGACATTTTGTCTCTTTTGTGCCAGATACATACTTAAAATGGAGATAACAGAGATGAAAGGATGTTCTAGTGGGGAGGTCTACGTAGGTGTAAAGGGGGAGAAACAAAATATATGTACCGCTTAATGTGTCAGAGCCTTTATGTAGGTTACGTAAGTTTAATCTATTGTCACAACCATTCTCTAGTCCTAGGCATACTGCTGAAGCATGGAAATGGAATGATCTATGTAACTAGGCAGTTGGGTATTTTTTTACTTTTCTCAGCTCTATGCCCAGCACAGGGCTTTAACTCATGACCCCAAGATTAGGGTCTCCTGCTCAACTGACAACCAGCCAGATCCTCTGAGGGTATTGTTTTAGATGGGAGACTTAACAAGCAGTGCACTCAGCAATAACATGTAAGGGGTAAAAAGGAAACAAGCTTAGATGGGAAAGTTGAAGTTGACATAGAACAGGTCTCAGCCAATCCATGAAATGGCCCTTCAGAGTTGTCCCAAAGTGATTGTAAGGGGCTGAGCCTTTTTGTCCCACTGGATATTGACTCTAGTGGAATGTGGGGAAGGGTGGGCATAAACTCAGAAGAGACCCCTCAACTGAGGACTGTTCCCAGAAAGGGATAGAGTTAGGAGCCTGTAGGAAAGTTGGGGGAGCAAGGGACTCAATTCTGAAAGGGGTGTTTCATGGTATACCAGAATCCAAACCCTGTATGTTCACAGGAAACTCAGGGAAGACTAGTGCGCTTGCAATATGTATTTGGGGCTCATCAGCCTATAGGTAACAGTTGAAGTCATGCACCCAAGTAAGATTGTCCAGGGAGCATATACAAGATGAAGAATCTGAGGATTCACCGCTGAGAACACTAGGACTCTGGAACTAAGAGTTTATGAAAGGGGTACCTAGGTGGCTCAGTTCTTAAGTGTCTGCCTTCAGCTCGGGTCATGTTCCTAGGGTCTTGGGATCGAGCCTGGCATCGGGCTCCCTGCTCAGCTGGGAAGCCTGCTTCTCTTCTCTCCCACTCACCTGTGTGTGTTCCCTCTCACTGTGTCTCTCTGTTAGATGATAGTTATGAAAGAGGACTGCCTGGGTGGCTCAGGTTATGATCCCAGAGTCCTCAAATAAAATCTTTAAAAAAAAAAAAAAAATCTCATGAAAGAGACTAAGGATAGGCCAGAAGTTACTCTGTAAAACAAAAGTTTGGAGTTTTGGAGGCAGAGGAAAGAGTCTAGAGTGCAAGTAGCTGGATCACCGTTGGCAGGAGGATTTTCTATTTCTCTGAAACCAGGGGGACGAGTAGGGAAGGCATCTGGTGTTACCCTGCTGTTTGCTGTGCTGTGAGTAAAAAGAACCTGTCTTGGGGTGTCTGCCTGGCTCAGTCGAGCATGCGACTTGATCTTGGGGTTTTGAGTTCAAGCCCTCTGTTGGGCGTAGAGCTTACTTTATTTTTTAATTTTTTGGGGAAGACTTTACTTGATGGAGAGTACAAGCATGCAGAGCAGCAGGGAGAGGAAGAAGCAGGCTCCCACTGAGCAGAGAGCCTGAGTGGGGCTTGATCCCAGGTCCCTGAGTTCATGACCTGAGCCAAAGGCAGACACCTAACTGATTGAGCCACCACGGCACCACTAGAGCTTACTTTATAAAAAATTTCATATTTTTATTCGGACCCATTGAGTTTCATTTTTAGCACATACGGAATTTTGGCAAGCTCCTGAGCTGCTTTGGTTAGTCCTCTTTCTTGGAGTCTTGCCGTCCTCTGTAAGATTGCCATCCTCTGTAAGATTTGAGTTATCTCTCTTTTTTTAAAAGATTTTATTTATTCACTTGACAGAGTGAGAGGGCACAAGCAGGGGGGAAGTAACAGGTAGAGGGAGAAGCAGGCTCCCCACTGAGCAGGGAGCCCAACGAGGGGCTCAATCCCAGGACCCTGAGATCATGACCTGAGTTGAAGCCAGACGCTTAACTGACTGAGCCACCCAGGTGTCCCCAAAGTTCATTTCTTCAGACAGTATATTGAAGCTTGCTTTTTCAACCAATTTGATAATCTTTTTCAATTGGAGTCTACTTTAGACCATATATTTAATATAATTACCAATATGGTTAGACTTAAGTCTCCTATCTTATTATGTGTTTTCTATTTGTTCTGTTGTTTCCTTT
Source organism: Mustela nigripes (assembly GCF_022355385.1). Taxonomy (NCBI): domain Eukaryota; kingdom Metazoa; phylum Chordata; class Mammalia; order Carnivora; family Mustelidae; genus Mustela; species Mustela nigripes. Next base: position 26,464,438 of record NC_081570.1, on the reverse strand, counting down.
TCGTTCTTTTCCTGCTATCCTTCGGCTACACTGAATATTTTTAGTATTCCATTTTATTCCTTCTATTGACTTAAGTTATTCCTCTCAGTGTGTCTTAGTGGTTGCCCTAGAGCTTCAGTATGCGCCTTTAACTTACCACTCCTTAACCATCAAATATATGCCTCTTCACAGAGAAGTTAGAACCTTAAGATAAATTTTCCCCATCCTTTGTGTTATTGTCATACTTTATTTTTACTTGTGTTATAACCCCTAGAAAAATATTATTTTTGCCTAAATACTCAAATATATTTTAAACAAATCTGAAAATTAGGGAAAATGACATATGTATATATGGCCTTTTCCCAAGAGCTAATTCTAGTGTTTGCCGGATGCCCCAGGTGTGTAACAAGGTTCTTCTGTTTTGGATCGACAAAATGCCATTATTTCCCAGGTCTGTGGAAGCTCTAGGTTCGTCTTATAGTGCCTTGGCTGTTCAATTTTAAATAGTTGTTCTTTGACCTGATGGAGTCTCATTCTATATGTGCATAGTTTAGTGTTCTGCCAAGAATGCAAAAGAAGCTTTATACAGGGGCGCCTGGGTGGCTCAGTAGTTAAGCGTCTGCCTTTGGCTCAGGTCATGATCCCAGGGTCCTGGGATTGAACGTCGGGCTCCCTGCTTGGTTGGAAGGCCAGCTTCTCTCTCCCCGACTCCCCCTGCTTGTGTTCCCCTCTCTCGTTGTGTCTTTCTCAAATAAATGAATAAAATACTTTTTTTTAAAAAGCCTTACACAGATTTCTTTCTTTGTATAGCTCCCTCCATTCTAGTAGTCTGTTCCACAGATTCCAGCTGCTTCCGCCTCATCAAACACCCATCTCTTCTCAATGCAGCAAGACCATCAGCTCTGCTTGGGGCCTCCTTCCTATGCAGCGAATTGAATAATGCCTCCAGGCAGATGGCTGTGACAAGCACTTACCTCATTTATTACTCTTTTCTCGTGGATCACAGTACTGCATAGTCTGTTTTCCAGTTTGTTTTGCACTGACTTATATCCCTCCCAAATTCATATATTGAAGTCTCTTATCTTCCAGTACATATCAGAATGTGACTGTATTTGGAGACAGGGCCTTTAAACAGGTAATTAGGTCATAAGTTTGGGCTCTAAACCAGTAAGACTGGTGGCCTTATAAGAAGGGGAAGAGATACAAAGGTCATATGCAAAGGCCATGTGAGAACACAGTAAAACAATGCTACTGGCAAGCCAAAAAAGTAGACCTCTGAAGAAATCAAACCTCCTGACACCTTGGTGACTTCTGGCCTCCAGAATTATGAGAAGATTAATTTGTGGTATTTTAGCCATCCAATCTGGTATCTTATGAAGGCAGCCCTAGCAAACTAATGCATAATGTACAATCAGTAGTCATTTAATATTCTTTGTGTAGTTCTCTACACAAAGTATATTTATCCTTCAGCAGAAGGACAGATCTGGTATTAATTCTTTGAGCTGGAAGCTGAATCCAACAGATTTGTTTTACCAGAGGACAGAACAAGTTGGACAAAATATTCACACAAGTCTGTTTTACACTGGAAAACATGATGAATATTTTAAAAAACAGCTTTATTAAAATATAACTGATACATAACAAGATCATATATTTAAAGTGTAAATTTGATAAGATTTGACATATGTATACACCATGAAATCATCACCACAGTCGAGTTGACGAAGGTATCCATCCAACCCCCAGAATCTTTCTTGAGCCCCTTAGCCATCTGATTACTGCCCTTTCCCCTATCAATCTGCAGGCAACCCCGGTCCGCTTTTCTCCTTAGTTCACTTTCTCCACTCCTTTACTTCTTCCCAGGAGCGTCTCCCAAATGAACTACAAAATCCAAGCCCTTGTCTCAGGCTCTGCTTCTATGGAAACAAAAGAAAAAACTAAGAAACTCACCCATTCTGTCTCTAAGGAATGTGATTTGGATATGTAACAGATGTTCTTGTATCACTTGTCAGTATACCTGAATGTCTGTAGAGTTCCTAGTATGTGAGACTCACTAATTCAGCGAACATGTAACAGTTTGATTGAAATATAATTAAGGCACAATGAAATGTACATTTATGAAGTGTATAATGGTGAGTTTTGGTAGTGTGTAATCATGCATGAAACCATAGCTGCATTGAAATAATAAACATATATATTACCTCCCAGAGTTCCTATTGCTTCTTTGTAATGCAGCCTTTTCTCCTCACTCAGGAAACCACTGGGATGCTTTCTGTCACTCTGTATTAGTTTGCCTTTTCTAAAATTTTATATAAATGAAGTAATACAGAGTTTACCTTTTTTTTGGCCCAGCTTCTTTCATTCAACAAAATTGAGATTCATTCATGCAGTTTTGAGTATCAATAGTTGGTTCCGTTTTACTGTTGAGTGATATTCCACTGTATGGATATAATATAATTTGTTTATTCATTTACTTGATGGGTGTGATAGTTTTATGTCTCAGGTTGGGCTAAGAGATGCCTAGAGAGCTGGTAAAAAAAAAAACAACATTACTTTTTGGTGTGTCTGTGAAGATGTTTCCAGAATAGCATTTGAATTGGTGGACTGAGTAAAAAGATCACCCTCATCCAGTTGGGGATCAATCCAATCCTTTGGGGATCAATCCAATGTGCTGAGGACATGAACAGAAGCCTCTGTTCAGAGAAGGCAGAGGAAGGGTGAATTTGTCCTCTGCTTGAGTAGACATACACTCTTGCCCTTGGAGCTCCTCTTGGTTCTTCAAACTCAGATTGGAACATTCATCAGCTCCCCTAGGATTCAGGCCTTTTGGACATGGACTGAATCAGATCACCGGGTTTCCTGATTCCCCAGTTAGCAGATGGCAGATGGTAGGACTTCTCAGCTGCCATAAGTATATGAGTCAATTCCTATAATAAATCTCACGTATATTAAAATAAATATTATTAAATTAAACATTGAATATTAATACATAAAATATTAATAATAAATTATATTATGTCTGTATCTCCTATTGGTTTTATTTCTTTGGAGAACAGTGACTAATTCAGTGGGCATTTGGATTGTTTCCAGTTTGGGGTATTATAATAAAGCTGCTATGAATATTTGTGTACAAGTCTTTGTATGGACAGAGGCTTTCATTTCCCTTAGGTAATAACTTAGGAGCAGAATAGCAGGTCATATGGTAGATAGATGTTACCTTTTTTTTTTTTTTGAGAGATAGATAGAGAGAGCATGAGAGGGGAGAGGTCATCAGGAGAAGCAGACTCCCCGCTGAGCAGGGAGCCCAATGCAGGACTCGATCTGGGACTCCGTGATCCCGACCTGAGCTGAAGGCAGTTGCTTAACCAACTGAGCTACCCAGACGCTCCTATATGTTACATTTTTAAAGGAACTGTTAGACTGTTTTCCAAAGTGCCCATACCCTCTTTTAGTTTCACCAGCAGTGTATGAGAAGTCTAGTTGCTCCACATCCTTGCTGACATGTAAATTTTGCTAATGTTTTTAGTGTTACGTGTTCTAGTAGATTGTATAGTAGTATAACTTTGAGGTCTTAATTTGCATTTTCCTAATAACTAATAATGTTGAATATCTTTTCATGTACTCATTTGACATCAATATCTCTTCTTTGGGGAAGTATCTGTATCTTTTGAAAAGTAAAAAAAAAATAGATTATCTTCTTATTAAACTAAGGATTCTGGGGTGCCTGGGTGGCTGAGTCAGTTGGCGTCTGTCTTCAGCTGTCCCCTGTGGGCTCCCTGCTCAGCGGGGAGCCTGCTGTTCCCTCTGCCTGTCGCTCCCCCTGCTTGTGCTCGCTCTCTTTCTCTGTAAATAAAATAAGTAAATAAAATCTTAAAAAAAAAAATAAATTGTAAGAATTCTTCATATATTGTAGCTACAAGATTTTGTTGGTTCTGTTTGGCAAATATCCTCCAATGTGTGGCATAGTTTTTCATTTTCTTAATAATCTTTTGAAGAGGGGCGCCTGGGTGGCTCAGTGGGTTGAGCCGCTGCCTTCGGCTCAGGTCATGATCCCAGGGTCCTGGGATCGAGCCCCACATCAGGCGCTCTGCTCAGCAGGGAGCCTGCTTCCTCCTCTCTCTCTGCCTTTCTCTCTGCCTGCTTGTGATCTCTGTCAAATAAATAAATAAAATCTTTAAAAAAAAATAATAATCTTTTGAAGAGCAAAAGCTTTTAACTTTGATTACATGCAATTTATTATTTTTTCTTTTATAGTTTGTGCTTTTCATGTCTTATTTAAGAAATCTTTGCCAGGGGCGCCTGGTGGCTCAGTCAGTTGAGTGTCTGACTCTTGATCTCAGCCCAGGTCTTGATCCTGGGGTCATGAGCTCAGGCCCTGCCCTCATGCTGGGCTCCATGCTGGGCATGGAACCTACTTTAAAGACAACAATGGAATACTATGCAGCCATCAAAAGAAATGAAATCTTGCCATTTGCAACGATGTGATTGGAACTAGAGGGTATTATGCTGAGTGAAATAAGTCAATCAGAGAAAGACAATTATCATATGATCTCCCTGATATGAGGAATTTGAGAGGCAATGTGGGGGGTTTGGGGGGTAGGGAAGGAAAAAAAATGAAACAAGATGGGATCGGGAGGGAGACAAACCATAAGAGATTCTTAATCTCACAAAACAAACTGAGGGTTGCTAGGGGGAGGGAGGGAGGGAGAGGGTGGCTGGGTTATGGACATTGGGGAGGGTATGTGCTATGGTGAGTGCTGAGAATTGTGTAAGCCTGACCATTCACAGACCTGTACCCCTAGGGCTAATAATACATTATATGTTAATAAATTAAATAAAAAATAAAAACAAGAGCAACAACAAAAGAAAAACAAAACAAAAAATTTCTCAAAACTTTAATTTTTATTATTATTTTAAATATTTATCTGACAGATCACAAGTAGACAGAGAGGCAGGCAGAGAGAGGAGGAAGCAGGCTCCCCGAGGAGCAGAGAGCCCAATGCGGGGCTCGATTCCAGGACCCCGGGATCACGACCTGAGCCTAAGGCAGAGGCTTTAACCCACCGAGCCACCCAGGCGCCCCTCTCAAAACTTTTAAATTGTCTTCCTTTCCATCCAACTTGTTCATCTTTTTGCAGCACATCTTCCATCCATGAACTTGCAGGTTTTAAAATCTATTTATAGCACAGCTTTATATAAATGTAACACTGTTGTAATCTTATATATTTGGTCTGATTCTTTTGGGGGGAGAGCTCTTCCATCTTTAAAAAATAACCAAACAACTTTTATTCTATTTTATTTTATAGCGAGAGGGCACATACACATGTGCATAGGGGGAAGGGCAGGGGAAGAGAATCTTCAAGCAGACCCCCCCAAATGTGGAGGCTGACACAGGGTTCTATCCCAGGACCCATGAGATCAAATCAAATCAAAACCCAGAGTCCCACGCTCAACCAGTTGAGCCACCCAGGTGTCCTGTGAGGTCTTTCATCTTTCAGATTCCTGTCATATGTTGCTTCCGGTCCTTTATGTTCTCCTGTTGGGCTTCTTCCCCTCACCATCCTTCACATTCTCTCATTACTCATTTTGTTTCCTTCTCTTTTGAGCGTAAATTTCCTCTGGATCCATGCAGGGCACCTTTACTTCCACAGGCTGCTTGCAGTTCTTCTCTTCTACCATTTTCTTCTTTTCCCCTGGACAAAGCTGTTCATCCTTTTGGAAAGTAGCCACTGTGGTCATTTCCTAACCCCCTTCTATCTTGTGGGTTTTCATCCTCACTTAATACCCTTCCTATTTCTTCTCCTTCTCTCCTCCCCGGCGCCTTTTTTTGTTTTTTTGTTGTTTTCTTATCATGTCTTGTTTTACGCAGCAATTACTGGAGCCTGGTTTCTTTATACGATGCTCTAAGAAGTGGCTTACGGAACCACGAAAGATCATCTCATCCATCTAATTCCTTTTGGTTATGAGGAAACTGAGACCCAGAAAAGATACCAGGTGCCAACCAACGAGTTGCTATGTTTAGTGTTTGCACAGAGTACGTTTCTTCAGCTCATGTTCAGACAAGCTGGTTAGAGCAGAAAGAACACAATGAATTTAGAAGTTGTGCTCTAACATAGTGATTCCCAAAGGTGACTGTGCCTCACAAGGACCTGAGGAGTTTTTACAACTGTGGCTTCATTAGCTTTTCCCAAGACTTAGTGAATCAGAGCCTCCAGGGGTAGGACAGGCGGGACTCCATCTGAATAGCTTATGCCTTGCCAGGTTTGGGAACTGATCTTCTAGGGCAATAAAAGAAAGAGGTGAAAGGGGCACTGGGTGGCTTAGTCGGTTAAGCGCCTGCCTCGACTCAGGTCATGATCCCAGGGTCCTGGGATCGAGCCCCACATCAGGCCCCCTGCTCCGTGGAAGCCTGCTTTTCCCTTTTTCACTCCCCCTGCTTGTGTTCCCTCTCTCGCTGTGTGTCTCTCTGTCAAATAAATAAATAAAATCTTAGGAAAAAAAAAAGGAGAGAAAAATTTTACTTGCCTCTGAAGTAAAATTCTCCTTGCTAAAAAATGAATTTGGGAAGCTCATGTGAAGACAGTGGCAACTCAGGTTGTGAAAAAAGTAGGTGACATTTTGTTGAGTCCTTATAATGTACTTAGCAAAACACTTTTCACACATTGATCCACTTAATCCTTATAAAAACATTATGAGTTAGGGTCCTATATTATCTGTTTTACAGATAAGGAAACAGAAATCTGAAACGATGAAGTTAATCACCCTGGTTCATATAGTTGTCAAGCGGAGAAGGAGGATGACCCAGAGCAGGCCAGAGTTAACTGTTGGAGATTTTTCTAGAATTTTGTATCCTATATCTGGAAACCTTTAGAATTTGATCCATCCTTCTGAATATGTATTAATAGGATTAAGTTCTATTCCTTTTTTTATTTTTAAGTAATCTCTACACCCAACATCAGGCTCAGACTCAAACCCTCAGATCGAGAGTCACATACTCTACTGACTGAGCCAGCCAGACTCCCCAGGTTCTATTCCTGTGTCATTTATAGTGGTGTGTAAATTCCATAACTCCTATTGAAGTTTATATTCCTTAAATATGTAGATTACATGTAAAATGTGGTCTAAAAGTATGGTTGTTGTTTTTTTTTAAGATTTTATTTATTTATTTTAGAGAGAGAAAGTGGAAAACAGAGCAGGAGCAGAGGGAGGAATATAGGGAGAAGCAGCCTCCCCGCTGAGCAGGGAGCCTGATGCAGGGCTCCATCCCAGGACCCGGGATCATGACGGGAGCCAAAGGCAAATGCTTAACGACTGAACCATCCAGGCGCCCCAGCCACTCTTGATATTGAGGCATGAGTTCGAGCCTCATGTTGGGTGTAGAGATTACTTGAATAAAAGTAAAAAAGAAAAGAAAACAGAAAAAGAGCTGCTTTGATTTAGCATGCTGAAGGTGAAGAACACCTGCCAAGTGTTTGCTTCTGCCAAGAGGTTGTTCTCTCTGTGGAGAGCTTCTTGTTTCCTACCAAGGGAACTTCTATTGGCTAATAGAGGTTTGCCTCAAGGGTCACCATTTTTTTTTTTAAGATTTTATTTATTTATTTATTTATTTATTTATTTATTTATTTATTTTGGCAGAGAGAGATCACAAGTAGGCAGAGAGGCAGGGAGAGAGAAGGGAGGAAGCAGGCTCTCTGCTGAGCAGAGAAGCCGATGTGGGGCTCGATCCCAGGACCCTGAGATCATGACCTGAGCCAAAGGCAGAGGCTCTAACCCACTGAGCCACCCAGGTACCCCAAGGGGTCACCAGTTTTTAATACCTTCTCCAAATGCTTATTTGTTACCCCCCACCTCTGTCTAGCAAGTGTATCAAGTGATTGCTCCTTACAATCCCCATAATGCTTTAAACATAGTTCTTATATAGCATATCAATTTTGTTTTGTGGGGGCATCTTGGTGGCTTAGACCATTAAGTGTCTGCCTTTGGCTTAGGTCATGATCTCAGGGTCTTGGGATCGAGTCCCGTATCAGTCTCCCTGCTCAGCGGGGAGCCTGCTTCCCCCTCTACCTGCCGATCCCTCTGATTGTGTTGTCTCTCTCTCTGACAAACAAAATTTTTAAAAATATTTTATTTATTTATTTGACCGAGAGAGAGAGATCACAAGTAGGCAGAGAGGTAGGCAGAGAGAGAGGAGGAAGCAGGCTCCCTGCTGAGCAGAGAGGCCGATGTGGGGCTCGATCCCAAGACCCTGAGATCATGACCTGAGCCAAAAGCAGATGCTTAACCAACTGAGCCACCCAGGCGCCCCAAATAAATAAAATCTTTTAAAAAGTTTGTTTTGTGAATCTGTGTTTCTAAATGTTTTGAGGTGACCAGATTATACTCGTCTTGCTACCCATAGCCTAGTACAGTGGCAGGTATTTGTAAGCCCTAAAATATATATATGTTTAAATGAAATACAGAGACAATCAGAGAGAACACAAAACTGGAAAGCAGGTCAATTCAAATAATAGTGTGGAGCCATTTGTGTAGGGATGGAATGTCCTCTGTTTGTTACTTAGTTCTGAAGAAGGTACTTTCTGCATATGGTGACAAGGTTTTGTGTAGTACCACCTGTTTAAGATGGACAATCTCTGGCACTGTTTTTTAAAAAGATCTATTTATTTTAGAGAGAGAGAGAGAGAGAGAGAGCACGAGTAGGAGGATGGACACAGGGAGAGAATCCTCCAGCAGACTCTGAGCTGAATGTGGAGCCCAGTGCGGGGCTCAATCCTATGACCCATGAGATCATGACTTGAGCCAAAACAAAGAGTCCGACAATCGATTGAGCCACCCGGTGCCCTTAGCACACTTTTAAAGAATTCATTCCAAATATAAAGATTAAAAAGACCTCCCCTTATGCCCAAGATGGAGCAACAGGAACCAGATTTACCCGACTGCCTAAAATAAAACAAAACAAAAACAAAAACAAAAAATAAATGAAAACTCAGGCAGTATATCAGAAGTAATGGTTTTCAAAGCCCTGGAAGTCAGGCAATGAAGGACAAGAGTTGCTGAGAAATTAGAACAAAGGAGGAGAAGCTCCTAGTTGTCCCAGCACAATGCCTTGGAAGAGTTTCCAGCCTCTGGTGCAGGAAGAGGAACCAAGCAGAGGTCAGCAAGCTGAGAGTTACAGGAGATGCAACTGAGCATCCCAGATGGCTAGAAAAAAAAAAAAAAGACAGCCTTATCCAGAGAGACAACCCCGACACTCAATAAAATGAACTGAAGCAGATAGTCCTTTAATGTGATGTCTTAGGTCTTCCTGGCTAGGAGTTAGGCTGTGTTTACTGTTTTATGCAGCTGTGGTATTAGAGGCTGAAATTCCCTTGGTGTCCTTGTTTTTTTTCCCTTGCTGTCTTGGGTATTCCTAGAGACTCCTTAAGTAGGGTCTGGGCTTGCAGTCGTTTCAGCTGTAATCCTCTGCTATTATACGGGAACACTACTGAGGTGGTGGTGAGCTATGGGGGCAGAGGAGGCATTCTGTAGTCCTATGATTAGGTCTCAGTAAGTAAGCCTGGGTTGGGTATTTTCCTTCCCCTAAGTCTGTTAAGCCTTGGCAAAACCCTAGTGAATGGTTTCCCTTGAGGGCAGGCCTTGTTAGTGAGAACAGAAAGATCTGGAAGAATTTCAGAATGGTTACTTTCCCCCTCCTCCTGCTGGAAGCACAAGAGGGGTATTTCTCTAGTCTTCTCTTTGAGAACCAGTGGGATCCCAGAGTTGTGAGTTATAAAACGCACAAAAGCATGGAACCTCCCCATAAGAGCAGGAGGGTGGGACCCTGGAGTTTTGAACTCTCAAGCTTGTCCACAGTCTGAAGTGTTCTACGGGTGCTGGCTTCAGCGGCAGGCCGCTCCTCCCAGGCTTCTGCTCTGTGACTTTGTCTGTCTCCTGTCACTCTCTCCAATACGGAGGCAGCAGTTTGCCCTCTGACTTCAACTTTCTGATGGATCTAAGAAGAGCTGTTGACTGTCAGTACATTGAGCTTTTTCTTGCTGTGGGGACATGAGTATCGCTTTCTAAACTCTTTGTGCGTTAGCCTGGAAACTCTGGATGTTTGTAGAGGTCTCCCTCAAATATTCAGCAGAGTACTAATCAGCTCATGTGTGTGAAGAATCTTCCTGAGGTCAAGATACAGCCATTAGGGGGTGCCTGGGTGGCTCAGTGGGTTAATCTCAGGGTCCTGGGATTGAGCCCCACATCAGGCTCTCTGCTCAGCAGGGAGACTGCTTCCCTCTCCCTCTCTGCCTACTTTGTGATCTCTCTGTCAAATAAAGAAATAAAATTTTTTAAAAATAAATAAATAAATAAATAAAATCTATTAAAAAAAAAGATACAGCCATTAGGATGGGTTAGAGAACAGTGCCTCGCACTCATATAGGGTTGAAAATAGTGCCAGTTCCCACCAGCCGGACTAGAAAATCTCATAATTCTCACTGGAGAGAACAGTCAGGGCTGATTAGCCCTAGACTGAGCACCACTTCAGACCACCAAGGCAATTATGAAAACAAGGACAAAAAGGATCAAACTATCTACAAGTAACTTAACTGAATCAGAACAAAGATCAAGGAGGTTTATGAAAGTATGAGACTGTCTGGTGCCCAACAAAGTAGATTCACAATTTCTGCCATTCAATTGATGATTAGTAGGTATGCAAAGGAGGAAAATATGACCCAGTTTGAAAAAAAAATCTTCAATGAAAATGCACACACACACATAGGGCTCACATAGATTATAATTTTAAATCCTAAAAGCAACTTATCCTGGTAGATTCTGTTTTCTTTCTTTGACCAAAAAGAAGTTGGGAGGCCTGGGTGGCTCAGTTGGTTAAGCAGCTGCCTTCAGCTCAGGTCATGATCCCAGAGTCCTGGGATCGAGTCCCACATAGGGCTCATTGCTCGGCAGGGAGCCTGCTTTTCCGTCTGCCTCTACCTGCCTCTCTGTCTGCCTGTGCTTGCTCGCTCTCTCCCTTTCTCTCTGACAAATAAATAAATAAAATCTTTTAAAAAATAAATAAATAAATAAAGAAGTTTTCCGGGACTTACGTGAGGCCGCCATGCTAATAGGTACCAGAGTTACGATCCAAACCCTGTCCAGCGGGCCCAAGAGCTGGAGCTCCTTGCGCTGCATGGGGCTGCTCCCTACCGTCGCCACCCTCGGGTCCATTCTGCAGGAGAGTGGGCACAAGAAGGCATACTGTCCTCTTGTTTGACTTTAGCTGGGAATTTCTGTGTCTACACATGTCCACATACCCTCAAAGGACTGTGAAAAAGCTGAAATACTGATTTTTTCACTCTTTTAAAAATTTTTTTATTTTTATTTTTTATTAACATATAATGTATTATTACCCCCAGGGGTACAAGTCTGTGAATGGTCAGGATTACACACTTCACAGCACTCACCATTGCACATACCCTCCCCAATGTCCATCACCCAACCACCCTCTCCCTAACCCCCTCCAACCCTCAACCCTCAGTTTGTTTTGTGATATTAAGAGTCTCTTATGGTTTGTCTCCCTCCCAATCCCATTGAAGTGCTTATTTTTGAATTATAAATAAATTTTAAGGAGTAGGTAAATTGGCAAATATGGTCTCTGTGAATAGTCTTTAAAGTATCTTTATGCCATCCTCATTTTAAAAATATTTTATTCATTTATTTATTTGAGAGGGGACACGCATGAGTGGGGGTGAGGGGCAGAGAGGGGAGGGAGAGGAGAAGAAAACTCCCAGCTGAGCTGGAAGCCTGACTCCATCCCAGGCCCCTGAGATCATGACCTGAGCTGAAGGCAGACACTTAACTGACTGAGCCACCCAGCTGCCCATATGCCAGAGTCATTTTTGAAGGGTATTTTTTACTGAATATAGAATTCTAGGTTGTCTGTTACTATTTTTTTTAAGATTTATTTATTTACTTTTAGAGATGGGGGAGGGATACGAGAGAATTTTTCAAGCATACTCCATGATGAGCGAGGAGCCCAGTGCTGGGGCTGAGTGGGATGGTGATAGAGCTTCATCCCAGGACCCTGAGATCATGACCTGAGCCAAAATCAAGAGTCTCCGGCTTAACTGACTGAGCCACTCAGGTGCCTCAGAAAGTTTGATTTCTTGAATCTCTGAATTAATGTCTTTCTTCATTAGAAAAATTCTCAGGGGGCGCCTGGGTGGCTCAGTGGTTAAGCCGCTGCCTTTGGCTCAGGTCATGATCTCAGGGTCCTGGGATCGAGTCCCACATCGGGCTCTCTGCTGAGCAGGGAGCCTGCTTCCTCCTCTCTCTCTCTCTGCCTGCCTCTCTGCCTGCTTGTGATTTCTCTCTGTCAAATAAATAAATAAATAAATCTTTAAAAAAAAAAAAAAAAAAAAAAAAAGAAAAATTCTCAGGAGGCACCTGAGGGGCTCAGTCAGTTAATCTGACTTCAGCTCAGGTCATGATCTCAGGGTCTTGGGATCGAGCCCCATGTCAGGCCCCTTGCTCAGCAGGGAATCTGCTTCTCTCGCTGTCTCTGCCCCTCTGCACCCCCTCCCACATGTGCTCTCTCTCTCTCTCAAATAAATAAAATCTTTACAAAAATTAAATGTATTTATATATACAATATTTTTCTTATATTGTTAATTTAAATATACAAATATACAAATAAACAAATATACACATATTTTTCTTTTTTTCTTTCTTTTTTTTTTTTTAAAGATTTTATTTATTTATTTGACAGACAGAGATCACAAGTAGGCAGAGAGGCAGGCAGAGAGAGAGGGGGAAGCAAGCTCCCTGCTGAGCAGAGAGCCTGATGCGGGGTTTGATCCCAGAACCCTGGGATCATGACCTGAGCCGAAGGCAGAGGCTTTAACTTACTGAGCCACCCAGGCGCCCCTACAAATATTTTTCTTATATCGTTAATTTAAAGTGAATTAAACAGTTGTCAGTTAAGCTGTCAGTTAAGCATCTGCCTTTGGCTCAGGTCATGATTCCAGGATCCTGGGATAGAGCCCCTCACTGGGCTCAGCGGGGAGCCTGCTCACCACCCCCCCACCTGCCTCTCTGCCTGCTTGTGATCTCTGTCAAATAAATAAATAAAATCTTTAAAAAAAAATCCTTGGGGTGCCTGGGTGGCTCAGTGGGTTACACAGCCTCTGCCCTCAGCTCGGGTCATGATCCCAGAGTCCCGGGATCGAGCCCCACATCAGGCTCTCTGCTCAGTGAGGAGCCAGCTTCCTCCTCTCTCTATGCCTGCTTCTCTGCCTACTTGTGATCTCTGGCAAATAAATAAAATAAAATAAATCTTAAAATTCTCTGTGACTAGGATGACTAATTTATGTACATCCTGGACAAGAATGTCCATCCTGGGACACTTATAGTAACACTTAAGTTATTAGTAATAACTATAAGTACTAACCTCAGAACAATGGGCATAAACTGGACTGCCCAAGACACCATGCTCTATGACTACTTTACGTCTTTTATTTTTCTTATATTTTTAGAACATTCTTTTAGAGGTGTCTGGCTGGCTTATCAGTAGAGTATGCAACTTTGCATCTTGGGGTTGTGAGTTTGTGCCCCACATTAGCAGCAGAGATGACTTTAAAAAAATACTCTTATTTTTTTTTAATTTTTAATTTTTAATTCTTTATAAACATATAATATATTTTTATCCCCAGGGGTACAGGTCTGTGAATCGCCAGGTTTACACATTTCACAGCACTCACCAAAGCACATACCCTCCCCAATGTCCATAACCCCACCCCCCTTCTCCCAACCCCCCGCCCCCCAGGAACCCTCAGTTTGTTTTGTGAGATTAAGAGTCACGTGTGGTTTGTCTCCCTCCCAATCCCATCTTGTTTCATTGATTCTTCTCCTACCCCCTTAAGCCCTCATGTTGCATCTCCACTTCCTCATATCAGGGAGATCATATGATAGTTGTCTTTCTCCGCTTGACTTATTTTGCTAAGCATGATACGCTCTAGTTCCATCCACGTTGTCGCAAATGGAAAGATTTCATTTCTTTTGATGGCTGCATAGTATTCCATTGTGTATATATACCACATCTTCTTCATCCATTCATCTGTTGATGGACATCTAGGTTCTTTCCATAATTTGGCTATTGTGGACATTGCTGCTATAAACATTCGGGTGCATGTGCCCCTTCGGAGCACTACGTTTGTATCTTTAGGGTAAATACCCAGTAGTGCAATTGCTGGATCATAGGGCAGTTCTATTTTCAACATTTTGAGGAACCTCCATGCTGTTTTCCAGAGTGGTTGCACCAGCTTGCATTCCCACCAACAATGTAGGAGGGTTCCCCTTTCTCCGCATACTCGCCAGCATCTATCATTTCTTGACTTGTTAATTTTAGCCATTCTGACTGGTGTGAGGTGATATCTCATTGTGGTTTTGATTTGTATTTCCCTGATGCCGAGTGATATGGAGCACTTTTTCATGTGTCTGTTGGCCATCTGGATGTCTTCTTTGCAGAAATGTCTGTTCATGTCCTCTGCCCATTTCTTTTTTTTTTTTTTTTTTAAGATTTTATTTATTTATTTGACAGAGAGAAATTACAAGTACACTGAGAGGCAGGCAGAGAGAGAGAGAGAGAAGGAAGCAGGCTCCCTGCTGAGCAGAGAGCCCGATGCGGGACTCGATCCCAGGACCCTGAGATCATGACCTGAGCCGAAGGCAGCGGCTTAACCCACTGAGCCACCCAGGCGCCCCCCTCTGCCCATTTCTTGATTGGACTATTTGTTCTTTGGGTGTTGAGTTTGCTAAGTTCTTTGTCAGCACAGGCAGAGGGAGAAAGAGTTTGCTAAGTTCTTTATAGATTTTGGACACTAGTCCTTTATCTGATATGTCGTTTGCAAATATCTTCTCCCATTCTGTCAGTTGTCTTTTGGTTTTGTTAACTGTTTCCTTTGCTGTGCAAAAGATTTTGATCTTGATAAAATCCCAATAGTTCATTTTTGCCCTTGCTTCCCTTGCCTTTGGCGATGTTCCTAGGAAGATGTTGCTGCAGCTGAGGTCGAAGAGGTTGCTGCCTGTGTTCTCCTCAAGGATTTTGATGGATTCCTTTCTCACATTGTGGTCCTTCATCCATTTTGAGTCTATTTTCGTGTGTGGTGTAAGGAAATGGTCTAATTTCATTTTTCTGCATGTGGCTGTCCAATTTTCCCAACACCATTTATTGAAGAGGCTGTCTTTTTTCCATTGGACATTCTTTCCTGCTTTGTTGAAGATTAGTTGACCATAGAGTTGAGGGTCTATTTCTGGGCTTTCTATTCTGTTCCATTGATCTATGTGTCCGTTTTTGTGCCAGTACCATGCTGTCTTGATGATGACAGCTTTGTAATAGAGCTTGAAGTCCGGAATTGTGATGCCACCAACTTTGACTTTCTTTTTCAATATTCCTTTGGCTATTCGAGGTCTTTTCTGGTTCCATATAAATTTCAGGATTATTTGTTCCATTTCTTTGAAAAAGATGGGTGGTACTCTTTTAAAATTGAGACATAATTTACATACCACCAAACTTAGTGTTTTTTAGTATATTCACAAGTCTGTACAATCATCACTACTATCCCATTCTGGAACATTTTTTTCATCGTCCCAAAGGAAACTCTACATTGTCATTCCCCATTCCTTCCTGTTCCCAGCCCCTGGCAATCACTAATCTACTCTGTCTTTTTGGGTTTCCTCATTCTGGACATTTCATATAAATGGAATCATATGATATGTGACCTTTTGTGTCTGGCTTTTTTCACTTAGCATGTTTTCAAGATTCATCCATGTTCTAACATGTACCAATATTTCATTTCCTTCTATGTCTGAATAATATCCCATAGTATGGATGTACCAATTTTATCTGTTTATCAGCTGATTTGGGTTGTTTTCCACTTTTTAGCAATTATGAATAGTGATGCTATGAGCATTCATGTACAAGTTTCTGTGTGAACTATGTGTTTTCAGTTCTTTTGGATCTATACCTAGAAGTGCGATTCATCATGGTAACTTTTTAACATTTTGGAGAACTCACAAACTTTTCCACAGTGGCTATACCACTTTATATTTCCACCAGCAATGTATGAGGGTTCTAATTTCTCACATTAATATTTTTAATTTTTTGACTATGGACCATCTAGTGGGTCAAAAGTAATTCATTGTGATTTTAAAAAACAGTTCCTTGGGGTGCCTGGGTGGTTCAGTTGGTTAAGCATCTGCTTTTGACTCAGGTCATGATTCCAGATTCCTGGGATCAAGCCCCACATCCCCTGCTCATTGGAGAGCCTGTTTCTCCCTCTCCTTCCTGCATGTGCTCTCTGTCAATATCTCATTCTTTCTCTCTCTCTCAAATAAATAAAACTTTTGAAAAAAAAAAAAAACATGTAGTTCCTTAATGACTAATGACATTGAGCCTCTTATGGTGATCAACTATTTGTGCATCTTCTTTGAAAACATGTTTATTCATGTCCTTTGTTCATTCTAAAATTTATTTTTAATTTAATTTTTTTAGAAGATTTTATTTATTTGACAGACAGAGGCACAGCGAGAGAGGGAACATGAGCAGGGGAAGTGGGAGAGGGAGCAGGCTTCCCGCTGAGCAAGGTGTCCCATGTGGGGCTCGATCCCAGGACCTTGGGATCATGACCTGAGCCAAAGGCAGATGCCTAATGACTAACCCACCCTCATTTTTTTTTTAAAGATTATATTTAATTATTTGAGAGAGAAAGAGAGACACAAGTAGGGGAAAGGAGAAGGGTCAGAAGGAGAGGAACAAGAAGACTCCGGTCAAGCAGGGAACCTGATGTGGGGTTCCATCCCAGGACCCCAAGATCATGACCTGAGCCAAAGTCAGGTGCTTAGCCAATTGTCCCACCCAGGCACCCCTCAAGTCCATTTCTCATTTTAAAACTGGACTGTCCCTTTGTTGTTGAGTTGTAAGGATTCTTTTTTTAAAAAGTTTTTATTTATTTAGGTTATCTTGACACCCAACATGTGGCTTGAACTCATGACCCCAAGATCAAGAGTCCCATGCTCTTCCAACTGAGCCAGCCAGATGCTTCAAGAATTCTTTACATATTCTGGATAATATACCTTTATTGGATATGATTTGCAAATATTTTCTTCCATTCTGTGGTTGTCTTTCTCTTGAATTTTTATCTCTGTTTTTCTGTGCTTTCTTCTGCATGGTTTCTTCTGATCTACTTTTCAGTACACTAATTTTTTCTAGGGTTTATCTAAACTGCTGTTACTCATTTATCCAGGTCCTAATTTTACTTACAGTATTTTTCTAGAGGGCAGAGGAAGGGGTAAAGGGAGAAAATCTCAAGCAGACTCCCTACTTAGTGCTGAACCTGACTCGGGGCTTGATCTCTTGACCCTGAGATCATGACATGAGCGGAAACCAAGATCGGTCACTCAAGTGACTGAGCCACCCAGGCACCCCTCCCCCATTTCTGTTGTTTGTATCTGCTTTCTTTTTTTTTCTTTTAAGACATTTTTATTTGACAGACAGAGATCACAAGTAGGCAGAGAGGCAGGCAGAGAGAGAGAGAGAGGCAGAAGCAGGCTCCCGAAGTCAGAGGCTTTAACCCACTGAGCCACCCAGGCACCCTTGTACCTGCTTTCTTTCCTGCTGTCCTGCATTCTCATGTGTCTGTTTATGCTTGTATGTTGATAATTGTATTTGTAAAGTTATTTGTAAAAATAACTTTTGTACTAGAAAAGCTTTCCAAGGATTTTTGTTTGCATTTGCTAGGTACCTAGGGTACTAAAGTTGGGCTTTGGGATGTTAATTCCCTTTAATCCAACTTCAGTCTTGACTTGGCGCTTGGCTTCAGGATATTCAAGGTCTGGATATCCTTGGATATCCTGATATCCAAGGTCTTACCTGCAGTACCCTCTTACTCTTAGGCTATATCCCTTTGCTAGTCCAGCTATAAGATTAGGGGTTTTATTATTTTCTCTTGGTAGGCTCTGGACTTCAAATTTTGTCTTCTTCGGCTTGGAAAGGTGTCAAAAAATTACTCTTAGCTCTTTTTGATTAGCATTTGTACACCGGAGCATGACCAATAGCAAATGTTAAGTTCAAACTTCACATTTTTGCCCTGAGTTCAGTCTTGGCCTGGTGTTTCCTCAGCAATTTGATCCTTTCAGGAAGATTAAAAAAATTATTATATTTGGTCTTTTTAGTTGTTTTCAGCTGGAGTAATGATCCAAATTTCCAAATTCACAATTAACAGAAGCTGAAGTCAGCGACATATGTTTAATTTTTAAAAAAAGATTTTTTAAAAAAGATTTTATTTGAGAGAGAGTGCGTGTGCACAAGTGGGGGAGTGGTAGGCAGAGGGAGAGGGACAAGCAGACTCCCCGTCGAGCAGGGAGCCAGATGCGGGGCTTAATCCCAGGACCCTCATCATGATCTGAGCCAAAGTCAGACACTTAACCAACTGTTCCACCCAGGTGCCCCTAAAAATGTATACTTTAAAAAAATAATTTCCTTGTCATTGAGTTATAGATCAATTGCATTGTGATCAAAGAATATTGTCTGGATGATACCAATTCTTTGAAGTTTGTTGAAACTTGATTTATGTCCTGGTGGTCAATTTTTGTAAATTTTGTAAATTTTTGTGTGCTTGAGAATACGTGTGCTCTAATTTTCGGGTGGAGGTTTGATTTCTACCTATTGACTCAAACCTCCTGTTGGCATTTTTTCAAAAAAATATTTTATTTATTTGACAGAGAGAAAGATCACAAGGAGGCAGAGAGGCGGGGTGGGGGGGGTGGACGGGTGGGCAGGCTCCCCGCCTAGCAGAGAGCCCGATGCAGGGCTCGATCCCAGGACCCTGACATCATGACCCCAGCCGAAGGCAGCGGCCCAACCCACTGAGTGACCTAGGCGCCCCTCCTGTTGGCATTCTTGAAATCGTCTGTAACTTTCTTTTTTGTCTGTTAATTTTTCTTTTTTTTTTTTAAGATTTTATTTATTTATTTGACAGGCAGAGATCACAAGGAGCCAGAGAGGTAGGCAGAGAGAGAGAGAGAGAGGGAAGCAGGCTCCCTGCTGAGCAGAGAACCCGATGCGGGACTCAATCCCAGGACCCTGAGATCATGACCTGAGCGGAAGGCAGCGGCTTAACCCACTGAGCCACCCAGGCGCCCCTGTCTGTTAATTTTTCTTTAAAGATTTTATTTACTTATTTGATAGATGGAAGCAGTGTGAGAAAGAGAGAGATCTTGTGATCATGAGTGGCAGGAAGGGCAGAGGGAGAGGGAGAGGGAGAAGCAGACTCCTCACTGAGCAGGGAGTCCAATGTGGGTCTCAATCCCAGGACCGCAGATTAATGACCCGAGCCAAAGGCAGACGCTTAACTACTGAGCCACCCAGGTGCCCCTATTCTTTTTATCTATAATTGAGATATGTGTGTTTAATTCTCTAAATATAATGGTGGATTTGTTCATTTCTTCCAGCAAATACATGTTTTTGCTTCAAATATTTTAAAGCTATGTTGTTTAGAAGGTGTAAGTTTAGAATTGTTCTTTCTAGATGGAGTAACTGGGAGGTGGATATTAAGGAGAGCACATGACGTAATGAGCACTGCTATTACAGAAGTCTGATGAATCACTGATCTCTACTGCTGAAACCAATAATACATTATATGTTAATTAATCAAATTTAAATTTAAAAAATTGTCCTTTCTGATACACTGAATTTATGATCTTTTTTTTAAAAGATTGATTTATTGGGGCACCTGGGTGGCTCAGTGGGTTAAAGCCTCTGCCTCTGGCTCAGGTCATGATCCCAGGGTCCTGGGATCGAGCCCCACGTCAGGCGCTTGATCATCAGGGAGCCTGCTTCCTCCTCTCTCTCTGCTTGCCTCTCTGCCTACCTGTGATCTCTGTCTGTAAAATAAATAAATAAAATCTTAAAAAAAAAAAAAAACAAATATTGATTGATTGATTTTAGAGAGAGAGTGAGCGTACAGGCAGGGGCGGAGGGAGAGGCAGAAACTTCAGCAGACTCCTTGCTGTTCTTGGATCCTGATGTGGGGCTTTGTTTCTCAACCTGGAGATCATGACCTGAGTGGAAAATAAGAGTCAGAGGCTTAACCAACTGGACCTCCCAGGGGCCCCTGAATTTATGATCATCTTTTCTGGTTTTTTTTTTTTTTTTTGGCATAAAACTTATTTTTAGGATATTAATGTAGTATGGCATCTCTTATTTTTTAAAGATTTTTTGTTTATTTTAGAGAGTGCAAGGGCGAGGGTGGGGGTGGACGAGGGGCAGAAGGAGAGGGAGAGAGAAAATCCCAAGAAGACTCCATGCTAAGCATGGAGTCCAATGCGGGGCTTGATCCTAGGACCCTGAGATCATGACCTGGGCCGAAATAAAAAGTTGGACACTCAACCAGGTGTCCCACTATGGCAACTTTTAGATTGTGTTTGCTAACTGTATCCTTTTCACCTTTCTAAGTTCAACCTGTTTGGATCTTTGTTTTAGTTATGTCTTTTCTGAATATAATTCAGAATATAATAAATTGTTTTTTTTATATCCACTATGACAATTTCTCCCCTTTTAAAAAATTTAAATACAAGTTAGTTAACATATAATGTGTTATTAATTTCAGGGTAGAATTTAGTGATTCATCAGTTGCATATAACACCCAGTGTTCATTATATCAAATTACCCCCTTATGTCCATCACCCAATTACCTTATATCCCCTCCCTCCTCCCCTCTAGCAACCCTGTTTGTTCTCTATAGTTAAGAGTTTCTTATGGTTTGTCTCCATCTCCTTTTTTATCTTATTTTATTTTTCCTTCCCTTCCCCTATGTTCATCAGTTTTGTTTCTTTAATTCCACATAAGAATGAAATCATATGGTATTTTTCTTTCCCCAACTGACTTACTTCTATTAGCATAATACACTCTAGTTCCAGACACATTGTTACAAATGGCAAGATTTCATTCCTTGTGATGGCTGCAAAATAGTCCATTGTACACACACACACACACACACACACACACACACACTACATTTTATTTATCCATTCATCTGTTGATGGACATCTGAGCTCTTTCCATCATTTGGCTATTGTGAACATTGCTGCTATAAACATTGAGGTGCATATGCCTAGTAGCACAATTGCTGTTCTATTTTTAACTTTTTGAGGAACCTCCATACTGTTTTCCAGAGTGGCTGCACCAGTTTGCACTCCAACCAACAGTGCAAGAGGGTTCCCCTTTCTCCACATCTTCACCAAAATCTGTTGTTTCCTAAGTTGTTGGTTTTAGCCTTTTTTTACCAGATCCACTGTGACAATCTCTTTTAATGGACAAGTTGAATTCATTTAGAATTATTATAATTATTGATATATTCAGATGTTTATGCCAGTTTACTTCTCACATAAATTTAACTTAACCTCCCTGTTTTTTGCCTTATTTTTCTTTTGCAATGATTTTTTTATTTTTTGTTAAGATTTTATTTATTTATTTGACAGATGGAGATCACAAGTAGGCAGAGAAGCATGTAGAGAGAGAGGATGAAGCAGGCTCCCTCCTGAGCAGAGAGTGGATGCAGGTGTTGATCCCAGGACCCTGGGATCATGACCTGAGCTGAAGGCAGAGGCTTTAACCTACTGAGCCACCCAGGCGCCCCACAATGATTTTTTTTTTTAATTCCACATTTTTCTTCTGCTGGTTTTTAAGTTATACATTCTTATTATTTTAGTAGTTTCCCCTGATGGATTAATATGCATACTTAGAGTATAAAGTTAGTCAATATTTTAACCCAGTCCCGCAATTAAACCATGGACCTAGGACACTTTTGTAATCTGATTGCCCCTCTCAATAACATAGTATTGCTGCCTAGTCTTACTTTTTTTGACTACAGGAATTAGAAATTATTAATAATAGCATTTGTTCAGGGGTGTCTGGGTGGCTCAGTGGGTTGAGCCTCTGCCTTAGGCTCGGGGTCATGATCTCAGGGTCCTGGGATCATGCTGTGCATTGCGCTCTTTGCTCAGCGGGGAGCCTGCTTCCCCCTCCCCCTCTGCCTGCATCTCTGCCTACTTGTGATTTCTCTTTCTGTCAAATAAATAAATATAATCTTTAAAAAATAATAGTATTTGTTTAAATATACTTGCATATTTACCAATTTCTTTGTTTACCATTATTACTTGCACCTGAGAATTTTTTGAAATTATTTTTTTCCTTTTTCCTGAGGTATATTCCTTAGTAATTTCTGGTTTAAAAAATTATTTTTTATTTTTTATTATTTTTTTCTTTTCTTTTTTTTTTTTTCTTTTTAAATTTTATTTGAGACAGAGAGTGAGAGCATAAGCAGGGTGGTGGGGGCAGTGCAGAGGGAGAAGGAGAAGCAGACTCCCCACTGAGCAGAGAGCCTGATTCTGTGTTTTTGTTTTTGTTTTAAGATTTTATTCATTTATTTGACAGAGAGAGAGATCACAAGTAGGCAGGCAGAGAAAGAGGGGGAAGCAGGCTATCCGCTGAGCAGAGAGCCCAATGCCGGGCTTGGTCCCAGGACCTGAGCCGAAGGCAGAAGTTCAACCCACTGAGCCACCCAGGTGACCCCTGATTCTGGTCTTAATCCCAGGACGCTGGGATCAGCCTGAGCCGAAGGCAGATGCTTAACTGACTAAGCCATCTAGGTGCCCCTTAGTAATTTCTTTAGTGAAGAACTCTCAGTGATGAACTCTTTGATTGTTCTAAAAAAATGTTTGTCTTTGCATTATTAAAAAAATAGATTCTCTGGCTACAGAAATTTGGGTTGATAATAATTTTCTCTTGGTGCTTAAAAATAGTATTCCATTTATCCTCTGTCCATTGTTGTCATTGAGAAATCTGCTATCAATGTTTCATTCCTTTGTACCTGAACTTTTTCATTATGGTCTTTTTTCTTTCTTTTTTTTTTTAATTCTGTATGACACTATAGCTCAGATGTAGGTTTCTGTTTTTTCTTTTTTCTTTTTAGAGAGAGAGAGTGAGAGTGAGAGGGGTAGGGGCAGACGGAGAGGGAGAGAATCTCAACCAGGCTCCATACTTAGCACAGAGCCCTATGTGGGGCTTGACCCTACAACCCTGAGATAATGACCTGAGCCAGAATCAAGAGTCAGATGCTTAACCAACTGAGCCACCCATGTGCTCCAGATATAGGTGTATTTATATCATACTTCTTTATATATATATATAATACATGTATATATATATGTATTTCTTAATTTATTTAACAGTTCCAATAAATTATGAGCCATTATCTCTTCTATCATATTGGCTCTTCTTCATTCTCTGATTTTTCCCCTTTTGAGACTTTGGTTAGATTATGTTAGACATTTTCATTCTATACTTCATTTCTTATTTTTTTTTTATTATTATGAGACATCTCCTCGTGTCTGTTATATTTTGTTGCCTTTGCTTTTGGTGTAAAATCAAAAAAAAAAAAAAAAAGAATTGCCAAGACCAATAATGTCAAGGAGCTTACCACCTATGTTTTCTTCAAGGAGTTTTATCACTTCAGGTTTTACTTTCAAGTCTTAAATCCATTTTGAATTGACTTTTGTGTATGTAAAGTATGTGTATATTATAGGATCTAAGTGTTTTGTGGTGGGAGGTCCCAATTTTTACTTACTAAAATAGGTCTTAGGAATCATTTGGCATCGTGTTGTTTCTGTAGCTAACTTTGATCTTAATCATTAGCCTGCCGAACTGTTCTTTCTTCAGAGACACAGATACCATAAAATATTTTTCTGACATCCTTGTCAGCTGTTGTAGCTTGCTGAATCAAAGCGGATGAATTTAATAGAAGTTCAATGTTCTTTCCTTCAAGAATTAACTCATCTTTCTGGGCTTGAGATAGTGGACAAGGAACACCTGGCCTCATTTGAAACCTGAGGATGTATTTTTCACCCAAAAAAATCTCAGATTTCAACAAAAGACTGGTTCTCCTGAATAATAAGCTTGATAGGGAAATAGGCATAAACAATCTGATTTTGTAATGGAAGCTCAGTGTGATCCCCTAGGATCATGTTCTGTTAATGAAAATCATGGGAATAGTGGCCAGTTCCTGTTTCCTCAGAATTTGTCAGAGTCTCTTCCTTTTCTTTCCGAGGAGATTGAGTTCTCCATTGATGTGCTTGAAGTCCCTCTGCAGGGTTCTTCTGTGGCCCTGCACCATAACTGTGTGTTCTTTCAGAGTAATGTTGACAATTTCTTGAATGTTGACAGTCTGAAGAGTCTTCAGTCTTGTAATAGATGTGGGAAAGAATTATAAAGTCTATCTTGTAAGGCAGTTTTAATCAACCCTTTCTAGCATTTATATAACTCTTTCTCTAATCTGAGAAATTAAAAACATTTTAAATAAAAATCTGTACATAATTTCAACCTTACAAAAAGTTGGAATAAGAATAATACAAAGAAGGGGCACCTGGGTGGCTCAGTGGGTTAAGGCCTCTGCCTTTGGCTCAGGTCATGATCCCAGGGTCCTGGGATTGAGCCTCATATTGGGCTCTCCGCTCAGCAGGAAGCCTGCTTCCCTTCCTCTCTCTCTCTGCCTGCCTCTGCCTACTTGTGATCTCTGTCTGTCAAATAAATAAATAAAATCTTAAAAAAAAAAGAATAATACAAAGAACATCCATATAGCATCATTTAATGAGTGTCACCTACTGATTACATTTTACTCCATTTACTTGATCATGAGTGCTCTCTTTCTGGGCATACAGGTATATATTACACATGTAATAGTAATTTTAAGAAAATAACTGATTGTGCTATTTTGGAAAATTATTTACCCCCCTAACTCCTTTCTGGAAATTATTTTTTTATAAAGATTTTATTTATTTATTTGACAGAGAGAGACCACAAGTAGGCAGAGAGGTAGGCAGAGTGAGAGGGGGAAGCAGGCTCCCCGCTGAGCAGAGAGCCTGATGCGGGGCTCGATCCCAGGACTCCGGGATCACGACCTGAGCTGAAGGCAAAAACTCAACCCACTGAGCCACCCAGGTGCCCTGGAATTCATTTTTATTTTTATTTTTTTTGGATTTTATTTATTTATTTGTCAGAGAGAGAGAGCACAAGCAGGCAAAGTGGCAGGGAGAGACAGAGAGAGAAGCAGGCTCCCCACTGAGCAAGGAGCCCAATGCAGGACTCAATCCCAGAATCCTGGGATTATGACCTGAGCTGAAGGAATTGGCTTAACCAACTGAGCCACCCAGGCATCCCTGGAATTTAT
Source organism: Mustela nigripes (assembly GCF_022355385.1). Classification (NCBI taxonomy): domain Eukaryota; kingdom Metazoa; phylum Chordata; class Mammalia; order Carnivora; family Mustelidae; genus Mustela; species Mustela nigripes. The sequence continues at coordinate 26,439,203 of NC_081570.1, read as the reverse complement.
TTTATAGAGTCCCTTATAACCACCATTCTACTTCTGTCTCTATGATTATGACTACTCTGTCGACCTCACATACATAGAATCATACAGTATTTGTTTTGCAGTGACTGGCTTATTTCACTTAGCACAATGTCTTCAAGTTTCATCTATGTTGTAGCATGTGTCAGAATTTCCTCTCTCTAAGGCTAATAATATTTCGTTTTATATATATATACCACATTTTGCTTATCTCTTCATCTATTGATGGACACTTTTGTTCCTTCCATGTTTTAGCTATAAACATGAGTGTAAAGGCATCTCTTTAAGACCCAGCTTTTAGTTCTTTTGTGTGTATACCAAGAAAGCAGGCCCTTAACCAACTGAACCATCTAGGTGTCCCAAATCAGCTGAGTCTTAACTGTGGCCTAACACACAGTCTGTCTTGGAAAACATGTACCTGAGCAAAATGTATTTTATTGTTGTTTAAAGTGTTCTGTATATGCCTATTAAATATAGTTATGACTTACTGTGTTGTTCAAATCCTCTACTTCTTCTCTTCTGTATGGTTGTTCTATCCATTATGGAGAGTGGGATATTGAAATTCCCATCTGTTATTGTAGAACCATTTCTCCCTTTAATTTTGTCAACTTTTGCTTCATAAATATTTTTATGTTGTCATTATGTGCAAAAATCTTTACAGTTATATCTTCTTGCTGTATTTGACATTTCCATTAATATATGTGCTTGTCCCTTGTAACTTTTTTAATTAAAAATTTTTGTTTGTTTGTTTATTCATTCATTTTTTTAAAGTAAACTCTACACCTAATGTTGGGCTTGAACTCATGACCCTGTAGATCAAGAGTCATATGCTCCACTGACTGAACTAGCCAGGTGCCCCTCTTGTAAACTTTTTCATTTAAACTCTATTCTGTCTGATATTGTATGGCCACCACTGTTCTGTTTTTGTTATTTGCATAGAATGTATTTTTCCATTTTTCCACTTTCAACCTGTGTCTTTGAATCTAAGATAAGGTTTTTTAGACAGCATATTGTTGCATATTTTTAAAAAGCCATTCTGCCAGAGCACCTGGGTGGCTCAGTCAATTAAGCATTCAGCTCTTGATTTTGGCTCAGGTCATGGTCTCAGAGTTATGGGATTGAACCCCACATTGGTCTCTGTGCTCAGTGTGGAGTCTTATCTGTCTCTATCGGCTCCTCCCCTGCTCTCTTGCTTTCTTTCTCTCTCAAATAAATAAACAAAATCATAAAGGAAAAGAAATGCCATTCTGGGGCACCTGGGTTCTGCAGTTGGTTAAGCATCTAACTCTTGGTTTTCAGCTCAGGTTGTAATCTCAGGGGCATGAGATTGAGCTCCATGTTGCTCCATGTTCAGAACAGAATCTACTTGGGATTCTCCCTTCCTCTCCCCCTCACACTCCTGCCTGTGCTCTCTCTCTCTCTCTCTCTCTCTCAAAAATAAATAAATAAATAAATAAATCTTTTAAAAAAAAAGGTATTAAAAAGAAAAAGGCATCCTGCCAATCTCTGTCTTTTTGTGGGAGAGTTTAAACCATTTATATTTAATCTAAAAAACCACTTCTAGCATGCTCACTTCCCTTCCCATCTTCGTAGAAAATCTGGTCTGTGTAAACAGGGAGTAGAATCAAGAGTCAACACCATTTCCTAGAAATAATGTAAGAATGGATGAGATCATGTAAATAAAAAAACCTTACTTTTTCTTTTTCTCCTTTTTAATGTTCCTAGTAGATGGTAAGCACTCAACAAAATGGTACTTAGGGGATGCCTGGGTGGCTCAGTCAGATAAGCTGCTGAATCTTGAATTCAGTTCAGGTCATGATCTTGGGGTTATGAGATCAAGGCCCACATTGGGCTCCATGCTCACTGGGGAGTCTGCTTGAGATTCTCTCTTTCCCTCTCCTGCCCCTCCACCAAACATGGCATTCTTACATGATCTCTCTCTGAAACAAGTAATTAAATCTTAAATAAATAAAACAGTACTTAATACTGATAATTGTAAGTTAGAATTGCAAATGTTCTAATTCCTCTGCCCCATTTTTGATTAATGGAACTCATTTGGCAAAATCAAAATCATCTCAAATCCAACTCTCCATCTAATCCATACATACTGACTGCTGTCTTTAGATTCTGTTTATTAATCTCTAGGGGTCCTTCTCTGCTGCTCAGCAACCACACACTTTTTCTTTTAATCTATTAAAATCTATTTCATGTCATATCCTCTTTCTTCAAATGTCTAATGCTTTCTCTTTTATCTTCATTTTCAGCAGATAACCTTGCTTCCTATTTCACTGAGAAAACAGAAGCACTAGGAAAATAAGTTCCACAAGCTTCTAAAGTCATATCTCCTGACCTACCTACATCTGTACCTGTATATTTCTTTCCTTCTATTACAACGTATGAAATATCCATATTTCTAGCAAAGGCCAGCTCCTCCATTTGTGAACTAGATCCCCTCTCCTCTCAAAGACATGACTCCAGAATCTTTTCTACACATTATCTAACACTTTCAAAGTCAGTATATATTTGACCTATTTTCTTAGTTATGGTTTATCAGCTCTCACTAGAATGCAAGCTCCATGTGAGGTCAGATTTTATTCTGTTCAAGGATATATTCCCAATAGCTATCTGGCACATATTAGGTATACTCAGTAAATATTTTTGTGCTTCTATTTGATAATATTGTGTAGTATTTTAAAGGTTTATACTTCCAGAATAGAATGAAAAAGAAAGAAAATGCATACCAGTTAGAAATGAATAAATTGTCCTTATTTGCAGATGACAAGGTCTGTGTAGAAAACCTCAGAGATTTTTACCAAGAAAACTTCCTAGAACGAAGTGAGTTTGGCCAATTTGCAAGATATAAAATAAATACACAAAACACAATAGTATTTCTTTATATGAACAATGAAAATGTGGAAACCAAAATGAAAAACAGTACCATCTACAATTTCTCAAACAAAATGGATTTTTCTCTCTCTCCCTCTCCCTTCCTCCCTTTGTTCCTCTCCTTCTCTTTCTTTCTCTTTCATTTTCTTTCCTTCCTTCCCCCACCCCTTGCCTAATTGCTCTAAGTCTCCTAGTACAATCTTGAGTAGGAGTGATGAAAGTGGGCATCTTACCTTGTTTCTGAACTTAAGGGGAAAGCTCTTAAGGTTTCCATGTGTAATGTTAGCTCTGTGTGTGTGTGTGTGTGTGGTTTTTTGTTTGTTGTTTTAATAAATGCTTTCTGTCATGTTAAGGAAGTTCCCTTCTATTTCTAGTTTGCTGAATGTCTGTGTCTAACCAATTGATTTTGACAAAGATGTAAAATAAGTTCAGTGGAGGAAGGATAGCCTTTCAAAAAATGATGCTGGAGCAATTGGATATCCATAAGGGGGAAAAAAAGAATTCTGACCTAAATAAAAATGTTAATTCAAAATATTTCACAAGCTCAAATGTAAAATGTAAAAGTATAAAACCTTTATAAACAAAAACCTAGGGGGCACCAAGTGGCTCAGTTGTTTAAGTGGCTGTCTTTGGCTCATGACCCAGGGTCCTGGATCGAGCCCCACATTGGGCTTCATGCTCAGTGGGGAGCTTGCTTCTCCCTTCTCCCTCTGCTTGTGCTCACTTGCTCTCTCTCTCTCTCTCTCTGTGTCAAATGAATAAATAAAAAATCTTTTTAAAAAATAGGAGAGGGGTGCCTGGGTGGCTCAGAGGGTTAAGCCTCTGCCTTCAGCTCAGGTCATGATCCCAGGGTCCTGGGATCGAGCCCCACATCGGGCTCTCTGCTCAGCAGGGAGCCTGCTTCCTCCTCTCTCTCTGCCCGCTTGTAATCTCTCTCTGTCAAATAAAGAAATAAAATCTTAAAAAAAAATAGGAGAAAATCTCTGGGATCTACAGTCTGGTAAAGAGAACTTAGTTATGACACCAAAAGCACAATCCATAAATGGAAAAATTAAGGACTAATATTTACATATATAAAGATTTCTCAAAGCTCAACAATAAAAACAATCAAATTTGAAAACAGGCAAAAGAATGAAGAGATGGGACACCTGGGTGGCTCAGTGGGTTAAGCCTCTGCCTTTGGCTCAGGTATGGGATTGAGCCCCGAATCAGGCTCCTTGCTCAGCGGGAAGCCTGCTTCTCCCTCTCCCACTCCCTCTGCTTGTGTTCCCTCTCTGGCTGTGTCTTTCTCTGTCAAATAAATAAACTCTTAAAAAAAAAAAAAAAAGAATGAAGAGATGTTTCATCTTGGAAAATACACAGATGACAAAGAGCCACATGCAAATGTTTTCAACATCATTACCCTCAGGGATATGCAAATTAAAATGAGAACTATACATCTGTAAGAATGGCTAAAAACAAAGTTGTGACAACACCAAATGCTGCTGAGGATGCAGAGAAACTGGATTATTTATACATTGCTGGTGGGACTATGAAATGGGATAGTTACTTTGGAAAAGTTTGGCAGTTTCTCTCTTTCTTTCTTTCTAAAAATATTTGACCGAGAGAGAGAGCATGAGAGAGATCACAAGTAGAGGGAGGGGTAGAGGGAGAAACAAACTCCCTGCTGAGCAGGAATCCTGATGGTGGGACTCTATCCCAGAACCTGAGATCATGACCGGAGCTGAAATGCTTAACTGACTGAGCCATCCAGGTGCCCCAAGCTTAGCAGTTTTTTATAAAACTAATTGTGTAATTACCATACAACATAGCAGCTGTATTCTTGGGCATTTAGACTAGAACAATGAAAACTTATTCCCTGCCTCCAGGTTCTGAGAAGATGGCAAAGGTCTTAGAGCTTTGTGACCTCTTCCTAAGATGTCACTTGGGAAGAAATGCGAGATAAAATGAGAAAATGAAGAGAAGAAGACTCATGAAACAGTGAGCAAATTGTGGAAGTTTAGAAGAATTAATTAATGAATATGGATCTAAGCTTGGAGATGATATTCGGGTCATATATGAGCAAGTGATGATTGCAGCCCTAGACTATAGTTGAGATGACTTGGCATTGTTTTGTCTTCAGGAGTTGAGAAGACAGTTCCCTGGCAGTCACGGAGTCAAGAGACTAACTGGCATAAGATTTGAAGCCATGGAAAGATATGATGATGCTATACAACCACATGGTAAAATTTTACAAGAAGATCCAACTAACACTGCTGCAAGAACGCCTGATTGTCATTTGAAAAGCCCAGGGGAAAACTGTTGAGGCCATTTGGGAACTGAATGAGTATCTGTAACAAATTTCTGGGGGCCAAGAAGCCTGGCTTGAACTTGCAGAACTTTATATCAATGAACATGACTATGCTAAGGCAACCTTTTGTTTAGAGGAGCTAATGATGGCTAATCCACACAATCACTTACATTGTCAGCAGTATGCTGAAGTTAAATATACCCAAGGTGGACTCGAAAACCTCGAACTTTCAATAAAGTATTTTGCAGAGGCACTGAAACTCAGCAACAGAAATATGAGAGCTTTGTTTGGGCTTTTCATGTCAGCAAGTCATATTGCTTCTATAAGTGCAAGTGCAAAAACAAGTGCAAAAGCAAGTGCAAAAACAAAAAAGGACAACATGAAATACGCTAGTTGGGCAGCTGGTCAAATAAACAGAGCTTATCAGTTTGCAGGTCAAAGAAAGAAGGAAATCAAATACTCTCTTAAGGCAGTCAAAGACATGTTGGAAACACTGCAGATCACCCAGTCTTAAGGTTTCAAGCTCTTTCACATTACATTTCCCAACTGCACAGTTAAATTTATTGGCCTGTGAATTATTTACTAAATGCCTAGTGCTACTTAAAGACTAATTTTTTGTTAAGAGGACAATTGTAAAGAATGTTTATATAAACCTAAAAATGCCTTTTATTGCTAAGCAGGAAGATGGATAAAGTCCATGGAAGAGAGATTTAACAAGATTCATATTGATTGTACATCATTCTCTTCATATAACTTCTTTCAAACTGCAACCTGATACAGAAATCCCATAAAAAATCATGTGATTTATTAAACTTGCAAAAAAAAAAAAAAAGAAAGAAAACTTATGCTCACACAAAAACATGTATACAGATGTCCTCAGTGGCTTTATTTCTAGTAATCCAAAACAGGAAAAAATCTAATGTCCTTCAATGAATGGGTTGTTAAACTGTGGTACATTAATAATGCTACTCGGGTAAATAGGAACAAACTGTTGATACACAAAGCAACTTGGACAGATTTTAAGGATATTATGCCAAATGAAAAAAGTCAACCCAAAAGGCTACATACTGTATGATTACAATCATTCTTGAAATGCCAAAATTATGGAGATGGTAAATAGATTAGTAGTTGTTAATGGTTAGGAAGAGGAGAAGGGGAGTGGAAGGTGGATGTATTTATAAAAGAATGTCGTACAAGATTGTTATATTGATGGAACGGTTTTGTATCTTGATTATAGTGGTGACTACGAGTCTATACATGATAATACTGCATACACACAAGTGCGTGTAAAACTGATACACCTAGATAAAAGATTGTATCAATGTTTGATTTCCCATTGTGATACTGTATCATAGTTATGCAAGATGTTACCATAGGGGAAAATTGGGTGAATGATATGTGTGATCTCTATTATTTCCTACAACTTGATATGAATCTACAATTACCTAAATATAGTCTAATTTAAAAATATTACATAAGGTTGATAGTTGGTAGGTTTCTGATATTTTTGGGAACAGTGCTCCTAATATTCTAATTATTGGCTGGGTCTATATGTATATATTAATACTAATATTACTTATATTTTGATAAGAAATAGCTTTTTATTCTAATTTTAACTATGTTTTAAAATCAAGTACAAGGGGCACCTGGGTGGCTCAGTCGGTTAAAATGTCTGACTCTTGACCTCAGCTCAGGTCTTGATCTCAGGGTTTTGAGTTCAAGCCCACATTGGGCTCCATGTTGGTGTGAAGCCTACTTAAAAAAATAAAATTAAATAAATAATAAAATTAAAATAAAATAAGATCAGGTACAAATGTTATATTTATTGATATTACTTTCTTAATTTGATATATTTTATAGTTTTTTAATATTGAAACACCTTTACATTCCTGGCATAAACACCCATGGGTAATAGTTCATCATTTAAAATATTTTTTTTTTAAAGATTTATTTATTTGACAGACAGAGATCACAAGTAGGCAGAAAGGCAGGCAGAGAGAGACAGAGGAGGAAGCAGGCTCTCCGTGGAGCAGACAGCCTGATGTGGGGCTCGATCCCAGGACACTGGGATCATGACCTGAGCCGAAGGCAGAGGCTTTAACCCACTGAGCCACCCAGGTGCCCCTAAAATATTTTTAATTATAGAAAACTTCACATACAAAAGTGAGTAACAATACAATGAGTCCCTATGTACATACCACCTAGATTCAACAACTATGAAATCATGGCCAATTTTGTTTCATCTCAGCCCTCATATACTTCTTCTCCTCCACAAAGTATTTTGAAGTCCCAGATTTCATATAATTTCATCTACTAAGAGGCAGTGACTTTTTAAAACACACATAAGCACAATATCACTATTATACCCTCATAATTAACAATTCTTTAATATCATCAAATATCCAGTGTTCACATTTGTTTAAAGTGGGATTCAAACAAGTTTCACATACTACAATCTGTTGACATGACTCCAACTTCTCTTTTAAGCTACAGAATCTTTTGTCGTATCTTACTTTTTCCTTATAAGTATTTGCTAAACTGTTGTTTCTTCTGTATAGTTTTCCAGGATTTGGGTTTTGCTGGTTACATCCTAATGATGTTTAATATGTTTCTCTGACCTGTGTCTTTCAGGAAATGAGCAGTTAGATCTAGGTTTTTAAAAAAAAAATTTTAAAGAAGTTTCTTTTTTTTTTTTTTTTTTTTTTAAGATTTTATTTATTTGGGGCACCTGGGTGGCTCAGTGGGTTAAGCCGCTGCCTTCGGCTCAGGTCATGATCTCAGGGCCCTGGGATCGAGTCCCATGTCGGGCTCTCCGCTCAGCAGGGAGCCTGCTTCCCTCTCTCTCTCTCTCTGCCTGCCTCTCTGCCTGCTTGTGATCTCTCTCTGTCAAATAAAAAAAAAAAAAAAAAAAAAAGATTTTATTTATTTATTTGACAGAGAGAGACAGTGAGAGAGGAAACACAAGCAGGGGGAATGGAGAGGGAGAAGCAGGCCTCCCGCCAAGCAGAGAGCCCAATGCAGGGCTCAATCCCAGGACCCAGGGATCATGACTTGAGCCAAGGGTGGATGCTTAACAACTTACTTAGTCACCCACGTGCCCCTTAACTTTTTTTTTTTTTTTTAAAGGCAAAATATTCATTTGATCTGAAGAGAAACCAGAGTATTAGATCTAGGGTCTTGATGAAATTAAAGATTGAATTATTTTGACAAGATTACTTCGTGGATGGTTCTATATCGACCGGGAGACTGAAACCATGAGTTATTTGAATTATAGAGCTAAGAAGGCACAGTGAGAGCACTAAGGTGCTATAGAAGCAGCAATTCCAGAGCTTCTACCACCTCTAGCACTAGGAGTGGGTGGGTGGGGGGGTGGGGGGACAGGAAGAGGAGAGGTTGGAATTCTTAATCCTTAAAAGCCTGGAAGAATCCTGTGGAATTAAAATTCAGACCTCTGAGGGGATGCACTGCTCAGCTGGTGCTATGCTTCCCATCGGGAAGTATAGAACGCCTGGCTTCCTGTAGAGACAGTAGCAGCCATGGATGATCACTGCCTAGATCTATTATTCAAGAGTGGGATTCTAATTTTATTATTTCTTCTTGATACTTGATAAAACTGTCACCCTTCATGTTAATGCCCCTCCAATCAATCTAGTTATCTGAACCACATTCTCTAGTAGATGACTCAGGTCCAGGGATCATGGAAACAAGGTTCCAGGAAGTTGCATATCGATAGTTTGCCTGTGGTTTTTATACTTGAAAGTCAATTTTGTGGGGCACCTATATGGCTCAGTCAGTTAAATGTCTGTCTTTGGCTCATGATCCCAGCTTCCTGGGATCAAGGACTCCCTGCTTAGCAGGAAGTCTGCTTTTCCCTCTGCCTGCCACTCCCCATGCTTGTGCTCTCTCTCAAATAAATAAATAAAAGAGCTAAAAAAATAGGGTGACTGGGTGGCTCAGTTGGTTAAGTGACTGCCTTTGACTCAGGTCATGGTCCTGGAGTACCAGATCAAGTCCCACATCTGGCTCCCTGCTCAGTGGGGAGTCTGCTTCTCCCTCGGACTCTCTCTCCTCTCGTGCTCTCTCTCATTCTCTCTCTCACAAATAAACAAAATCTTAAAAATCTAAAAAATAAAAAAATAAATAAAAAGTCAATTTCTTTGGATATGAAATCCTGAGTAAGTTTATGTTACTTATTTGTATTCTGGTATAGAATGTCATTATGAAAAAGTACGAAAATCATCAGATTTACCTTCCCTTAGAAGTGTCTTGGCTTTTTGGCCTGGATTCTCAAAGGAATTTTTTTCTTTAAACAATAGAAGTATTTCTGGCCATGACTATTCTGGGTCACATGCCTAGGCACACACTATCTTTTCAATACATAGTCTTTCTTTGTTTTTGTTTTTGTTTTTTTTAAAGATTTTATTTGTTTATTTGACAGAGAGAGATCACAAGTAGGCAGAGAGGCAGGCAGAGAGGCAGGCAGAGAGAGAGAGGGAAGCAGGCTCCCCGCTGAGCAGAGAGCCGGATGCGGGACTCGATCCCAGGACCCTGAGATCATGACCCCAGCCGAAGGCAGAGGCTTTAACCCACTGAGCCACCCAGGCGCCCTCAAATAAATCTTTAAAACAAAGAAAGACGGGGCGCCTTAGTTTTTTTTTTTTAAGATTTTATTTATTTATTTGATAGACAGAGATCACAAGTAGGCAGAGAAGCAGGCAGAGAGAAAGAGAGGAGGAAGCAGGCTCCCCACTGAGCAGAGAGCCCGATGAGGGGCTTGATCCCAGGACCCTGGGATCATGACCTGAGCCGAAGGCAGAGGCTTTAACCCCCTGAGCCACCCAGGCACTCTCCGAGTTTTCAGTTTTAAAGTGATTTTTTCCCCTTTAATTTCTAATACTTCCCTGAATTGTCACTGACCTTTTAAAATATTTCATCCACTAATCTGAGCCTTTCTAATTCATTTCTAGCTTTCATAGTTTTCTTAAATTCTTATAACTTGGTTTAAAACACTTAATTTTTGTGTTTTGTAAAGATAAGTCTGTTCTCTATTTTTGTTTTGAATTCTACAATTCTGTTGTTCACGTCTATGTGAAATACATTTTCTTATCCTTTTAGGAGGTAGAAAGGATTAACTTTTCTGGCTTCAAGGCTCATGAAATCCTATTATTTTCACAAAATGACCTCATTTTGAGATTTTGCTTCTTCTGAGTCTCTCCTGCATTTGTCTTGTACATTATCTTTCTTTTGTCCCTACTATCCCTGTCCTGATCAATTTTGTGTCTATAGCCAGCAGTTTCTCCTTAATTGAGCTGTTTGGGAATAAAGCTTTTATTTGCTAGCTTCACAAATTCATAAGGAACAACAACAAAAACAAAAAATAGTTAATAAGGACCTAGACTACTCCAACATCTTCAGAACTTAGCACAGTCCCCTCTAATTCACCAGCTAACTGACATCTGTAGGGACCTTCTTTTGGGTCTGTTGTTCTCTAATTAGCCTGTCATGCTTTCTAGTGGAAACCTGTTGATTTAAGGGATCTCTTCTCAAAGGTATCTATTGTCCCACTGCTTTTTCTCTGTGGCTTTCTAAACAGACAGCCAGTACCATTCAGGTCTTAAGAGTTTGTCATTACCTAAACTTCTTTTGGGACCATGGGGATTCATTGTCATCGAGATTTGTTGTAGATGTTGTGCATGATTTCTGCCTCAATGGATTTGGGGAGATCAAAACTACACTGCTATCTCTGTGATCTTCTATTTTCTTTCTTTCTTTTTTTTTTTTTTTTAAAGATTTTACTTCTTTGAAAGAGATCACAAGTAGGCAAAGAGGCAGGCTGAGAGAGGGGGGAAGTAGGCTCCCTGCTGAGCAGAGAGCCTGATGCAGGGCTTGGTCCCAGGACCCCGAGACCATGACCTGAGCCAAAAGCAGAGGCTTAAGTCACCGAGCCACCCAGGGGAGCCCCAATGTGATCTTCTATTCTTTAATGTACTTCTGGTAGTTAATCTTTTATTTGGGAAGATTTCTATTTTTTTTTTTTTTAGAATATTTTATTTATTTGGCAGAGAGAGAAAGAGAGGGAACACAAGCAGGGGGAGAGGAAGAGGGGGAGGGAGAAGCAGGCCTCCTGCTGAGCAGGGAGGCCGATGTGGTGCTAGATTCCAGAACCTCGGGATCATGACCTGAGCTGAAGGCAGATGCTTAATGACTGACCCACCCAGGTGCTATTTAGGAGTATTTCTGATAATAGTTTGTGTAAGTTAGTAGAGCATGGTGACTGAGAGCATGGGGTTTGGAGTCATACCGCCTGGATACAAATCCCGCATTCACCATTTACTGTGCGATCCATAACCTTTCTGTCTTTGCTTCCTGTGTAAAAGAACAGGTTGTTGAGAGATCTAAATTAAACAGTGTATGTAAAGCACTGAACAAAATACTGTATTACACAGTAGGTATTCAACCAAGATAGCTGTTTTAATTACTATAGTTTTCTTTTTCAGGCCCAGGACTTATGTTTCTGACTTTATAGGGGAAAAAAAGTAAAAGCAAAATTTAAATATTTAAAAAAAACCACCTCAACCTCTTGACATTAATTCCTGGTTCCATGACAATATAGAAACCACAACTGCAAACAGCTAGAAAATAATGAAAATGAGAAAAACACATGGTAGACAAAAGGTGACTTCAGAGGAGAGTTCATAGTACCAAGCACTTTCATTACAAAATAGAAAAGAATGAAAATACATGCAAGAAGCATTCAATACTAGTGGTTAACTAACTGCCTTCTATTTTCTTTTTTAAAAAAAGGTAAAGTAGAAACCAATGAATTAAAAAAAAAAAAAAAAAAAGAGTAAAATGATAGTACCAAATGTTGGTAAGGATGTGTGGAACAGAGACATTCAGATAATGGTGAGAAGGAAAAAAAATTTACAACAGAGGTTTAGTTAAAGTGGAAGATGAACATAGCCTTTAAGCATCAAGTCTACTTCTAGGTAAGTACCATAGAACAGACTTTCCCAATCGGTATGTCAGGGATAGGTGGTTGGGGAAGGCCTTTACTGGCCACAGCTTCCAAAGTTTCATATTTTATCCTAGTGGAGGCTATATTCTTTTCTGTATTATCATCTATCTACATAAAGAAGTGGTAGGCAACCTCTTCTAGGCAGGCAATCTTTCTTGGATCACCACATTAGAAAGTAGAGTTTCACTGGAGCTAGGGCCATATTTTACTCTTTGCTGGGTCTCCCCCAGCTAGAAGTGTCTAGTATACAGTACTTGCTCAAAAATATTTGTTGAATGTGCAAGTGCATACCACATATAAAAATGTTCATTGGAGTATTATAAAAGTACAAAATCAAAGAGTATATGTCCATTTAAATAGAGAAAGGATGAACATCTATATTCATATAATGGGGTATTATTCAGCAGCTAAAATAAATCAAATCCAAGCAGAAATTTCAAAGACAACATTGAATGAAAAAAGCAAATTTCTGAAAGGTATGTACAATGCAACCTAGGGTTCTATATAAAGCTTATAAATACAAAACAAGGCTATCTTTTAAGTACAAAATTAAACATGCATGAACCATCAAAAGAAATGAAATCTTGCCATTTGCAATGACATGGATGGAACTAGAGGGTATTATGCTGAGTGAAATAAGTCAATCAGAGAAAGACAATTATCATATGGTCTCCCTGATATGAGGAATTTGAAAGGCAACGTGGGGGGTTTGGGGGATAGGAAAGGAAAAAATGAAACAAGATGGGATTGGGAGGGAGACAAACCATAAGAGACTCTTAATCTCACAAAACAAACAGGGTTGTGGTGGTGGTGGTGGTGGTGGTTGGGTTGTGGACATTGGGGAGGATATGTGCTATGGTGAGTGTTGTGAAGTGTGTAAGCCTGACCATTCACAGACCTGTATCCCTGGGGCTAATAATATATTATATGTTAATAAAAAAAAACTAATAAAAAAAAGAAATTAAGCATGGAAAGAAGCACAAAAACCACTGCTTCTGGGGAAAAGAAGAGGAATGCTATCAGTAAAAGATTTGCAAGAGAGCTTCATCTTGCTCTGTAATATTTTATTTCTGAAATAAAAACTGGAGCATTAGTAAAATGTTAGGATTTAATAGGATTAAATGTTACTAGATATGCTCTTTGTATTTCTGTTAAAATCAACCATAATATTTTTAAAAGGTAGGATGATAAATAAATCTAAGAAAGTATATGAAAAAAGTAAATAAACCATTGGTTGGCTAATCAAGAAAGCAAGCATGTATATAGAAATCAATGAGGAAACTTAGTATACAGAAAATATCAAAAGAATACTTTCTATACCTTTAAGTAAATACATTTTTTAAAAAGCCCAAATAAAATGGATGCTCTTTCTAGAAAAATAACAACTAAGAATTGAGGAGAAAGAAACAGAAAGGGAGAAGTGGCAGAGAAATATTCCTAAAACAAACAAGATTCCAGGCCCAGATACATCTTAAATTCTTAAAGTCTCTGAGGGACAGATTTCCCTTTATCACCTGAACCTTTCTAAAGTATAATGATAGAAAAAGAGTCTTTTTTTTGGGGGGGGGGCGTTATTTAGTCATATATTCACAAAGTAGATTAAGAATTCATACTGCGGGGTGCCTGGGTTATAGCCTCTGCCTTCAGCTCAGGTTGTGATCCCGGAGTACTGGGATCAAGCCCCATCTCTCTCTCTGCCTGCCTCTCGCCTACTTGTGATCCCTGTCTGTCAAATAAATAAAAATTAAAAAAAAAAAAATCTTAAAAAAAATTCATATTGCATCATCTATTTGTGTTAACCAAAACCAGTCATGTTTAAACATGTTTCCTGTTCACAGGAAAAGGAAATATAAATAGCTCAAGTAGATACCCAACCTTATCCCTTTTTAAAAAGATTTTATTTATTCATTTGTCAGAGAGAGGGAGAGCACAAGCAGGGGGAGCTGCAGGCAGAGGGAAAAACAGGCTCCCTGCTGAGCAAGGAGGCTGATGCAGGAATCAATCCCAGGACACTGGCATCATGACCTGAGGTGAAGGCAGACTGAGCCACCCAGGCACCCCTACCCAACCTTACTTTTTTTTTTTTTTTTTTTTAAGATTTTATTTATTTGACAGAGAGAGAGATCACAAGTAGAGAAAGAGAGGGGGAAGCAGGCTTCCTGCTGAGCAGAGAGTTCGATGCGGGGCTCAATCCCTGGACCCTGAGACCATGACCTGAACCCAAGGCAGGGGCTTAACCCACTGAGCCACCCAGGCGTCCCCCCCACCTTATTCTTAAGTGAAAATACAAAATTTCACTGGGATTTTTAACCAGACTGGCAAAGATCAAAATGTTTCAGAACACTGCTTATAAAGATTCAAGGAAACAGGCAATCCCACACATGGGTGGTAGAACTATAAATGGGCATACTTCTTATAGAAAGCAATTTGCCAGCATCTATCAAGAATAGAAATGCATAAATCTTCTGACCTAGTATTTCTAATTAAAAATTTTATCTTACAGTAACTCACTCATGTGGAATTACATACAAGGTTATTATTTTTTAAGAAAGATTTTATTTATTTATTTGACAGAGGGCACAAGCAGGGAGAGTGGCAGGCAGAGGGAAAAAGAGAAGCAGGCTACCCCCACCCCCCACTGCTGAGCAGGAAGCCCAATGTGGGGCTTGATCCCAGTACCCTGAGTTCATGACCCGAGCCAAAGGCAGATGGTTAACTGACTGAGCCACCCAGGCTCCCCTGTACAAGGTTATTAAATGCAGCATTATTTATAATAGCAAAATACTGGAAAGAATTAAAGTGTTTATTGTTAGGGACTGCTCAAATATATTATGGTACGTTCATACAATGAAATTTTATGCAGTTATAAAAAAATCAACAAACTCTTTATGCATGGGTATAGGACAATCTCAAAAATATGTTTAGTGGACAAGCTGAAGAACAGTGTGGACTGCAGAGTACTATTCGTGAAAAATATCTCCAGGAGGATATCTGAGGAACAAACACTACAGGGAGGGGGAATGGGTACTGAAAAGGAGAAGGAGACTTTTCTCTTTTCAGTCTGTTTCTTGAATTTTGAATCAAGTGAATGTTACATGTTCTGATGAAAAAAAATCTTTTTCTTAGGAGATAAAATTTTGAAATAAAACAAACATTCCAGCAGAAATAACAAAATTCTTTTAGGTAAATTTGAACTAGCAAGTGTTAGTTTCTTTCATCTGATGGATAAACTTTTCCACAATGCCATTGAGTCTTTCAGGTTCCAACAGTTTATTTACCAGTTCCTGCTCAATAGCTATTAGGGCTAGACCGCTAAGCTTCTCTTGTCCCATGGTATGACATAAATATGTTTTAAGGCGGGGCAGTGTAGAAAATGAATTTTCAGCATTTGAAGTAACTGGCCAAGACAAAGCAGTATATAGTAATTTTGATATGCAGGGAATATTATTGTGAAGACCATGCTGGATAAACAAACAGCCAAGATTGATGAAGTTGATATGATCATAATCTATGAGAAAATTAAGCTTTGCATATTGCCGATAAAATCTAAGTTCTGGGATGATGTCTGCATCAAGTTTATAAAATTCTTGGACATGTTTGGCTGTTGTTTCATTTAATGGTTCATTCCATTTAAATAACAGTTCTGAAATTTGCTTCATTTTGCAATAATCAAACTCTGAAAAACATAGCTTTAAATTATTTAATATAGTATCCAATCCTTGGTAATAAATATTAATTTTATATTGTTCTTCTGTTGAAGTAGGAAAAAACATACTATCTGAATTGCCAAGATCTACTGTTTTCTGAATTCTTCTTCTTTTCTGAAAAGAAGGTCTTTCAACTTCAAAACCTTTACTGGTTATTTTTTGACATATTTCCTCTGCTCCATCCCAGATAGTTTTGAAATAGGCATCATTTCTTTCGGATGATAAACATTCCAAAATTGCTTCTATTTTTGAAGACAATGAAAAAATATCTATAGTTTCACTTTGAAGCTCTTTGGAAAGAATTCCTGTAACACTTAACACTCGATAAAGAAATTTCAAACAAAAGATAAATTCAAATTTGGAAACCAGTATTAACAAATCACTCAATTCATCAGCTAAACTTGTGTTTGAAGAATGGCTTGATATAACTTCCAATGTTTCAATAATCTCTGGAAGGCCCTCAATCACAGACAGTAATATATGATCATGGACTGTCCAACATGATTTTGATGTATGTTTCTTGCACGTTTTGTTTTGACTTAGCTTAAAAATGTTTTGAAACTTTGCAGACATTTCCCCAGACATATGAATAGTGTTGAACAAAGAGTTGAGAGTATTTAGAGCACTTCGGAGTTCTTTCACTTCTTTACAAAACGTAATTACTGTTAAATCCAAAAAATGTGCATAACAATGTACGTACAAAGCTCTTGGCTCTTCTTTCTTGAATTCTGCTGCAATTTTATTAAATTGTCCCCTCAAATTAGTGGTACTATCATAGGCCTGGCCACATATCTTATTTAAATCAACTCCAATTTGCTGCAGGTAAGTTTTGATAGTCCCATGTAAGTCAGTCCCAGTCATCTCTTCAATATCTATGAAACCCAAGAATCTTTCTTTAATTAAGACAGCCTTTGACATTTTTTGTGGGTATCTTACACAAATCGAAAGCTGTTTTTTAGTGGCACTATCAGTTGTCTCATCACATATTATTGAAAAAGCTGAGGAGGCATTGATTTCATTCACAATATCTTGAAGCATTTCAGTCTTTATTATTTCAATAATATCATTTTGAATTTGTGTACTATTATAGAAGTCAACTTGTAAATTTGTAAGTCGAAATACTTCTTCTCCTTTATCTTTTGCTCTGATTTCTAGCAGTTCTAAAAAATTGCCTTTATTCACAGATGAAATCGACTGATCATTTCCTCTTAATGGTAAACACTGCTTCCCAAGAAATAAAATATTTTCAATTATAAGCTTTAGGTACTTTTTATTTCCTTCAATCTGTTTTGAATGAATAGATAAATTATCATTGACAGCGTCATCAAAAAATTGGTACTCCCTCCAATACTGCAATGACTTCAAATGCATCTCACTTTTTTCATGCTTTCTGAATTTTTCTAGAGTCTTTTTCCAATTAGAAATTCCTTGCGCTGTAAAGGATTCTCCTCCACAATTAAAAATTTTTTGACAGAACAACTGGCATGAGTAACAGAATGTCACATCCTTTTTAATATTGTTTTTCAAATGTTGGAAATTTGAACACCAAGATTTTTTAATGTTTTGTGACTTATCTTTAATTTTTTGTACTCTGGATGTAAATTTTGGGTGACACAGTCCTTCACTTATTTTCATAGATTTCATATTGTATGAAGCATCTTGGTCTGACACTTTATCTTTTTGTACTTCTACGCTGGAGTCAACCGTAGGCTGACCGGGTATTGATGAAGATGGTGAAAGGCTTGGCTGTTCAACACTACTAGTAGCAACACCACTACTTGATTCACTGGGTAAACTCTTAGAAATTTTAGGGAGAAAAAGAGAAAAGCATTTGTTTGAACAGTTTTCAAATGATTAAAAATATCATACGTATCTATTCTAACAACACAATAAAATGAATGGGTGAGTTAAAATATGAGCTCCACTAGGGGGAAACATTAACAATTATTTATAATATAAAGTTGCAATCTAGATTTAGCATTAAAGGTTCAAAGAATCTTTTGGTATGTAATTGTAATAAAAATAATTTTTATTGCTCATGTGACCTAGAATATTGAAAAGGGTAATAAAGAACCCAGAGGAAAAACTGTGACTAATAATACTTCTATTTAAATATTCTTATTAATAATTTGAAGTCAAACCCGACATTTGGGAGATTGAATATGAATACCAAAAGATGTTTCTTGCTCAACTTTTTTGAGCTCTCAGATAAAAACAGGAATGAATATGCTCGTATATATATATACGGACACACACACACACATACACATATATGCACAAAATATGCTTAAAAAAGAAAAGACAGTGTCAAAAATATTAAGGACAAAACTTACATCTACAATGACATTTGCTGTTACTGAAGATACTGTATCTGCTAAAATAAAAGAGTATCATCAATTCAAGATCTTACGTGCTGTAAAATATATGCTATAAAATAGCATCATAAACTACAATTGCTTATTTCATATCAGACAACAAAACAACCTTAGAATATAGATAGATTCATCAAGGATAGGAAAACAGTGTGTATGTCAAGTATCCTTCCTATCAATTTTACCTTGTAAGACATCAGAATTCATGATGGGTAGGGAAACACGAGCATCTGCCAATGACACTATATTGCTTATAACTGGAGTTGTATCTTTCTTTGGAGAAAAGGTATCCGTTGAGGCATCATGTACCATGGAAACATTTACTGAAAAAAAATAAAAAGATTTCTCAAAAAACAAGCAGAATCAATCAATCAGAAAGCACTGTTTAAAACAGATGTTTCGACAAACAATGCAAAAATCTAATAGCCTGGGGCACCTGGGTGGCTCAGTGGGTTAAGTGTCTGCCTTCAGCTCGAGTCACGATCCTGCGGTTCTGGGACTGACCCCACATCTGGCTCCCTACTTGGTGGGGAGCCTGCTTCTCCCTCTCCCTCTGCTGCTCCCCCTATTTGTACACACCCTTTCTTGGTCCAGTAAGTAAATAAACAAAATCTTAAAATCTAATAGCTTTAGGTATTGCTGGATATTGGGAGTATGGCTTAAGGATGGCCGGGTTCTTTAGGAAAACACATTAATAACCTTAGACTGGTAACTTATATTTTCCATTTTTTAACCTATTTTACCTTTGCATACAAGTTCTCAGAAATTACCCACAAAGAAAGAGATTCCTTTAGAATTTCCCAATGGGGGGGGGAATAAGAATTTCCCAATGGGTATCATTTTTCATCATTTAAAAAAAGATGTTATTTTTTTTAAAGCAATCTCTATACCCAACATGGGTCTCAAACTCATAACCCCAAGACTGAGAGTTGCTCACTCTACAACTGAGCCAGCCAGGCGCCCTAATGGGTATCATTTCTAACTCCTTCAAGATGCATAACCCTCAACAAGAATGGAGCTAGACTGGTGTCTAGGCTAGTATTGCAAAGATTTCTATAATGAGCCAGTTTACATGATGTACAAGCCCATGGCTTCATTTACTTTAAATAAATAGGACCAATGGTCATATATGAGGCTCTTTGATGGAATATAAAGTTGGCCTTGGGTTACTTGTGCTTTTCTATTAGTGAACTTCCAAGTATTTTCAACTAGTTCTATTTCCTATAAAAATGTGGCTAGTAACCTTGTTTTTACAAACCAGGGCTAAGTACAAAATTCTGTATTTTAACACAAAAATCTTTACAAATAAATATTAAATCTTTGGTTGTGAAGTAGGCTTCCTTTTATATAAACTACTGGAGGGGCGCCTGGGTGGCTCCGTCGTTAAGCATCTGCCTTTGGCTCAGGTCATGATCCCAGGGTCCTGGGATCAGGTTCTCTGCTTGGTGGGAAGCCTGCTTCTCTCTCTCCCACTCTCCCTGCAGTGTTCCCTTCTCTTGCTGTGTCTGTCATATAAATAAATCTTAAAATAAATAAAATAAATCTTAAAAACAAAACACTACTGGAAAACTTTTTTAAAAAATATAGGCTCCTTGCCCAATGTGGGGCTTGAACTCATGACCCTGAGATTAAGAGTTACATGCTCATGCCAGCCAGGCACGCCTGGAAAACATTTTTTTGCAATGAATTTTGCATTGTTTTGACTCTTAAGTCAGTTTAATTTCAAGATGAATCAAGGTTATAAAGGAAAGCAGTAATATTCTTCAACATTTTCTAAACCTCTGATAACTGCTAAATAAGTATTACCTGTAGATGATTCCATCTTAGTTTTATTGTAAGCAGAGAAACAATTAATAGAACAAAAAATGTCTGTCTTCCCCAAGTCACTGGTGGTCTCAATCATTTCATCTGAGGGCTTCAATGATTTGCAAGGAACAGATGTAAGTGTTTTGGTTGGTTTCTGTTTAGAGATTAAAGTAATATTCATATTCCTGGTATATGACATATATTAGTAACAAACAAAAATATACTCATCATTACTGCTCTTAGTTATAATATGACAAGTGATGATAATAAAGCCACATTTTTATACTTTCTTAAAAACCAGAAAAAAATAATGAGGGGCGCCTGGGTGGTTCAGTTGGTTGAGCAGCTGCCTTTGGCTCAGATCATGATCCTGGACTTCCGGGATCGAGTCCCACATCGGGCTCCCAGCTTCTTGAGGAGTCTGCTTCTCCCTCTGACCTTCTCCTCTCTCATGCTCTCTCTCACTCATTCTCTCTCAAATAAATAAATAAATAAATCTTTAAAAAAAAAAAAAAATGAGCACTGGGTATTATAGGCAACTGATGAATCACTAAACTCCACCCTTAAACTAATAATACCCTAATATGTTAACTTGAATTAAAAAGAAGAGAAAAAAAGGCACTACAGATCACAGTGACAAAAATGAAAGAAACAGAGTCAATAAATCACTATTTGTGTTATTTATCAGATTTTAGTAGCCGCAGTAATATATATGCAAGCAATGAAGAAAGAAGTCACAGAATATGTTCATCACTCCAGGCAATCAAAGCCAATTGGATAAATAAACTAAAGTCTTAAAATCATATCTCATTCCTCAATTCCACTTTGAATATTAACTCAGGAAAGCCTTCCATTGGTACTGAGAAGGAGCCAGAAAACAGCTGTGGGAATCGCTGTTTTTCTAGGCTAACCTCATGGTAAAAATTACAAGCATATTTTAAGAAAGTAGCATATAAGCAGTAAAATACATAGAATATACTGCATTCAGGGGGCACCTGGGTTGCTCAGTGGGTTAAAGCTTCTACCTTGGGCTCAGGTCATGATCCTGGAGTGCTGGGATAAAGACCCACATCGGAGCTCAGTGGGGAGCCTGCTTCCTCCTCTCTCTCTCTGCCTAACCTCTCTGCCTACTTGTGATCTCTGTCAAATAAGTAAATAAAATCTTAAAAAAAAAAAAAATTCTTTCAGTTTGGGCGCCTGGGTGGCTCAGTGGGTTGGGCCGCTGCCTTTGGCTCAGGTCATGATCTCAGAGTCCTGGGATCGAGTCCTGCATCGGGCTCTCTGCTCGGCGGAGAGCCTGCTTCCCTCTCTCTCTCTGCCTGCCTCTCTATCTACTTGTGATTTCTTTCTGTCAAATAAATAAATAAAATCTTTAAAAAAAAAAAAAAATTCTTTCAGTTTTAAAAAAAAAGAATATAGTGCATTCAGGAAACAGTAAGTGTTCAAAGGTAAATGATAAATGATATAAACTGTGAGACATACCATCTATTGTTTCTACTGAAAACAGGAACCATCATTCCTGGACTTAAGACAATGTTGAACAAAAACTGCTTTTGGGGGCATAAGTATAAGGACAAATGAAAATATCTTATGCAGGGGCTACTGGGTGGCTCAGTCTGTTAAGTGTCTGCCTTCAGCTCAGGTCATGATCCCAAGATTCTAGGATTGAGTCCCACATCAGGGTCCCTGCTTAGCAGGAAGTTGGCTTCTCCCTCTGTTGTGCCCCCATTCTTTCTCAAATAAATAAATGCTCAAAAAAAAAAAAATACAGATTTTCTTCTGTGAAAAACAGGGTATCGGCAAAGGAACAATAAAACAAAAAACAGAGCATAACTCTGAAAATTCTTTTATACTTTACTAGTATGACTTTTTATATATTTTGAAAAGCCCTGGGGGTTTGGGGGCTCAGCCGGTTAAACATCTGCCTTCGGCTCAGGTCATGATCCCAGAGTCGTGGGATCGAGTCCCACATGAGGATCCCTGCTCAGTGGACAGTCTGCTTCTCCCTCTGCCCTTTCCCCTCCACTCATGCTGTCTCTCACTTTCTCTAATAAATAAAATCTTAAAAAAAAAAAAGGATGTGGCTTACAAATGACCTATTTGAGTTGTTCAGACTTGATGAGAATCCTATCTCTAACTGCATGATTTTAAGGAAGAATTTATGGAGTAGAAATGGGTCTCAAAGCATCATCTGAACAAGTAAGACAACTTCAACCCTACCTCATGAAAGGGGTTCAGACCATTAACTGCATTAATCTCATTTATTTTATTTTAAAGATTTTATTTATTTTTCAGAGAGAGCACAAAGCAGGGGGAGTGGCAGGTAGAAAGGGAGAAGCAGATTCCCTTCTGAGCAGGGAGCCTGATGTGGGCCTCGATCCCAGGTTTCTGGGATCATGACCTGAGCTGAAGGCAGATGCTCAACTGACTGAGCCACCCAAGTATTCCTGCATTAATCTCATTTAGTCCACCAAAGCAGGACCCAGCTTCTCTGCTCTCAGAACCTCCCACACCCCAGGCTGTCCTACCAGAAATAGGGAATTATTTCTCATTTAGAAAAGCATGTGACATTCTGGGTTCATTTTAACCTTGCTTAGGTATAAGAAAACATAGAATTAAAAACACTTTGTGGTTGAATCTTACTGATCAGTAGGCCATTATTTCTACTACATATATACATTTTTAGATTTATTTATTTATTTGACAGAGACACACACACACACACACTCAGTGAGAGAGGGAGCACAAGCAGGGTGAGCAGGAGAGGGAGAAGCAGGCCTCCAGCAGAGCAGGAAGCCCGATGGGGGGCTTGAGCCCAGGACTCTGGGATCATGACCTGAGCTGAAGGCAGATGCTTAAGGACTGAGCCACCCAGGAGCCCCCCTGCTATCTTTATTTGCAGTTTATAAACAACCTTTTATGTGCTTGGCTTTTCTTGAAGGCCAGATCATCCTGAGATTCTTGAGGAAAATCTCTATATAGCATTTATCATGAATCGTTATGTAAGAGAAACTGTCAAGAGTCTTTTATTTAATCTTCTTCACTACCCTATCAACTGAAACTATTCCCAATGGTACTAAAATCTGATCCCCACATTTTCCTAAAGTGGGACCATCCACAAGTGAACTAATGAAGAGACTCAGTCTTGGATGTTTCATTTGAGTCCCATGTAGTCAAATTCAAATGGAGTGGTTCTTTTTTTTTTTTAAAGATTTTTATTTATTTGACAGAGAGACAGAGAGGAAACACAAGCAGGGTGAGTGGGAGAGGGAGAAGCAGGCCTCCCGCTGAGTAGGAGGCTAGATCCCAGAACCCTAGGATCATGAGCTGAGCTGAAGGCCATCTAACGACTGAGCCACTCAGGTGCCTCAAATGGAGTGGTTCTTACTTCATGCAACATATATTCCTATCTGCTTATATGCTAGAATACTCGGAATGATTTTTTTCACTATTTTATTTACTTATTTGAGAAAGTGAGTCTGTGACTGAGTTGGGTGGGCAAGGGAGAAGGACAAGCAACTCTGCTCTGAGCAGAGTGGGATACATGTGGGGCTTGATCTCATGACATGAGCTGAAATCAAGAGTCAGATGTTGAACTGACTGAGCCACCCAGGCACTCCACTCTTTGAACTATTAGAGTAATGGGACTGAAGCATATGAAATGGGCTAGAAACAGTTTAACAGGAAGCCCCACAGTTCTCAAGACAGACTGTGATGAGGTTGTTGGAGTGAAACTGAAAACAGGCATTACTACAAAGACAGTGTTTCACATACTGGTATTTTACTTCATATTGAATCTAGGATTTAAAAAAGTTCAGTAAAAACTCTAATATTTAAGCAAAATAATCAGAATCCCTAAAAGTTTAAAAAAAAATGTAACTTACAACAGTAGTCTTCTGACACATGCTGCACTTGGTTAAAACGCTATTAGTGCATATTGTAACAAATGCTTTTCTTTTTTCTTCATATGATGAAAGACAAGATTGGCTGCAAAAATTCTTGCTAGAGGTATTATCTTCTAGCTGGACACTGATCACATCCTTTAAATTTAAGATGTCTCTAAAAAGAAAAACAAGGGTACCATTAAACACTTTTATAAGTTAAAGCACTCCCTCAAGTAACCCTCTCCCATTTCATCCACCTTTAGACTGTGCAACAGCACTGACATCAGCCTTGAAATAAGAAAACCTGAATTTGGCATTTAGTTCCAGGACTTACATTACATAATGATGGGTGAATACTCATACTCCCAAATGTTGATTCCCTCATCTATAAAGTAGGGATTATAAAACACAACTGATAGCAGTTTTGAGGATTACCTAGTTTATATTAGTTAGTGCTAGTGATAACAGAATGATGATGAGAAATCACATATTCATACCTGACCAACTCTGTAATCTGCAAGACAGAGGATATCATAATATGGTCTGAAAAACTCCAGGGATCCTCCAGATACTTTTAGAGGGGTCCGCCAAAACAAAATTATTTTGTTAAAATATTATTTGTCCGGGCACCTGGGTGGCTCAGTGGGTTGAGCCGCTGCCTTCGGCTCAGGTCATGATCTCGCGTCCC
This sequence comes from Mustela nigripes, assembly GCF_022355385.1. Lineage (NCBI taxonomy): Eukaryota > Metazoa > Chordata > Mammalia > Carnivora > Mustelidae > Mustela > Mustela nigripes. The sequence goes on along the minus strand of NC_081570.1, from coordinate 26,414,537 downwards.
GGGATCGAGTCCCGCATCGGGCTCTCTGCTCGGCGGGGAGCCTGCTTCCTCCTCTCTCTCTCTCTGCCTGCCTCTCTGCCTACTTGTGATCTCTGTCTGTCAAATAAATAAATAAAATCTTTAAAAAAAAAAATATTATTTGTCCAAAAAGCCTTTCTCCTTATGTTAACTTTTTTTAAAAAAAATATTTTATTTATTTATTTGTCAGAGAGAGAGAGGGAGAGCGAGCGAGCACAGGCAGACAGAATGGCAGGCAGAGGCAGAGGGAGAAGCAGGCTCCCTGCTGAGCAAGAAGCCTGATGTGGGACTTGATCCCAGGACGCTGGGATCATGACCTAAGCCGGAAGGCAGCTGCTTAACCAACTGAGCCACCTAGGCATCCCATCCTTATGTTAACATTTGAACTGATAGTGCAAAATCAACCCCGGGTTGCTGCAATTCCACTCCTAGATATGTACCCCAAAGAACTGAAATAAGTACTCAAAAAAGTATAAATACACTATTTCATATAGCTAACATATAGGGGCCCTGGGCTGGCTCAGTTGGTAAAGCACGTAACTCTTGATCTCAGGGTTTGAGTTCAAGACCTACACTGAGCCTGGAGCTTACTTAAAAATGAAAAAGAAAAAGAAAAACAAAAACAGCTAAAAGATGGAAAACAGCCCAAATTTTCACCAATGAGTGAACGGATAAACAAACTGTGCCATATCCATACAATGGAATATTACTTAGCTACAAAAAAAGGAATGAAGTGCTGCTCTATATATTATAATACGTATAAACCTCAGACAAACCTTGAAAACATTATGCTAAAAGATGGACACAAAAGGTTGTATGCTGTAGGATTCCATTAATATGAAATATCCAGAATAGATAAATCCATAAATAGAATGCAGATTGGTGGTTACCAGGGGCTAGAGAGAGAGGAGACCTCTGGGGAGAAATTGCCTACTGGATACACTGGAGTAACAGAAATGTTCTGAACTAGACACGGTCAGTGTACTACTACTGATGTGGCTTTTTGTTATGTGAATTTCACCTCAATACATTGGAAGAAAAAAAAATGATGCTGGGTCAAACGCCAGAGCCTTAGCACAAATTAAGGCAGTTGAACCAAAATGTCCTAGTATGTGTTACTCAATGCCACACATTTGCTGTAAAAATCATTTACTTTATTAAACTTCATCCTTGACCACCTTTTTTTAGTATTCTGTGTGATATGGGACACAAGCATTAAGAACTTCTCTTGCACACTAAAGTATGATGGTTGTCTCAATGTAAATCTCACATGGGAATGTTAAGAGTTACAACCTGAGGTAGCTACTTTTTTTCACAGAAAACATTTTTACTTGAAAGAACAAACTATTATCCAGAGTGGGTAGCTGGCAAATATTTTCTCAAAAATTGAAGTAACATTGTTACTTCAAGATAAACAACTGGCAGTATTCATTGCCAATGATAAAAGTTGAGCTTTTGTTGAAAACCAGAATTTAGGAATATTTGCCATCTCCAACTTGATTGCTTCCCAATAGTTAAGCTTTCCTGGTAAGATTAGTGGTGATTTTCTGGTGTGTGTTTATTTTAACAGATGTGATTTTTAAAATATTGTATAAAAGAAATATGCCAACAGGGGTACCTGGTGGCTCAATTAGTTGAGTGTCTGCCTTCAGCTCAGGTGATTATCCCAGGGTTCTGCGATCAAGCCCTGTATCAGGCTCTCTGCTCAGCGAGGAGCCTGCTTCTTCCTCTGCTCATGTTCATGTGCTACCTCTCTCTTGGGTCTCTCTCTTCTCTAATAAAATCGTAAAAAAAAAAAAAAAGAAAAAAAAAAGAAATATGCGAACGTTTGGAAGATCTACCTAACTCAGTGAACCAGTATTTTCCAAATTATGATAGCATGTAACAAAAATCACTCTTTCATGGGTTAAAAAAAACCATTCAAAATAGAAAAGACTGATGTATTTTAACCTAACAGTACAAAAAAACTCATGGTTTCAATGTTCACATTGTAACTAACCTTTAAGTACTACCTGTTTTCTGGTGGAGTATCAAAGAGCACCCACAAAATCTAAATAGCTATTGAAAAACACTCTTCCCTTTTCCAAATACATATTTGTAGTACCAGATTTTTTTCACACTTCAGCCAAAACAACATGTTCCAATAAACTGAACACAGAGGCAGATGTGAAAACCCAGTCAGACACTGAAGTGGTTTGCAAAACTGGTAAAATAATGCTTAATGTATATGGCTATTTTTCATTAAAAGTATTTGTTAATAAGCACTGAGTTACTATTTTTTTTTTTAAAGATTTTATTTATTTGACAGAAATCACAAGTAGGCAGAGAGGCAGGCAGAGAGAGAGGAGGAAGCAGGCTTCTTGCTGAGCTGAGAGCCCGATGTGGGGCTCAATCCCAGGACCCCGGGATCATGACCTGAGCTGAAGGCAGAGGCTTTAACCCACTAAGCCACCCAGGCATCCCTGAGTTATTATTTTTAAATTAGCTTAAAAATTTCTCAGTTTTAATTTCTAACATAGTATATATTGGTAGTTAGAACCTACTACATCAACTAAAGCTCGCTGGCTCTTCAAAAATTTTTGAGTGTACAGGGGTCCAGAGACTAGAAATGTTTGAGAACTGCCATGTCTGGCTACTTAGAACCCTCAGAACATCAATCTTTCAGGTTAATAGTTTTCCAGATGAAATATTCCTAAAATCAACACTATTTTAACATTTCAACACTTATAATTTTCAGTGTATGATGATTTTCCTCCTTCTTAAATAGACGATACCAAAGCTAACAGGTTCATTTCATTATCATGAATCAATTGTTTACTGGTTTAAAATATAGGTCTAAAGACAGTATCTGAATTGTGCTATCCTTGTACTTCATTTGACAACAATTTTTCTAGGATTCACTGTGTACCAGCTAGTGTTTAGGCACGGGGAATATAAAGAGGAGTATGATCTGGTTCCTAATCTCAAGAGGTTCATAGTCCAGGGGTGCCTGGGTGGCTCAGTCAGTTAGGTCTTCCTTTGGCTTAGGTCATGATCCTGGGGTCCTGGGATTAAGCCCTGCATCCAGCTCCCTGCTTGGCAGAGAGCCTGCTTCTCCCTCTCCCTCCGCCCTTCCCCTGCTCCTTCTCCCTCTCAAATAAATGAAGAAAATCATAAATGAAAAAAGAAAAGGTTCATAGTCTAACTGGGACAGTATCAATTCTTTCTTTAAAAACATTAATTTTATGGGGGCGCCTGGGTGGCTCAGTGGGTTAAGCCTCTGCCGTTGGCTCAGGTCATGGTCTCAGGGTCCTGGGATCGAGTCCCGCATCGGGCTCTCTGCTCAGTGGGGAGCCTGCTTCCTCCTCTCTGCCCACCTGTGATCTCTGTCTGTCACATAAATAAATAAAATCTTTTAAAAAACAAACAAACATTAATTTTATGATTAATGCTGTGGGAATTATGAACACTACTGAAACACAAGTCATGGAACAATGACTCTGAGTGGGTGGTGGAGTTAGTGAGGAGAGGAAAAATGGTGCGGCAACAGACAAGAGGTAAAGATATTTCAGGAAGAGCTTTAAAACAGAAAAAAATTAGCAGATGGAAAGGGAGATAGAAGAAATTGCATCAGCAGAAGCATGGAAGTCTGAAAATACTTACTAATATTTACTGCTACCAGTATACTAGATTCCTGGTTTCTAATCTATGGAGTCATTACAAATAAAAAACTAAAAAATGAATTTACTTAATAGTGCCTAAAATTAGCTTAAACAAACTCTAAGCACAGGACTGAACTTTCCTACATGTAAGTGTTACACAGTCTTAGTGCACCAGGATATTCTGAACTCTGTTGATAGCCATCAGAATCTCTGGTTGGTTTCAACTAGGATACTAAAGTGCAGAAATGACACTTCTTAAATACATTGCTCTCAAAAGAGGTCTTATCTTTCCAACATGATTTAAAATGCCATTCCATGGGGCGCCTGGGTGGCTCAGTGGTTAAAGCCTCTGCCTTCAGCTCAGGTCATGATCCCAGAGTCCTGGGATCGAGCCCCGCATCGGGCTCTCTTGCTCGGCAGGGAGCCTACTTCCCCCCCACCCCCCGCCCCTCTGCCTGCCTCTCTGCCTACTTGTGATCTCTGTCTGTCAAATAAATAAATAAAATTAAAAAAAAAAAATGCCATTCCAAAGATAACTTTTATTTGGTTAATGAAACAGAATAAATACTGCATTAACTGAAAACAGATTTTAAATCATTGTTATGAAAGAAACTTCAATGCTGATAATTAGCTAAAATCCTGAGAACTATGGCAGCATCTGGGTGGCTCAGTTGCTGGGCGTCTGCCTTCAGCTTGGGTATGATCCCAGGATCCTGGGATTGAGCCCCGAATTGGCTTCCCTCCTCGGTGGGAGGCCTGCTTCTCTCTCTCCTACTCCCCCTGCTTGTGTTCCCTCTCTTGTTGTGTCTCTGTCAAATAAGTAAATAAAATCTTTAAAAAAAAAAAAAAAAATCTTGGGGCACCTGGGTGGCTCAGTGGGTTAAGCCTCTGCCTTTGGCTCAGGTCATGATCCCAAGGTCCTGGGATTGGGCCCTGCATCGGGCTCTCCACTCAGTGAAGAGCCTGCTTCCCCACTCTCTCTCTGCCTACTTGTGATCTCTATCTGTCAAATAAATAAATAAAAATCTTAAAATAAAAAAATCTTGAGAACTATGTATTAATACAAGATGCTAATAAATATGGGAGAAAAAATTTTTCTAAAAAAGCAGCACAGGTTACTTTGAACAATGATGGCCTCTCCCAGCCTAAGCATTACTACCAACTTTCTACCGACCTATACAGTAGTATTTTGTATCCAAAAAATTTGTATTCCAAAGAAGTAAAACCTTTTTCATTATTTTTGCTCATATTGGATTTCTCCATCTTAGAAAATGACTTACACACTATATCTTTCCTGTTTCAGCCTTTTCAATCTGTCTGGGAGATCTGCTGAAGATGGATAATGGGTAAACTCCAAACACAGTAACATGATACCTTAACTTCTCAGGACCTCAGTTTCCTGAAAACCAAAAGAAAATGTTTGGACTGGATGATCTCTAAGGTCCCTTCCAGTTTTATGATTCTGCAGAGAAAGAAAGCAGACTGAAGAGAGTGCCTTATAGCCCTTAGCAAAAAGGAAAAAAGACATAGTATTGAAGGGTTGAAAAAACACAAGAGAAAGGTTGTTTCAGGGAGTAAGACTCAAAGCAACGGATAATACCCAACGCAGCAGCCAAACAAAGAGCTGAAGCAACCAATAAAAAGGATTTGTGAGTTTGTTAATAACAGTGATAATTAACATTTATTGAGGTCTTATTATATGCCAGTATTGTTCTGATCACTTGAATCTATTATTTAATGCTCATAATTCTTAGGTGCATTTAATAAAACAAATGGGAATACTAAGAAGTTCTCAATGTTTGACTTTAGCATATAGATGTATCATCTGGGAACAAATGCAATCTGATTTGGTAGGCCTGGGTAAGGCCTGAGATTCTGTATTTTTATTTAATAAGCTCCCAAATGATATTGATACAGCTCCTATTAGTTGCACAATATAAACGTAAATGGAGGAAGCAAGATTTAAATTATGGCAATCTGATTCCAAAATAAATATGAAAGGAATTTATTATATTTACAAACAAAACCAGTGGCTTATGTGTTTTTTGTTCTGAAACAAAAATATTTAAAATTCATTAGCATTTAATGAGTACTTAACAAACCAGAATTATACTACAATAGGAGTCTCAAAGCACACTGATACTTTATACATCAGGGTAGAGTTTGAAGTTTTTGTGTGTGTGTGTGTGTTTTTTAAAGATTTTATTCATTTGAGAGCCAGAGAGCAGGAATGGGGTGGTGGAAGCAGAGGGAGAAGATCAAGCAGGCTCCCTGTGGAGCAGGCAGCCTGATGCAGGGCTCGATCCCAGGATCCCTAGGCTCGATCCCAGGATCCCTAGATCATTACCTGAGTGGAAGGCAGACGCTTAACAACTGAGCCACCCAGGCACCCCTCAAAGTCTTGGAGATTTTCAACTAATTCATTATAAAGTTATTACTACTTCCTATATAATAATATATATATCCCTGTCAAATAAATAAGTCAAATAAATAAACACACACACACACACACACACACACACACACACAGTTAGCAATACAAACCCCAACAGTAGCTCACTGATATCTTGAAAAAATTACATCCATCCCTGTTTACCTATGACTATTCAATTTTGCAAAAGAATCAAATAACTTCATTTACCATTACGAGAAACATGATTTTATAATGTTATACCCTGGCTACTTTATAACTTGGAAGATCCAAATTATTCTATGATTAATGTGATAGTGGTTTGCACCCTATACTGTTAAATGATAAAATAAAATGAGTATATAATAATCCCATTTATAGAGAATTTCAAATGAAAAGAGTAGGAAAGTCAGTTTCAGTAGTCACATTATATTTAAAGCTGAAGAGAAACAAATCCTTATGTTTTAATTTCCATAAATCTCTCAACAAAAAAAGTATGTCGGAAGAATCTAACAGAGGAACTGAAAGCAGAAGCAGCTTCCTTTCACTAACCCAAGGTGATACTTCTTCAGAAAAAATGAAAACAGCGGCATCTGGGTAGCTCAGATGATTAAGCATCTGCCTTTGGTTCTGGTTATGATCCCAGGATCCTGGGATCAAGCCCCACATCCGGCTCCCTGCGCGGCGGGGAGCCTGCTTCTCCTTCTCCCTCTGCTGTTCCCCCTGCTTGTGCTCTCTCGCTCTCTCTGTCAAATAACTAAAATCTTAAAAGAAAAAAAAAAGTTAAGAAAAGAAAAAATGAAAATGTAGACAGTTACAACTAAGACTCTGATCAAAATCTATGTAGGGAAGTAAAAGGGACATAATTTAGAATTATATACTTTGAGCAGTTTGAACAAGTTCTCCTGGGAAGAGCTGGTGAATTGGCAGATGAAATGTATTCAGTGATGCACAGCGTGGAGCAGAAAAGCTGAGTAGACCCTTTCCTCTGATAAGCAGTTTGCCCCTTCTGAAGAATTTTTTTACAACCACAACAGGAAACCTGAATAGCTGTGGTTGAAACTGAAGGAAGCATTTTATTCATGCCAGATGATGTCAGGGAAAGCTGAATGCCTGCAGTCAACTGTGGAGCTATAAACACAAAACAGGAAGGAAAAAAATTAGTATTTATGTAAAATTAAGTATGCATTCTTTTATTTTTCTTTTAAAGGTTACTTCTGGACTTGAAACCTCAAAGAAACAATGCACTATTCAACGACATTCTAAAAAAGCAGAATAAACTGGCTATTACATTGTTTAGGATAAATATGATTAATTTAAGTAATTCTATTACCACTGTCTGAAAATGTAGTGTTTATTTTCAGTTCATTCTCCTGAGTTTTAGGCTGCTGGGCTTGACAATACTCCTTTAAAAAAAAAAGAAAGAAAATAATGACTTCAATGCGCATAAAACAACTAGTTATTCTATAGAAAATAATAATAAATTATGTTTAAAGTTTGTGCAGTGAACTGTGTAACTGAACTGAACCACAGGTGAGCACTCCCCTTTTGGTGACCTTTGGCTGACACATTATATTCTATACATTATATATATTATATTCTATCATATCTAGATGTGACTTTAGTAATTTTTGTTCACATAGTCTTTCCGTAAGCTACCACAAATAGAGGAGACACTCTCAATAGTGACACCTATTTTACCTCCTTAGTTCTATTCAGTAACAGCTAACAGTCTTCATAAAGACCTTAAACACAAAAGTTGTTGGAGAGGGCTGAATGAGTCTTAGGACTTTTCAGAGCAGCAGGCACTCTAAACATGATCTATGTGTTTCAATGTTCATAGATTTGAAGAAGCAACCAATACTTCCTAGATGGACAACATTCCCCAGTGTCACCAACTCAATGGGAGTCATATCCTTACTTAATACTGATTTACTTTAGGCTATTTCTAAACAGAATACCAGAAATAAATTAAAAGTTGAATTTACTTTTTGTTTCCTTAGAAATTTCAGCTAGTTCATATATAAACATTTTAAGGAAATGTGGCATTACATACAGAACATTAACAGCTTGAGTCAGTCTATCATTTACAGGTTCTTTAGCATATAGTACATCTAAAGAAGTTTATGAATAAACATGGAACTTATTTGGGCAAAATAATTACAAAGAAAAAAATTCTAAGAATTCATAATGTACTAAGTAGAGTCAGGACCATAATAACATTTAATTAGTTATTCATATTGTTTCAAGTTAAGAAAAATGAAAACAAAATATGTTAACCTTGTCTAGGCCCATAATATCCTAAGCAATCCTTTTATTAATCCAAAACCCAATTCCAAAACATCCATTTTTTGCTCAGATCATATTCTTCCATATAGTTGTGATGGCACTTCATGCCATATACCCTGCATTATTTGACCAGCTGCTTAGGGGAAGATAAAGATTGTGGGTTTTCAACCACCTAAACCAGCATCTGCATAACTGAAATGCATACTTAAATGCTGCTCTACAAAAAAGAAAATAAAGTAGGATATTTACCTGAGCATTTTCAGGTTCTGTCTTAATTTCATCTAGCTGTCCCAGTTGTGGTGTCCCTGCTTTGTCACATTTACCATCTATCGGTGATTCTTTCATCTTGGTGTTTGATGTAAAGGAATCCTCCTGTTCCAAACTAATGAATTTCTTCTTGGGGAATAGTATCTAGGTTCCTAAAACCTGAATTGATGGGAGAATCTGATTTTAAAATTAGTCCTTTTAAAAATGGTAACTTCTGAAAGCAGAAAGGGTCTTTAGACAGCTTGGACGGCTCAAGGTTCCTTCACAGTGCAACACTGGCTTTTTCCCCTTCATCCATTACTCCCCAACATAGCTTTGTTATATAATTCTTTGGTAGACCTATCTATACGCTTTCTTCTGGGACTAGTTTTCTGCACCTCTATTCTCCCAGGCCTGCCTAGAGCATAAGCTCACCAAACACACAAGTTTACTTTTAACTTAAATAGTCTTAGAAAACAGTCTTCTATCCAAGATTAATCCAAATACCTGTGCTCACTACCTCTCCTCTGCCACTGCCCTCTTACAGAGCCGATTACTATTTATATGCTCTTCAACTCCTCTTTCCTTCCTTATTGGTTCTTCACATATAAACACTCAAATACATTCAAGGATCCAACTTTTATACTAAGCTACTGCCTTCTCTCTGGCCACTCCCTTCCCTCACCCTTGAACCTTTGTTTCCTTGAATCCTATGATTCCAAGGCCTATTTCTCCTCTTATCTCTTTGCCAGTCTTCTTCTCAAACATTTATTTCACCTGCTTCTAAAATACTTGTGTTCTGAGGTGCCTGGGTGGCTTAGTTAGTTCTTAGTTAAGCATCTTCCTTCAGCTCAGGTCATGATCCTGGGGTCCTGGGATAGAGCTCTGACTCAGGCTCTCTGTTCTACTTCTCCCCGACCCCCAGCTTACGCTCTCTCTCAAATAAATAAGTCTTTAAAAAAATAAAAATATTTGTGTTCCTCCAAAGCACAATTCCAAAGGACTCTTTCTCACTTGTTCCTTGGGCATAACCTTGGATTCAACCATTATTTATAGGCTGATTTCCCCCTATATTTCTGAGCTCCAGCCCATATACCTAATTGCTTACTAAATATCTCCACTCGGATGCTCCACAGGTCCCTCAAATTCAAGAGACTTAAAACTATATTCTTATAAAATCCCAAAGCCTGCTTTACACGTTTCCTTTCTTGGTAAAATCAACTATCCTATATACCCAATCTCCCAAACCAAAAAATTAGGGGTAATCCTAAGTTCCTCTTCCCTTAAAGTTCCCACATCTAATCACCAAAGCGGGTCAATCTAAACCTTCTAAATATGTTTTGAATCTATTTTCCATTATACCTCATGCCTGCTCCTCCTCCCCCATTAATGGATTCCTTTTTTGGTAACTAGATAAGATAGTTAAAATCCAAAAATCAAAATAAAGAAGACTGCTGCACATTCAGGCTTAAAAAATAATTCCATTTTATAGTTTTTAGGAACTAAAAGTGACTTTTTTTTTTTTTAAGATTTTTATTTATTTGAGAGAGAGCCTGTGTGCACACAAGCAGGTGGGAGGAACAGAGGTAGAGGGAGAAATAGCCCTCCTGCTGAGCAGGGAGCTGAGCTAAGCTGGGCTTGATCCCAGGACCCTGAGACCTAAGTCAAAGGCAGACGCTTAACCATCTGAGCCACCCAGGTGTCTCCTTCAACAGCCTTTTGATTGCTCAGCCCCAATGCCCCTATTTCCAGAGCAAATTGGTTCTATCTTCTTTTCTCTCATCTTTGGTCCTTTCCCCACTTTTCTGGTAGCTTTTACTGAAAGTCCCTATTCTAGAGCAGAAAACTGAATGAGTAAGGCCTGTGAAGTGCAATAAAAGCTCTATGGCCTCTGCCCAGCCATGTGAACATTACACATACCCAGCAAAGCAAAACTCACAGGAAATTAACTACTAGACTGTCATTCACCTGAAAGAAAATACGCAAGTCTAAAAATCAATAAAACAAAGCATCTATGAGCTTTTGCATCTTGGAGTCCCTTCAAATATGTCAGTTATCACACCAATAGGCAAATAATGGAAAACACCTTGAAAGTGTAATTAATTAATCTAAAATAGGTTTCTGAAGCAGGGAAAACAGTAAATAACTTTTCTTTAGCTATCAGAAAAAACAAAAAGAGCAAAAAAATACATGAAATACAAATTCAGTACTTCTTTTTCCAACAAGATGCACATTAGAGTAAAATAAGCCTTAGAAACCTCTTTTTTTTTAAATTTTTTAATTTTTTTTTTTTTTTTTATTTTTGGGGCGCCTGGGTGGCTCAGTGGGTTAAAGCCTCTGCCTTCAGCTCGGGTCATGATCCCAGGGTCCTGGGATCGAGCCCCACGTCGGGCTCTCTGCTCAGCAGGGAGCCTGCTTCCCCCTCTCTCTGTCTCTGCCTGCCTCTCTGCCTACTTGTGGCCTCTGTCTGTCAAATAAATTAAAAAATATATATTTTTTTATTTTTAAAGATTTTTTTTATTTGACAGAGATCACAAGTAGGCAGAGATGCAGGCAGAGAGAGAGAGGGAGGAGGAAGCAGGCTCCCCACTGAGCAAAGAGCCGATGTGGGACTCGATCCCAGGACCCTGAAACCATGACCTGAGTTGAAAGCAGAGGCTTAACCCACTGAGCCACCCAGATCCTCCCCACCTTTTTTTTTTTAAGATTTTATTTTGGGTGTGCCTGGTTGGCTCAGTTGGAGAAGCACGAGTTGGGCCTGAATCATGACCCTAAGATCAAGAGTTGAATGCTCCTCCAACTGAGCCAGATAGGTGCTCTTTAACCTTCTTTAATATAGTCTACCACTAGTCTTACCTGGGGATAAACCATGTATGTCGCAGAGTAGTAACAGTCCTAGGATAAATGTGGCACATGTTCCTGCTAGTTAATTAATACCACTTGGTAATAACCAATTAAAACATTTTAATTTAAACCAAAGAGGATTATATCATGAAGCAGAAAACCAAATTCACATTTTTAAAAAAGATTTATTTATTTGACAGATAGAGAGCACAAGCAGGGCAGAGGGAGAGGGAGAAGCAGGCTCTCTGCTCAGTTGGTTAAGTGTCTGTCTCAGGCTCAGGTCATGATCTCAGGGTCCTCAGATTGAGTACACTGTTCAGCGGGGAGCCTGCTTTTCCTCTACCTACTGTGGCTACTGCTTAAGCTCTCTCTGACAAATAAAGTCTTAAAAAAAAAAAAGACTAATAACTCTAGGGGTGCCTTGTTGGCTCAGTCCAGTTGCCAGAGCACAAAATACCTATATTGGGTGTACAGATAACTTAAAAAAAAAAAGAGAAGAGATGATAAATCCAGGCACAACACAACAGATAAATTAACAGGCTTTACCCCTGAACACACCTGACAGGACAGAGTAGAGGAAAAAGGCCAAGCAGAAAACAGCAGCACACTGAGCTAAGGAAATGGGAGTTCTGGTGGCCAAAGCATGAAGGACAGGAACAAAGGTTCCACAAAGCAGAACCAAGGAGAAACAAGCCTCCTAATTTGCATACAAATATCCTCCTCCACCTCCAATTACTAGCTGACTTCCAAATGTACATCTACTGAGTATGACACTAAAAAATCTATCAGAAAACAGCAGGTTGAGTCTAAAGAAATGATTTTAGTAGCTTTGCAGAGCTAATAACAAAGTTGAAATTTAAGTCCAGCAAAGGTAGAGGGGATTTGGTAAAGGTCTGGACTTGCAGTTGAGACTCTAGGGGACCACTCCCTAGAAGAAAGGGCAAACCAAAATAAATCAGCCCTAAAAAGGGGTAACACTAATCCTCAAAAGGATCAATATAATCTGTTGCGGGGGGGAATATATATATATAGTCGGTTAGAACTATTTGACTGCCTACAGGAAAACAGCTCTCCCTGGAGGAAGTGCACCTAGAGTCTTTAAATTTTTTCATCCATAATACAATAAAAATTTATGGGTACATCTCAACAAAAAACCCCAAATAAGACTGACTGAAAACCAATGAAAAGAAAAGAGAGAAAAGAAAAAAGATAAAAGAACAGACCTATAGGAAACGCATATTGGTATTATCAGGCTAGGACATTTGAGAAAATAGAGAAAAAGATGGAGAAGTTTAGGAGAGTCCTGGAATAATTAAAAAAAAAAAAGTCATGGAAATTTGAGAATTGTAAAATAAAATTCAGAAATTATAAATAAATACATTTTATATCAATAGTATAAAGTAGTTCAGATTGATACATAAAAGGATAAAAATATTTATAAGTTAAGTAATATGCGGAACAAGGCTAAAAGGTGTAACACAGATGTAAATAGAGTCTCAGAATAAGAGAAAACAGACGATACAACAGAAGCAATATCTGAAGAACTGTTGGCTAGACAACTTCCCCAAAATGAAGAAAAATATCAAACCACACAAATTCAAGAAGTTCTATGCGTAACAAATAAGGTAAATATAAAAGGGAAACACAACTACCCACATCATAATCACACTCATGAAAACTAAAGTTAAAAAAAAAAAATCTTAAAAGCAGTTGAAGAAAAAAGACTTTACAGGAGAACTAAAATTAGAAAAAAGACTGTTCTCTTCTCAGAAACAATGATGGCCAGAAGTCAATGGAGTATCTTTAAGGAGCTGGAGGGAGGGGTGTGGACCCCTACTTAATATTCTCTAGTCAGTAAAAATATCCTTCAGATATAAAGGTGAAGGGGTCCCTGGGTGTCTCAGTCTGTTAAGGGTCTGCCTCCGGCTCAGGTCATGATCCAGGGTCCTGCAATGAGCCCCACATCTGGCTCCCTGCTCCGCGGAGAGTCTGCTTCTCCTTCTCCCTCTGCCTGCCACTCTACCTACTTGTGCTCTGTCAAATAAATAAATAAAATCTCAAAAAAAAAAAAAAAAAAGTGAAATCAGGGGATTTTCAGATAAATGAAAATGAGAATTTATCACAAACAAACCTATACTGTAGAAATGCTAAAGAATATTCTTTAAGTTAAAGTGAAATACTCAATGGGAATCTGGTATAAAAACTGGAAAGGGAGAAGTAAATAAACTGCTTTTATTTGTAGAGAGCATGATGGTGTACATAAAAAATCCTAAGGAATATCTTCTCCCCACCCAGTAAAATAATCGAATAAGTGAACTTAGAAGGATCACAGGATAATACAACATCAACATTTAATAACTTCATCTCACCACTTCACCATTGTTCTAGAGGTTCTAGTCAGGTTAATAATGCAAGAAAAGAAAAGAAATCTTGAAAAAGAAGAAATAAAACTGTCATTATTTATAGATGATATGTTGCAAACATTTAAAATCCAAAAGGATCTCCAAGTAATTACTGCAATTATTAAGTGAATTTAGGAAGGTCAATATTTTTAAAGATTTTATTTATTTGACAGAGAGAGATCACAAGTAGGCAGAAAGAGGGGGGGAAGCAGGCTCCCCGCCAAGCAGAGAACCCAATGCAGGGCTTGATCCCAGGACCCTGGGATCATGACCTGAGCCAAAGGCAGAGGCTTTAACCAACTGAGCCACCCAGGCACCTTTATTTTTATTTTTTAAGAAGATTTTATTTCTGGGGCGCCTGGGTGGCTCAGTGGGTTAAGCCCCTGCTTTCAGCTCCGGTCGTGGTCTCAAGCCCCTCATGGGGCTCTCTGCTCAGCAGGCAGCCTGCTTCCCCCTCTCACTCTGCCTGCCTCTCTGCCTACCTGTGATCTCTCTCTGTGTCAAATAAATAAAATCTAAAAAAAACCTTTTTTTAAAAAGGAAGATTTTATTTCTTCATTTGTCAGAGAGAGAGAGATTGAGCAAATGAGTGCACAAGCAGGGAGAGCAGCAGACAGTGAAGCAAGCTCCCCACCGAGCAGGGAGTGGGATGTGGGACTTGATCCCAGGATCCCGGGATCATGACCCAAGCCCTGCCGTAGGCAGAGGCACTTAGCCAACTGAACTACACAGGTGTCCCCCAAAATAAAAAACTTTATAACAACGATTTCTAAAGCATCACAAAGCATCAAATATATGAAGACATCTCATGAAATATGTCCAGATCTCTACACTAAAAACAAAACAGTGCTGACAGAAATCAAGGAAGATATAAATAACACAGCATGCTCTTTGACTGAATACTGTTAAATGAGTTTTCCCCAAAACTGAGCTACAGATCAAAATCTCAGTTTTTGCCGAATTTGCAAAGTGATTCTTTTTTTTTTTTTTTTAAAGATTTTATTTATTTATTTGACAGACAGAGATCACAAGTAGGCAGAGAGAGAGGAAGGGAAGCAGGCCCCCCGCTGAGCAGAGAGCCCTATATGGGACTCGATCCCAGAACCCAGAGATCACGACCCGAGCCGAAGGCAGCGGCCTAACCCACTGAGCCACCCAGGCACCCTGCAAAGTGATTCTAATGTATATGGAACGTATACAAAATCTAGAATAGCTAAAACAACCTCAAAAAAGAAAGTTGGAGGACTTTCTATAAAGCTACAGTAAATAGTATAATGTGGTAATGGTTACAAGAAAAATAAAGGGACCAATGTGTCCACAAGCTGATATACTCTTTTTACGTCTTTGCATTACAGCCACTTCCTCATTACACTTTGCAAAAATACGTTTTATACCACTTGTGTTCTGCAAGCTCTCTTACTGGTTTGACAGAAAGATTGGAGGCACAAGGCTAAGTGCTTTTCAAACCAAATTAAAACCTCCACGCTTAATTCTATAGGCAGTGGGGAGCCACTACTTATGAAGCGCCTACATACTACGATTAGAGGGATAATTAGGATTCCCAACACTCTGTAATACACTGCTAGCACAGGATCATTGTAACAATATAAACATATGCAAGGCAAAAAGCAGAAATGAGGGAACAGAAAATGTTCACAGTCTTCTAGAAGATAAAATCTGAGCTGGGTTTTAAAGGGCCTACAAAGCAATGATGAAAGGATATTCCAGATTGGAGAGAGAGCATGCTTACCCTTGTAAATCACTAGCTTTTGCGGTTCAGCAAACGTGTTTTTTAATTTACTTTAAAAACAATAAAATCACGAGATAAACAGTTAACTGTGTCATATACCAAATGTTAATTATTCTGGAGACGTCCAAAGCATTAATTTGTGCTATAGTAACACTGACTTTCAGAAAACCGCTTTTCCTGCCACTCAGGTGAATGCAGTTCAATTCTCTATACCCGTGTCACTGATGAGGAAGGTTACAGCTTTTCACCTATCCTTTCTGGATGCCGACCTGTATATGTTCACTCACCCGGAGGCAAATTCTCTACTTTGGCAAGGGCATCTACTCCCTGAACGCTGCTGCCTCAGCCCAAGAGTTACATGGCAAACTACTGAGTCCTGACACTGCCAGGGCTAACTGTAATTCAGGTCTTGTTATAAATGTTAAAGGCTTCTCGTCTTGTGTATTTGCCATGAAGAACACTAGTTACCGTCAGGTGTTACGGGTGGTTCAGCTCTTACTGAAACCGCACCTGAGGAAGCTGGAAGGTACCGTTTGCAAACACTAGTCCGTGCAAACCAAGATACTAACAATCCTGGGCACTAAAGCAATACACTGAAATAAAGCGATAAACGAATCCCAATTCAAGTCAATCCCAATTTCAAGTCCGAATTTATCGAGTCAAACTTTTGTACTATTTAATCTTCTAGCTGAGATTCCGTGTACACATCTAACTGGAAAAGGACCTCCATGATTTTTTTAAGTTGTTTGTGAAAACAGTACTGCTTAATGAAGGAGAACTACACGTATGACCAGGTGAATGTTTTAAAAAGAGGCCGCGGATCAAGACCAAAGGCTGGAACTCCCAGTAACGGCGCAGGGGCAGCCGGCGGCAAGAAACGCTGGAAACGCGGGGCACGGATCCCCCGACTCTGCGCACACGGTTAAAGGAGACGGCAACCACGCAATCCTGGGGCCTGACCCCGAGCTCCCGACCCTCACAGGGCAGAATCCGCCCTCAGGGACCCATCTTTAGGACCCCGGCCCGACTAGACGCTTCATCCTCCCTCCGAGAGGCGAAACTTTCTGCCCCTTTCCGGTAAGGCACAGGAATGAATACCGACACTACGGCCGCTTAAGGGGGCTTACTAATTTCTCTCAGAGACGCTGGCCACACGAGGATTCTCAAAGGAACTTCGACGCCAAACGGTCACGCAGGCCCCGCCCCTTTCCCGCCGTGCTCTGCGGCCGAGCATGCGCATTGCAGTGCAGTGCCACTGGCCGGGGGCGGGGGGGTGGGTGAGCAGGAGGAGAGACCCGCGTTCCATTAGCTATAGAGGGCGGGGGCGAGCTCATGGTGCTGCCCAGCGTCTGATCTTTGAAGTCATCTTGGTTGGCCCCAAATTTGGACCCTTGAAGGCTAGGGCAACGTCGGGATGGACTCAGAGTTCAGGCGGGGTCGTTGAATTTACTGGATTCCATGGGTCTATTGGCAATTTATGTAAATCCCAATTTCTTCATCCCCCCCCCCCCTTTTTTTTTTTTTAAAGATTTTATTTATTTGACAGAGTGAGAACAGGACAGCAAGAGGGAACACAAGCAGGGGGAGTGGGAGAAGGAGAAGCAGCTTTCTTGTTGAACAGAGCCCAACGCCGGGCTCCATCCCAGCACCCTGGGATCATGACCTGAGCTGAAGGCAGACGCTTAAGGACTGGGCCACCCAGGCACCCCAATTTCTTCATCCTTGAAACAGGATTTATTAGAGCGCCTTTGCCATAGACATGTGAAGATTGGAAAGGCAATGCTGGTTAAGTTCCAGGTACACAGTAAATTCCCAGTAAAAGGAATTATCTGCAGTGATATTGAGCGAGTTCAGGTCTTTTCTATTTTGGGGCGCTCTTTTTTTTTTTTTTAAATCCCAAAAGAGTGTGCAAAAATCATGGTTTATTTTAAATGCTACTTAACACTTTCAACGCCTAAAAAAGTATAGGATCAAATAATTGCGCTATCCCTAAAATCATAATAGGATTATAGAAGATATATAGAGTTGAATGATGAATTTATTGCAATCTTGTCTTTGACCATACTTTCTGAGATATTATCAAAAGTCTGTGCCCAGACCAAAAGGCCCTCCTGACCCCTGCTTCTGTGGTCCCCAAATGTCCTATGCAGTTAACCTCAAATTCAGACCCTCTGGTGATTCTGAATACTACATTGGTAACTGAACTTAATTTCTTCAATGGTTATTATGGTATATAATATATACTAAGTTCATTTTATTTATTATTAATTGTATCATTTTATTTATTCTCTGTTCCCCTTGTTTCCTTTCCCTGCCTTCTTTTGGCTAATTTGAACATTTTCTAGCATTCCATTTTAACTATTGTGTTTATGACCATATATCTTTGTATAATTTTTTTAGTAGTTGCTCTAGTGATTCCAATAAACATAACTTACTTTTCATAGTCCACTTAGAATCAGTATTTTACTAGTTCAAGTGGAATGTAGAAATATTATTCCCAAATAAGTCCCTTCATGCTCTCTCCACCCTTTTGTTATAGTTGTTTTATGTATTAGAATCATAAACCCCCATCAGGCAGTATTAGTAACTTTTACTGCCAATAGTAAACGTTTTTGTTTTTTTTTTAAGATTTTATTTATTTGTCAGAGAGAGAGAGGGAAAGAGAGTGAGCACAGGCAGACAGAATGGCAGGCAGAGGCAGAGGGAGAAGCAGGCTCCCTGCTGAGCAAGGAGCCCGATGTGGGACTCGATCTCAGATGCTGGGATCATGACCTGAGCCGAAGGCAGCTGCTTAACCAACTAAGCCACCCAGGCGTCCCCAATAGTAAACGTTTTTAAAAGAACTCAAGAGAATGTGTTATATTTACTCAGATATTTACCATTTCTGTTCTTCTTTCATTCTTGATGTTCCCTTTTTTCTTCATGTATCATTCCTCTTCTATCTGAAGAACTTCCTTCAGCAATTCTTCTAGAGCAAGACTGTTGCCAAGAAATTCTTTTGGTTTTCCTTCTCTAATAATGTCTTTATTTTACCTCCACTCCTGAAGGATATTTTCACTGGATATAGAAGTGTATTTCTTGATAGGGTAGGAGAAAAAAATCCCAGTGAGGTGCTGAGTGACCATCACTGACCTAATCACAATACCTGAAATAGTCTGATTCCAGTCTAGGTCATATAATAACAATTTTGATGCCTTCCCTCCCTGATCGATCCATTTATGATGTCCAACTCTTGGAACTTCCAAATTATATAAGCCAGTAGATTCTCTCTCTCTTTTTTAGTTTTATTTATTTATTTTAGAGAGGGGGCAGTGAATGTGAGTTGGGGAGAAGACGGGAAGAGGGAAAGAGAGAGAGAATCCTCAAGCAGACTCCCCTCTGAGTGTAGATCCCAGGACCCTGAGATCATGACTTGAGCCGAAATCAAATCACCCACTTAACTGACTGAGACCCCCAGGTACCCCAACCAATAGACTGTCTTTGTACTTAACCTACTTTGATTTGGTTTTCTGTCACTTGCAGCCGAAGTCTTGTCCAGTAAATGTATCCATGAGCAACTGCTGACAACAAATGTGTCTTATTTTCTAAGTTAACATGATTTTATCTAAGCAAGATAAAGCAGTTGAGTCTTTAAGATGTGTAGACACTTGTTTCTAATAAATGAATGACTTGTACAAATAAAAGGTATCTTTGAGAGATAAACCCCAGCTTTTGTGTAACAACTTCAGGAGAACTGGAACACTGAGTGCACATCCCTGCTTCTGATAATAAGACCAAGAAAAAAAATGATTAAAAAGATTGAATTTTTGTCCTAGGTGAGGACCAGCACTGACTGTGCAAACTGCTTATTCATGGGGCAGTTACCTAATTTCTGAGACATTAATTTGTATTGTTGTATACTTCTCCTCCCTTGCATGTTTTTCAGAGGGATTTTGGTAGGACCTAAAGCAGAAGCTATTAGAAGTCAAGAGCTGTCTTACATTTTGTAAAAATTCAACCTGATTGAGAAGATTATGAAAATATCCAGGGAGTGTGTGTGTGTGTGTGTGTGTGTGTGTGTGGGTCGGGGGTTAAGGAGACAGGGAAGTGCCTTAGAGAAAACCAAGGAAGAAAAGATTTCAGAAGGAGGTGCCTGGGTGGCTCAGACAGTTAAGCATCTGCCTTTGGCTCAAGTCAGGATCGTAGGGTCCTGGGACTGAGTCCCACATCCAGCTCCCTGCTTTGCAGAGAGCCTGCTTCTCTCTCTGCCCCTGCTTCTCCCTCTCCCTGCTTCTCCTTCTCCCTCTGCCTACTGCTCCCCCTGCTTGTGCTTTCTCTCTGTCAAATAAATAAAATCTTTTAAAAAATGAAAGAAAAAAAAAGATTTCAGAAGGCTAGGAAGGGGACAAAGGTCTATAGCTGTGTGATTTGAGGGAACCTGCACCATGTTCTTTGATAGCACCGTGGGGAGAGTGCTGGACCATGAGCATAAGGAGTTTTATCCTCAATGAAGATGCTCATTCCCTAAGCCATGGGTCCTGTTGAGAACATGCAGACTGAGGCAATGGCCATCTCTGTGGTAACCAATCTGGACTATTGAGCCAATCGCTGCAGTGCCTCCCTGATGCTTTAATGGTGGATAAGACCCACCTTGGGACATATACATACCTCTGGTGGAATTCTTCTTGGGAATGCCAATAATGACATTAAGTTTTCTGCCAGTGTAACAGCGTGAGACTTCAGATTTGGATTTAAGTTAATTGTGAGAAAATAAATGTTATTTTCTCCATATCTGCATATGCCCTAAAATTCATCCCTGTTACTTCTGGATGAAGCATCAGACCCCAATGTAGTTCCTTGACTTATCACTTTTGAGTAACTATCTGAAGAGAGGCCCAACAGCAGTCAAGCCATAGTCCTAAAATTCCCCAGAAGCTCACCCACAGTCAATGGCATTCATACCCTTAGGAAAACACCTAAATATTAAGAATATCCTGCTTTGGATGCAAGGGTAGGAGTTCAGAAAGAATGAGAATTAATCCCACAACTTTGTATTCTGTATGTCACTCAAAAGGCTTCTTATATATTCCCCACCAATCATAACCTGTATCTCTTTTATAGTGGATAAAAAGTCCCATAAATTTATTGGAAAAAATCAAGAGTCAAAGAATGATCCAAAATAATAGTATGAGATTTCACCAGATAGTAAGTACACAGCTAATTGCCAATAACAATCTGCAGTAGAGAGAATAAGAGTGAGTCATAAGTCTGTCTCCTTGATTAGTTCTTTTCCCTCCTCAAGGTTCTTTAAGCTATTTTATTTTTAAAGAAAGATTTATTTATTTATTTGTCAGAGAGAGGGAGAGAGGAAGAAAGAGAGAGAGCATACACGGGCAGGGGGAGTGTCAGGCAGAGGGAGAGGGAGAAGCAGGCTCCCCACTGAGCAAGGAGCCTAGAACCCTGGGATCATGACTTGAGCCAAAGGCAGATGCTTAACCAACTAAGCCACCCAGACATCCCTAAGCTAAAGAAAAATTTTAAAAAGCACCCAAATTATGTGTAACATCCTGTCTCAGGACAATTATTTGAAAATATATATATATATACACACACACTTTTTTTTTTTTTGGTTATCAAACACAAATTAAAATGAAACTTTCTGTGTAGGTCTTTCTCTGCATCTCAGTCTGACATATACTTTCTTTTTGTTTCTGGAACTGTAGGTCTTTGTCTCTCACAACTCATCTCCTCGTACTTAACACAATACTGATTTGAGGGAACCTGCACCATGTTCTTTGACAGCACCGTGGGGAGAGTGCTGGACCATGAGCATAAGGAGTTTTGATAAATGTCTGTTTAATGAATGGATATGTGCATGTATCCTTTCTGCTTCAGAATATCTTTGTTTCTATTTCTCATTTTCACATCCTGGTGGATGGTGGTTTTATTCCAAGAGACAGGGAACACAGGAACACAGGGAAGGTGAGCAACTGAAGGAGTGTGGCATTGGGACAAATAATGGGTTCAATTTCATTTTTTAAAAAGATTTTATTTATTTGAGAGAAAAGTGTGTGACAGAGAGAGCCCAAGCACGAGGCGGGGGGCAGAGGCAGAAGAAGAAGCAGACTCTCCACCTCCCCACTGAGTAGGGAGCCCAATATGGAGCTCAATCCCAAGAACCTGGGATCATGTCCCCAGCTGAAGGCAGATGCTTAACCAACTGAGCACACCTGGGTTCAATTTTAGATATGTTGAGTCAGAGATGCTGTGGAATACCCAAAGGGAAATATTTAATAGGCAATTGGCTAACAGTTCAGAAGAAATATCTGGGAAGGAGTTGTGTTTGTTTTTTTTTTAATTAATTAATTTATTTGACAGACAGATCACAAGTAGGCAGAGAGGAAGGTAGAGAGAGAGGAAGGGAAGCAGGCTCCCTGCTGAGCAGAGAGCCCGATGTGGGGCTCGATCCCAGGACTCCGGATCATAACCTGAGGCGAAGGCAGAGGCTTTAACCCACCGAGCCACCCAGGCGCCATAGGAGTTATGGTTTTTCACACAGAGTTGATGATTATAGCCATAGAAGCGGGTGGTGAGAGTACACTTATTTTGGGTAGAATGAGGTGAAAAGAAGGCCAAAGAGGAAAACCTTGAGGAACATTGATAATTAATCAATTAGCATAGATCTGGGAACATAAGAAAGGGACTAAAAAGAAATGGCTAAGGCTATAGAAGGAAAACTTGGAGAATATGGTACCACAAAGCCAAATGTTGGGGTTTAAGAGAGGATGAGGTCAGGTTAAGGGTCTTTGGTTTCGGCTCAGGTCATGATCTCAGGGTCATGATCTCATGGTTGTGAGATTGAGCCCCTTGTCAGGCCCCGTGCTTAGGATGCAGTCTCCTTGAAATACTCTGTCTCTACCCCTCCCCGCTGCTTATGCATGTGTGTACCTTCTTAATCTTTTTCTCAAATAAATAAATAAATAAAAATCTTTAAAAAAAAGAGGCAATGAGGTCAATAGTAGCAATGCCATTGATTGATGAAATAAGGACTGATAAATAGCCATAGGATTTAGCAACAAAGTCGTTAGTGAATTCACCAAGAGTGATTCCTGTAGAAGGCAGAAGCCAGACAGCAGTGGATTGAGGAGAGGGTGTGATAGGAAGAAATGAAAACAGGGAGTGTGGTCAGCTCTTCTAAAAGGCATGTGGCTGTGACAAAGAGACTCTCCTTTGTAATTAGAGGAAAGAAAGAATGGTAGGTTTAATTGCAGAAAACACTGTGTTTGGTGCCAGGAACCAAGGAAGTTCTTATTGAACTGCTTGTATTTTCTCTATGAAAATAAGACGTCAGGTCATCTGCTGTGAGTGAAGTGACAGGGTCAAAGATTTGAAGAGAAAGGAGAAACTCTGAATAGCCATTGTGAAGAATGGAAGAGAGAACTGACAAAAGAGGCACGGAAGGGTTTCTAGACAATATCATTAGTCCAGAAGGCTGAGGAACTTGAATTTATATTTGTGCCAGCTTGGTAGGCTCTATGACTTTTTTCTAAAAAAATATTTTATTTATTTATTTGAGAGAGAATGAGAGAGAGCATGAGAGGGGGCAGGGTCAGAGGGAGAGGCAGACTCCCCACTGAGCAGGGAGCCCAATGTGGGACTCTATCCCCAGGATCATGACTTGAGCTGAAGGCAGTTGCTTAACCAACTGAGCCACTCAGGTGACCAGCTCTGTGACTTTTATTAACAATAATAAGGAGCCCAGGTGTGGGCATGGAGAAGTTGGAACAACATAGGGTTCATAGGAGAGAGCTGAGGATATTGGTAAGTGACTAGTAGAAAATATAAAGGGAAGAGAAGATAGCGGAGGTGAATAAATAGAATGAAATTACACTGATCAAAGAATCAGAGGTCTCTATAAAATAGAAGTGGAGCTTGAAAGGGAGAAATTGAGTGAGAAAACAGAAAAGATAGAAGACTGTAGTCAGAAAGTGGGATATCTGGATATATTATCTCTGAGGTGGAGCTATTTTAGGCAAGCAAAGGGTTCAAGATGTGTCATTGGAATGGGGAAGTTCAAGTAGAAAGGGGAAAAGTTCATTGAAATTGAGAAGCTAAATAAACTGAGAGACCAAGGTGTTAGAAGTGTCCATGGGAAAGGTGAATTCATGGCAGAAGAGGAAAACAGTGAGCTAGCAACTAAATTCTTTGATCAATGTTAAAGAGTGACTAGGAGATGAGTAGGGGTCAGTAATAAGAAAGGGTACTCAAATAAAGCCTGGTGAAATAAGCTTTAAAGGAACATGAATTTTTAATTAAGTGCAGCAAAGGGGAGCATAGGGGATACAGACCCAACTTTAAATCCTAAGGCAGATAGTATAGGAGACTGAGCATCCTTCACTTGAGAGTGGCAAGTGAAGTAGTTATCATTAGAAATAGACAGAGTCAGGGGCACCTGGGTGGCTCAGTGGGTTGAAGCCTCTGCCTTTGGCTCAGCTTATGATCTCATGGTCCTGGGATCGAGCCCCACATCAGGCTCTCAGCTCAGCAGGGAGCCGGCTTCCTCCCCTCTCTCTCTCTCTCTCTGCCTGCTTCTCTGCCTACTTGTGATCTCTGTCTGTCAAGTAAATAAATAAAATCTTAAAAAAAAAAAGAAATAGACACAGCCAGGAGACCACAGCAGAGCACATTGAAATGAAAAAAAAAAAAAAATTGAATCCACACAATATTTGGGTCCAAATGCTACCGCTATCACAACTTTGGGAGAAGCCGGGGAATCTGCGTAACTAATCTTGGAGCCCTCTAGTTTGTTTGTAATCAGCATTTCCCTGGCAATATGATCTCTTGATACCTACAATAAAGTGAAAAGACCATCTCTCCTCACATTTGTGTTACACTCTATTGGAGGGGCCCCCAAGTAGGATTAATATCTGTCAGAAGTTCTAGTAAAAACTGCTATTTCAAGTTTTGATTTTTGCTTTCTTGCGTGTTCTGAAGACAATTCTTCCCCCGTCTCTCCCTTTCTTTAGACATGACAGCATTGGAGCTGAAGCTGAATCAAATCCAAGTGGCAGATGCTGTACTCTGTTCAGCTGCCTCTCCTCTGTTCCTGATGCTTCATTACTGCACCAGGCTTGTCCTGATGGCTTATTCTTTCCTTTCACCTCAGTTCCCTTCCAGAAGTCCCTTGGCAAACAGACTTCTTGGCTGTCCTATCAATTAGGAAGCCTGGAGAATATGTCTAGATCCTAGCCACGGAGACATTTTAGGCTTAATCTGGTTTCCACACCTTGTGAAAAACCTTTGGAATTAGAACTGGTGTGAGGTTTCCATGATACTCGGTTACAAACATCTAGGCAATTACATAGTATTCTACCATGCCTGGTAAGTAACAGATGCACAGGTTGGATTAACTTTTTTTTTTTTTTCCTCCCAGAGCATCCCTTCTGTAATATTCACCATGCTGTAGACTAATTATCTGGTTGTGTGTCCTTCTCAGAAAGTGTGTGTGACACAATTTCCAAAATTCTTTCAACCAACCCCTTGCTCTAGTCTCCCATTTATTACTTTCCCTTCTTCCTAAAAAGTGTAGTTAAAACACATTCTCTATTTTGTGCCTTGTGACTCAGTATTTTTCACGTCTAAGGGGCTTTTTTGCCTGGAGGATACTCACAGCTATTTGTTGTTTAATGTCCAATTTACAAAATCATAATTCTTTAAAAAAAAAAGATATTTATTTGAGAGAGGGGGGAGGGAAGGGCAGAGGGAGAGGAAGAATTTGATATCAAGCAGACTCCCCGCTGAGTGCAGAGCCCAACATGGAGCTCCATCCCAGGACCCTGATATGATGACCTGAGCCAAAACAAAAGTCAGATGCTTTAACCGACTGAGCCACCAGGCACCCCAAAATCATATTTTTAATAAATGAAGTGTTGAAATAATTTTTTCTTGATTATTTAACATGTAATTCACTTTGATTAACTTAATTCCCTAAATAATTTAAGCTGGCATTACAAATTTAATATGGCTGATACTTTTGAATATCTCATATGCCTTAAACATCAGCAAAGTATGCACAAATTAAAAATTTACAAAATCAACTACATTTGTATCTAAACCTGTTCAATGCCATGGGTTGAATATTACTGCATTATCTTTGTACTGCTTTTATACCTCTTAAGATTATATCTATATTTACTTTGGTATCTTCTTAAGGTTTAGTAGTAGCATTTTGATTATTTTCTAGGATTTCAGAAAATTATCAAATCTAGTAGGAAAAAGAAATACAACTTTAGATCAGTTGAAGTTCCAGAATCTGTGATATCAACTAGTTCTCTCTTGGTTAAGATACAAAACCTAGTTTTGTTGGAGTTCCTGGGTGGCTCAGTGGATTAAAGCCTCTGCCTTCACCTCGGGTCCTGGTCTCAGGGTCCTGGGATCGAGCCCCGCATCTGGAACTCTGTGCAGTGGGGAGCCTGCTTCCTCCTCTCTCTACCTGACTCTCTGCCTACTTGTGATCTCTGTTGTCAGATAAATAAATAAAATCTTTAAAAAAAACAACAAACCTAGTTTTGTTGTCCAAGGGAATTTAGAACATTTGTTAACCCTTTTGTAATAGTAAAAGCTTTTTTTTTTTTTTTAAAGATTTCATTTATTCATTTGTTACAGAGAGAGATATCACAAGCAGGCAGAGAGGGAGGCAGAGAGAGAGGGGAAGCAGGTTCCCTGCTGAGCGGAGAATCCAATGTGGGGCTCAATCCCAGGACCCTGAGATCATGACCTGAACTGAAGGCACAGGCTTAACCCACTAAGCCACCCAGGTGCCCCTGTAATAATAAAAGTTTTTAAGTACTACAGGATTTGTAATTCTCTGTCTTCTTTATGGCTTTTAATTTTTGAAACTTAGTGTCTATCTTGGAAATGATGTAAGCTCTAAGTTATGCATAATGAATAGTCCCTAATCAATCATCTTGCCATTATATAACGTCAATCTGCTTAAAAACTTATGTATTTCTTACCAGTATTTTGTTATAATTGGTAGGGTCATTTAGTTGTTTTATCTCCTGAGAGATGGAAGATTGATTTATCCTTCTCATTCTCAGAATATCTGTTCAACTCTATTTTTACCTGCTTATTGTAAATCTGGTGCTGAATAATTGACAGACTCCCCTTTCTATCTAGCTGTGATAATTCTCCAAAATTACTAGTGTTGATGGCTCCTTCCTCCTACCTTTTGGTTCCTTTTTATTCACTTGCTCATATATGAAACATAAATACAGGCAAAATATATGTGGATATATTTATTTATTTTTTAAAGATTTTATTTATTTGCCAGAGAGACAGAGAAAGAGAGAGAGAGAGAGACAGAGAAAGAGAGCACAAGCAGGGGGAGTTGGCAGGCAGAGGGAGAAGCAGGCTCCCCAGTGAGCAGGGAGCCCGATGTGGGACTTGACCCCAGGACCCTGGATCATAACCTGAGCCAAAGGCAGATGCTTAACCAACTGAACCACCCAGGCGTCCCTATCTGTGGCTATATTTAAATCAACACACCCTACACCCTTTACAGAAGAAAAAAATAAATGTGCATCCATACCTTTACACTGAAAGACACACATATAACCCATTATTAAACATAAACTGTATTCATCCTTCTATTGTATTAAATATTTTTTATTTAAAGCTTTTTTTTTGTTTACTTCTCTCATTTGAGTCTTAGTATGAATGCATAGGCTTTGTCGATTTGACTTATTCCAATTCACTCTATGACATTTTAAAATTAAATTATTACAACTTCACCAGTGGGTACATCTCTAGGCTTTGTCCTTTTAGCTCTGCCCCTGACATCCTCGAAACATCCCTTCTTTCTTGTCATAACAGAATGTGCTAAAGTCATACTAATTTTTTTCTCCTGTCCCATACAATCAGCTACTCTGCAATGAATTCCAGATAATTTTGGTGGATAAAACCACTAAAAATAAAATTCAGATGTTAGGGATATACATGAGAGTAAATGTGGAGCCAAAATATTAGAACTGCTATTAGACCTCTTTTAGTAGTGACAAACTTGGAAAAGAAATTTAAGGTCATGACCGTGCAGTGCTATTTTCCATTTGAACATGTTATGTTACTGAATCATACTTTTTTTTTAGACTATCTGGTTCCATTGAGCACTAATGTTGTCCCATGCATTGACATTTATTTTCTTGTTCTACGAATTATTTTGCTCTCAATAGAAATCTTTAAACATCTATATATATATTTTAGTTCTTGCATCTGAATTATAAACTTTTAAAGCTGGAAAAGCCTTTAGAGACCTTATTGTGTAATCCATGCTGATTACAGATATACCAGACATTTGTCAGTTTTGGCTGTCTAGCACCCAACTCTCCCCTTGTTCAAAAGCATCCTGATCTCCCTTTTAGGGTAATTCTCCACTGTGAGGACAATTTCTCTGTTTGTTTCCCCTCACAGTAGAAATAGAGAGGGATAGATTCTTCCCATATTTTCTTCTTGATATGGCCAGTAACAAAGCATGTAACCAAAACTTGGCCAATCAGAGATCATTCTTAGAACTTTGAATCCTGACAGAGATTGTCAAATGTTCGTCAAACCCCATTTTCTTATCCTCCTGGGCATACAGGTATACTATATTTTCCTTGAAGTTAGGTGCAGCTATGTGATTCGAATTCTGGACAATGGAACATAGATAGAAACAATGCTCAACATGTAGGCCTGACCTATATAAGAATCCCAAATGTGATCTTTGCCCTCTCTTTCCCCAACCACTGGCTGAATGGAGAAGACTCCACAGAGATAGGAGAGAACAGGAACACAAAATGGAAGAATTATGGGTCCCTGAGACAATACTTGGAGGAGAGCTGCCCAGAAAAGCCTCTAGACTTGGAGCACCCATGTTGGACTACTGTGTGAAACAGAAACAAACTTTCACAGTGTAGAACCTCCATAATTTGGGAGGTTGTCTTAGTATTTAGCTTACCCAGACTTGAAGACAGAATGTTTAGCATAAAGTTTACTTTAGCAATATCTGTGACATGGATCAAGCTATTCTTGCTGACAGATCTCGGGAGGTCCTTCATTTTGTCTATTGTCTATACCTTTTCTTAGAGCTTCTCACCATTTTGTAAGCCAACCTATCTTCCCTTTTTAGCTTAAAACAACCAGAGCTTGGGTGTCTGGTTGGCTTAGTCATTAGAGCATGTGATTCTTGATCTTGGGGTCATAAATCAAGCCCCATGTTGGGTGTGGAGCCACCTCAAAGGAAGAGGAGGAAGAAAGAAGGAAAAGGAGGAAGAGGAGGAGGGGAAGGGAGGAGGGAGAGGGAGGAGGAGGAGGGGAAGGAGCAGAAAGGGAGGAAGGGGAGAGGGGGAGGAGAAGAAGAAGAAGAGGAGTACACTTACCTTGACGAGTACTGAGTAATATATGGAACTGTTCAATCACTATATTGTACACCTGAAAATAACATAGCACCGTATATTAACTATACTGGAATTAAAATAAAAACAAACAAACAATCAGATCCAGTTTCTGTTGCTTATAATCAAGAATGTAGACTCCTTCATTAGGTAAAAAACTGAGGTCTTAAGTGGTAAGTGACTTGCCCTAGGGCACAACTCCTAAGTGGCAGACCTAGGATCACTAACTTGACTTTGTATCTTCTGATTCAGTTTTCTTTCTGTACTAATGGGAGTTTGAAGGGGTCCAATAATTAGAATTCCTCTTCTCCACTAACTTTTAAACCAATTGAGAAATGAGATTCAGGAAATGGCAAATAAAGGTGCATAGCACCTTCATTAATGGAAAAGGCTAGCTTGGAAGATAGAGACTCCTTACATGGCAGGCCTGCCCCTGTGAGGCTTAAGGCAGGAAAGAGCCAAGGAAACTAGTTCCCTGTTGACAACCAGCTTCCATGTAGAAAGAATAGCAGAAGAGACTGGACTGCACAAAATTTCTCCTTCCAAACTCTTCATTTAGAGAAGTCACTGCCTCAGCAGGGGAAGAATGAGAGGGTGAGCAGAAGTCAGTATTTTAATGTTAATTACTGATGCCTTATATTAAAAAAAAAATGGGACACAGGATATATATTTTAATAATCAGATATTCTGGCTGCTAGACAAATTTTATTTCTGATAATACATTATTGTATAAAACATTGAAACAAAGTCCTCTAATATTCTACCCATTGCAGATAAGTGTTAACTGTTTGATGTGTATCCTCTCTTATGACCATGCTAAAACTGAGATTTTGTGGTATCAAAGTATTAATCTGTGTGAAGCATCCTGTGTCATGCCTGGTACAGAAGGAAGTAATTTGCTTCCTTCCTTTCTTCTTCCTTAGTGCACCAGAGCCTTCTCTAGTCTGAGAATCTATGACAAGTGTTGAGCTGGGCTATGCAACCATAGAGTCCAAGGAGTAACCATAGAGTCCATAGTCTCCAGGGTGCTAACACACTTACACCTGCCAGAACTGCCAAAAGCTATAGTCAGGAGTCCTAAGCGCATAGCAGGGGCCCTTGGAGCAAGAGCTGGTCAGCCAGGCCAGGCCCACGGTCTTTCTTATTCTCTGATCTAGGGGTCTAGACCTTCGTCAGGGCCAGGGCATAGGGCTGCCTCTTGGGTTAGCACGCCATCCTGTAAAGCTCTCTTTCTGAGCTAGGGGCCTATCCCCTCCTACTGAGCCTCTCCCAGAGGGGAATCAGACACAGGGCTGGGCCCCACCGGGAAGTTAGAGGACTGCTGCATTCACATGGTGGCCCCTCCCATCCTTAGCACCTCCTGGAACTGCGTGAGGCTGACTCGGGCCTCAGGGATGTCTAAGCCAGTTTTCTCCTCTCTGGGTTTCTGGGGTTAGCAGGAGATGAGAGTGGGGAGTTAGGGATGCAGCTGGAGTGTGAAGGTAGAAAAGACAGTACTGACTGCAGGCTTCCTAGGCCTGACTCTCTGCCTTTGACTCAGCTCAGGTGTCTTCCGTCCTGCAGGGAGTCTCTCCTGAAAGCCACCTCTCTTCCTCCCCCACCTAGTTACTCATGCCTTCTAATTCTTGTTGATAGTCTTTCCATGTCTGCTGCCCCTCTAGCACATGAACTTTAAAAGCTAAGGTTTAGGGGCACCTGGGTGGCTCAGTGGGTTGGGCCTCTGCCTTCAGCTCAGGTCATGATCTCAGGGTCCTGGGATGGAGTCCCACATCAGGCTCTCTGCTCTGTAGGGAGCCTGCTTCCTCCTCTCTCTCTCTCTCTGCTTGCCTCTCTGTCCACTTGTGATCTCTCTCTGTCAAATAAATAAAATCTTAAAAAAAAAAAAAACAACAAGAACGAGAAAGTTAAAAAAAAAAAAGCTAGGGTTTAACTCATTCATCTCTATGTCTCTAGTGCTTAGTACCAGCTCTGGCTCAATAATCCCTGGTAATTTTAGGCACCGTGATTGAGAAAAGGAAGCGTGGTACCCCACAGCTGAATTATGTAAGTGGGGGTGAGGACAGAAGAAGGAGAAGGGACTCCCTTCCTAGGGTTCAGCCAGGATTTATGATCACAACCTTTCTGGAGGCAGAGTTGTCCACTGTCAAAGGAGCTGTTAGGGAGGAGTTAACTCTGTCTTTAAAGGTGTGCAGAGACTGAAGATTTCCCCTGCAGTGCTGTAACCGGGATTCAAGAACAGTGCAAGCCTCAGGCTATATTACCACTAAAGGGCTTTCCACCTCTGAAATATGAGATTGTGGGAGGATGCAGGGCTGGTACCAGAGAGCTACAGCGCTCAGAAACCTGCCTGTATATCTAGACTTGGCCAAGGTCATCCGGTGGCCACTCAGAATAATGGCATGGCCTAATCAACCCCCAACTCCTATCGCCGCTTGTACATGCACACCCATATGTACAGTAATTTAAATCACATAAAACTTACATACACTCCTGCCTGTATATGAACATTGCTATAAATGTTTATCTTTATATATTTTTCACAGATAAGCACGTTAAAACCTAACCTCATCACTAAATAAACACTCACTGGCCCAAATTTATACACGCTTCCTCTACGGCCCGCAGGCCCAGTGAAGCTATGGGCTTCCTCTTCTTGGGATTGGCCAGGCAATTCTGAGAAGGGGAGAGGCGCAGAAAGCTTGGCCTGCCTATGGTGGATAGAATTAATCACAAAAGAAGGAAAGACTGAGGCGCCTGGGTGGTTTAGGTGGTTAAGTGTCCACTTTTGGCTCAGGTCCTGATCTCAGGGCTCTGGGATTGAGTCCCGAGTCGGGCTACCTGCTTCCCCTCTTCTCCCTTGTGCTCTCTCTCACTGTCTCTCTCAAAACAATAAAATCTCTAAATTAAAAAAAAAAAAAAGACTGAAATTCACTAGAAAGTTAGCAATCTACATTATACCTTGCACAGTCTTCCCAGGAATGTCATTAGTTGGCCCTAACAGTCTTGGCCATCTGTAACATTCTTGGTTTTTAGTTTCTGTCATAGTATTGCAGACGAGAAGGCCAAAGCTAGTCTGATTCTCTTTCCTTTGTAAGCAAATGTTCATTTTCATGTTTCCGTTAGGATTTTCTGCATTTACTACTCATCTTCCTGCACTGTGCTCTTGAGCTAGAGAGCTGCCTATCACTTCCCAGCAACTCTGGCTTTGACTTGGCAGCACCTCATGACCAAATATGTTACTTTTACTGTGGGATTATAATTAGATGGAACACAACACTATTCTTTCCTCACCACACCCTCCCCTCACCTCAGTGCTGTTACACATGGTTGTGTGGACAAGTGCCTCTATTAGTATGGACTCAGAGTTTTATGTGGCATTTTTGAGCGTAGCAATGTAAGACTTATGTGTGCTTCCTCCATACTCCCAGGAAGATGGACCTGCGACTGGTTTCAGTGATGGAGGAACAAGATGGGAGAATCCCCTGTTCATAAATGGTGATGTAGAAGCACAACTGCTAATGACCTAGAGCACGTGCCTTGAATGGTGATATGGATGATGAACTTGAGCTTTTTATTTTATTTTTAAAAGATTTTATTTATTTATTTGAGTGAGAGTGCATAAGTGAGGGGGGTAAGGGCAGAGGGAGGACAGGCTCCCTGCTGAGGAGGGAACCTGATGTGGGGCTCAATCATAGGACCCTGGGCTCATGACCTGAGCCAATGGCAGATGCTTTATTGACTGAGCCACCCAGGTTCCCTTAAACTTTAGTTTATTTGAGGTAGAGTTTTGGGGTTTCTTTGTTATAAAAATAGTCTTCAACACACAGGGGTTTAAAAAATATATCATCTATAACGTTATCTGAGGAAAATAATTAAAATACTCTAATTAGTTTTCAAGGTAGAAGAAAGGGAGAGGAAAAGAAAGAATGATCATAAATCTGTACTGTGAACATGTCATAATATTGCAACTGGGAATTTGAAATAGAAGGATACAATAAGGATTCTTGAAACAAAACATAGGAGAACCCAGAGGGAACTCCTAATAACATCAAACCAAAAGATGTAAACTATTTTAGTGTGTCAGTTTTCTATTGTATTGTAGCAAAAGCATTGTGGATTAAAGCAACAATTTGTTATTTCTCATGATTCTGTGATTGGTTGAGCCCAGCTGGGGAGTTCTTGTGCTCCACAGTATGTTGACTTTTTTCAGCTAGGAATTTGGCTGGCATACTTAAGATAACTTCATCCACATCCCTGGGACCTTGGCAGGGAAGCCCAGGGACGTCTCTCCTTCTCTCTCCGTGGTCTTTCTAATATGATGGCCACAACTGTTTACATGATGGTGGTTCCAAGACAGCAAAGGCAGAAGCTGCCAGTTCTCTTAGAGCCTATGCGAAGATGTCACACTGTTAC
The DNA here is from genome assembly GCF_022355385.1 of Mustela nigripes. Classification (NCBI taxonomy): domain Eukaryota; kingdom Metazoa; phylum Chordata; class Mammalia; order Carnivora; family Mustelidae; genus Mustela; species Mustela nigripes. Next base: position 26,381,115 of record NC_081570.1, on the reverse strand, counting down.
TCCTCTGCAATTTGTTGGTCAAAGTAGTTGATAGGGCAGCCCAGATTCAAGTGGCTGGGAAACTGACTCCACTTCTTGCTAGTAGAAACCTCATACACATACAGAGATAGGAGGAATTGTTGGTGGCCATCTTTGGAAACCATCTCTTACAGTTTGCCTTCTGGACATAACAACTGATGTCCTTTCCCAATCAAAATAAACTCACTTTCTCAACCAAAAGTCTCAAATCATTATGGCATTGGATCAAAGTCCAGGATTTCACCATCTAAATCAGGCCTATGAAGAAGAAACTATTCCTCTAGTATAGTTCATTGACTGCCTTTGCTCAGGTGCAACTTTTTCCAATCCAAAGGCCTGTTAACTTAAAAAAAAAGTTATCTGTTCCCCTTGCTCTCTGCTCCCCACACACCAAAAACACCTGATGATAGAGAGACATTGTGACTCCAATGAATGTTTCTGTTCAAGAAGAAGAACAGAAAGCATATAACAGTCATTGATCCAAAGTTAATTCACTACCTGGACACCTCTTGTCAGATTCTCCTACTCCAAGGACAAGGACATTCTTTGATTGTTTTGTTCCCTGGGAATGGCCTCATAATCAATTTTCTCCAGAGGATTTTGGTTCTTCCCTCTGGGCTCATGGCTTTCTTCTCTGAGAAACCTTTATTTTCCATAAGAAATGGTCCATATTTGCAGCTGAGTAGCTTTCTCAGCTTCTATAGCTATCTTTTTCATTTCAAACTGTCCATAATCCTTAAAGTTTAAGGTTTTGGTTTTGCCCAAATGCTTTCCTTAAAAACTTTGTGGATCTTATGGGGATTCACTCTGTGCCCCCAAACTACCTCCATTCTTCTTTCTGAGACAGAACACTCTCTACTCTGAGTGTGTCAGATTGCTATGGGACAATGCCCTTGTGTTTCTTAGAAGTCCTTCTGTCTAGATGAAAAGCTCTATGAGGTAGTTTAACTCCTTTCAAGGTCTTACAGCTGCACTCTTGAGTTGATCTTGACCTTGAGGCCGCATTTTACCTGTAATGTCCTATATGTGATATTTTTTTCTGATATTTGTTTATTTCGATGATATTTTGCTAGCTGGAGAGACTGTCTTGGACCCTTTATATTTTGTCTAATTTCTGCTTGAAAAAAAGTTCCTTCTTTAACTTGTTTATCTCTTGCAAAGCTTAATCATAGATGACTAAAATAAATCAACACTTTTTTTTAGGATTTTTTAATTTATTTATTCGACAGAGAGAGATCACAAGTAGGCAGAGAGCTAGGCAGAGAGAGAGAGGGGAAGCAGGCTCCCCGCCAAGCAGAGAGCCTGACTCAGGGCTCGATCCCAGAACCCCGAGATTATGACCCAAGCCAAAGGCAGAGGCCCAACCCACTGAGCCACCCAGGTGCCCCTAAATCAACACTTCTATATATTCTTTTTTTTTTTTTTAAAGATTTTATTTATTTATTTGACAGACAGAGATCACAAGTAGGCAGAGAGGCAGGCAGAGAGAGAGGAGGAAGCAGGCTCCCTGCTGAGCAGAGAGCCCCATGTGGGGCTCAATCCCAGGACCCTGGTATCATGACCTGAGCTGAAGGCAGAGGCTTTAACCCACTGAGCCACCCAGGCGCCCCAACACTTTTATATATTCTGCCCAGAAATCTCCTAAGCCAGATCTACAAGTTCACAATTTATATTTTCTATTTTTATATTTGTTATAGGTGGCAGTGCTGCAAAAGATTTTGCTGCTGCCTTGCACTCGTTAGACTTCCTCCAGCCTTCAGTAACAATTTCCTCACTGCTGTTCTGGCCTCCACTAACAGACTCCTTGTCCTTTTAGACTCTGCTGGCTGCCTGGTCCCAAAGTCAATGTCACATGTTTTAGATTTCAGTTATGGCAGTACTTTATTTCTAGATATTGGTCCTGTAACAGTTATCTACTGCTAAATAACAAAGCACCCCAAACTTACTAGCTTATGATAAGAACTGTTTATTCATTCATGACTTTATAATTTGGGCTTAGCTGGATAATTCTTCTGCTTATCTTGCCTGGGCTCACAAGGCTGCAGTCATCTATCAACCTGGAGGATCTAAAATGGTTCCACTTATATGTATGGGGCTTTGGTGCTGGCTATAGGGGTACTCTCTGCACATGATTTTTTTCATGATTCAGTAGTTTAACCCATCTAATCTTGACATGGTGGGGAGAGTGTTCCAAGAAAGTCAAAGCAGAAGCTGCAAAGCCTATTGAGTCTATGTTTGGGAATTTACAGGATATCCCTTCTGCCACATTCTATCAGTCAAAATAAGTCACAAAGCCAACCAAGAAGCAGGGATAAGGAAGCAAACTCCCTCTCTTGATGAAAGAAGTTGCAAAGAGTTTTCCATACTTAACCCAAAAATTCTAAAGCAAATTTAATATTTATGATTTTGTATTGAAAACAACATAGCAGGAAGAAGATACAGATGCCCAATATCACCATTTCCATTAAGGCAAGAAAGCGGGATAAAAATTATATGCTTAGAAAGGAAGAGATAAATTTGTTATTATTCTCTATATAGTTGAAAACTTAGAAAATTTTTACAAATATGGATAAACTGTTAGAATTAATAAATGAATTTAGCAAGGGTGCTGGCTTCAAAACCAACATAGAAAAGTCTATTGTATTTCTAAATTTATACTGGAAATAAACAATTAGAAAATGAAATTTTACCCTTTAAAATACTATAAAAGGGGTAACTGGATGACTCAGTTGGTTGGACGTCTGACTCTTGGTTTCAGCTCAGGTCTCATGGGTGTGGGATCAAGCCCTACACTGGGCTCCACACTCAGCAGGGAGTCTGCCTGGAGATTCTCTCCTTCTGCCTCTCCCCCCACTCTCTCTTCATATAAATGGGTAAATCTTTTAAAAAACCCATAAATTATCAAAGATCTAGAATAAATCTAAAAAAGATGTACAATCTCTTGGGGCGCCTGGGTGGCTCAGTGGGTTGGGCCGCTGCCTTCGGCTCGGGTCATGATCTCAGAGTCCTGGGATCGAGTCCCGCATCGGGCTCTCTGCTCAGCAGGGAGCCTGCTTCCCTCTCTCTCTGCCTGCCTCTCCATCTACTTGTGATTTCTCTCTGTCAAATAAATAAATAAAATCTTTAAAAAAAAAAAAAAGATGTACAATCTCTATACTTAAAAACTGTAAAACATTATCAAGAAAAATTACAGAAATAAATGGAGAGATATACTATTTTCATGGATTGGAAGATTCAACCATATTAGTTTCCTAGGCCTGCTATAAGAAAGTGCTACAAACAGAAATTTATTGTCTTACAGTTCTGGAGGCTTGAAGTCTAAAATCAAGGTATCAGCAGAGCCACCTTTTCTCTGAAATTGAATGAGAGAGTCCTTCCTTGCCTCTTCTAGCTTCTGGTATTTACCATTAGTCCTTGGCATTCCTTGGCTTGCAGCTCCAGTACTTCAATTTCTGCCTCAATTGTCACCTGGTGTCCTTTCCACAAGTATCTGACTCTATGTCTCCTTTCTTTATAAGGACATGAGTTATTAAGGGTCAACCCTACTCCAATATGACCTCATCTTAACTAATTATGTTTCCTGAGGTCACCAATTCTCCAAGACAGGTCTATAGCTTCAGTGCAATAAACACTAAACAAAATTCTGGCTCAGTCTAAAATATATGAGGAAAATTTGGTCACATTTGGCAAGCAGAACCTAAAATTTATATGGGGGTACCTGGCTAGCTCAGTCAGTGAAGCAGATGACTCTTGATCTCAGGGTTCTGAGCTCGAACCCCACACTGGGTGTAGAGATTATTTAAAAATAAAATCTTAAAAAAATAAAATGTATATGGGGCACCTGGGTGGCTCAGTGGGTTAAGTCTCTGCCTTCAGCTCAGGTCATGATCTCCAGTCCTGGGATCGAGCCCGAATCGGGCTCTCTGCTCAGTGGGGAGCCTGCTTCCCCTCTCTCTCTGTCTGGCTCTTTGCCTACTTGTGATCTCTGTCAAATAAATAAATACAATCTTTTAAAAAAATAAAATTTATATGAATATGCAAAGGACCAAGAAGATCCAAGACAATCTTGAAGGACATAATGGGAAGGACGACTTATTTCTACCAGATACCAAGATTTATTATAATGCTTACAGAAATTAAGACAGTGTGATGTTACCACAAAGAGAGATAAAATAAATAGGTTATATAGTCCTGAAGTAAATCCACACATTTATAGACAACTTATTTATGCATAGGTGACAATATGGAACAATAGGGGAAAGGACAAACTTTCAAAAATAATACTTAATCAATTTAACATTCACATGTGAAAAATGAAACCTGACTTACCTCACACCATACACAAATCCCCACTTCGAGTGGATTGCAGAAATGAGAAAGACAAAGTAATTACAATCCCAGAAATTAATTAAGATCTTTGGTAGGAAAGCATTTCTTCACAGGACACAAGAAGCACTAAGCATAAAGTTCTTTTATGTTTGTTAAAGACACCCATAATAAAGTGGAAATGCTGGCCACTGAGTGGGAGAAGATATTTACAATACATATATTCAACTAAGGACTCATACCTAGAATATATGTCCATAATAAAATGGCAGACAACACATACAAAGATGGGTAAGAGACTTGAACAGGCACTTCATAAAAGCATATCCAGGTATCCAAACATAAAAACGGCTCAATCTCATCAGAAATTTGGGAAATGCAAATTAAAACCACAATGAGGGGGTACCTGGCTGGCTTAGTTGGTGTAAAGAGAGACTCTTGATCTCTGGGTGGTGAGTTTGGGCCCCATTTTGGTTGTATAGATTATTTTAAAATAAAATCTTAGGGGCACCTGGGTGGCTCAGTTGGTTGGGCAACTGTCTTCAGCTCGGGTCATGATCCCGGAGTCCCGGGATTGAGTCCCACATCCGGCTGCCAGCTCCACCGGGAGTCTGCTTCTCCCTCTGACCTTCTCCCCTCTCACGCTCTCTCTCACTGTCTTTCTCTCAAATAAATAAATAAAATCTTAAAAAAATAAAATAAAATCTTAAAAAGCCAAAAACAAACAAAAAAAACCACCACATAATGAGATAACACTATACGCCCACCGGAATGGTTAAGATTAAAAAGATGTACAGTGGCAGTTATTGGCAAGGATATGGGGCAATTGGATCTCTCATAGATGGCCGGTGGGAGTGCCACTGAAAAGCCACTTTCTAAAATTTCTTGACGTTATCCACGTAAGTTTTAGATATACCTAGGAAGCACATTCATTGCTGTGTATAAACCTAGCATATGTGCAGCAAAAGACGGGAAAGTTCACAGCAGCATTATGCCTAATAGCCCAAACCTGGAATTATCACAAATGTACATCAATAATAGATAAATTGTAGCATATTCATAAAATGGAGTATTACACAGCAGTCACAAATCAAAAAACAATTCTGAATGAAAAATACTGAATCTTGGCTTTGAGCAAGTTAATTAATCTATTCATTTACATCTCTGAGATGAAAACTGTACCCCTTGGGGTTGTGCTGAGGATTTAGTGGAATGATGCATGCCAAGTGTTTAGAAAGCCCCTGGCTTAATAAATGTCAGCCATTACTTATTCCTATGTTCCTTAGTAGACTTTCTGGAAATGGGAATTAAAGAATAATGCAGACTATTTATAGTGCTAATGCCCCCAACTTTCTGCCCCAAATCCTTTTTTTCTTTTCTTTTCTTTTCTTTTTTTTTTTTTTTTACCTTTTCACCCTTGGGTCTTGGTCTCTTTAAGAAGTCAACCATAACTTGAGGAAAACGGAATCCTGGGAAGATCCACTCAGCTCAGGTCCAGAGCATGACGGGAAAAGAAGGGGCGGAGACCAGGACTGCGCACGCGCGGTTGGCCGAGTGTTGCGTTGCGATGGTTCAGGCGGAAGAATTCCAATAAGAGAAAATAAACCTCGTCCCGGCGCGGGGAGCCTTGGGTCCTAATCCTCTTTACCCACCCGGCGCACACCCGGGAGCAGGGAGGCGACCTCAGGTGAGAATGGCCGGTGGCGGCTGCAGGGGCTGCGCGAGGCGGGGCGGGGCGGGGCGGCGGGCGCGCCACGTGACGAGGCGGGCACCGGGCGGGGGCGGCGCCGGGAGGGCTGCGCGGCTACGCCGTGCGGATTTCGCCGCAGGGACGTGGTGATAGGGATTTGCGGGTCGCGTTCTCTCCATCGGATACAACGTTGCCCCGTTCGTACTCGGTGACGGGCGCGGGGGTTATTGCTGGGGACGAGACGTTCGCAGCGATACCATACACGCAGGAGGGATGAGCACCCGTAGATTGTTGTAACTGTGGCAAGTGGTCAGAAGTTCTCATCTCTTCTTCCCCACAGGCTTTTCCACCAGTTGCCCATTTCCATGCCTGGCTTGACTATTTGGATAAGGACAACTTTGGGGGAGCTTCCTTTTTGCCTCAGGTTTAGTACGTTTACTCTTAGGGGAAGGGAAATCTGCTGGATAGCGAATAGAGTTTCTTGTTTACAGGGAAGCGATTGAGAAGCAGAGCTCAGAGGGGCTTATTCGTGGGCATGGACCCCAGGGAGACCCCGGAAGGTGCAGGTGGTCCACTTTAAACAAGGGCGTGGCTTTTGTTCACTGGTGGTGGCATCTGGAGCTCTCATTTATCGTTAGGCCGAGAAATGGGGCCCTTATGGAGGCTTCCAGTAAAGGCTGAGTTAGAGGTGGGGGTATGGAGCTTGGTGTGCCCCACTTTGGGAAATTAAAGCTGAGGTGGGCTTCCAAGTACTAATTCTCCGGGAGTCAGGAATTGTACTTCTGAGTTCTTTCCCCTTAGTGCTTGGTAACTTCTTCCCACATCTTGGCCAGCTGGTCTGATTCCCCGTGTAAGTTTCCACATTTGAGAAGCCAAAGTGTTTGTCTTTAAAGTTATTAGAGGGGGGGGGGGGATCTTTTTCCAGAAGACTTTTCCTATTTATTTATTTTTAGAGAGGGAAAGGGAGGGGGAGGGGCAGAGGAAAAGAGGGAGAGACTCTTGGGCAGGCTCCACACGAAGCTCTGAGCCCTTGGAGTCGGAGTGGGGTTCTATCCCAGGACCCTGAGATCATGACCTGAGCGAAGTCAAGAGTCGGGTGCTTAACTGATCCTCCTGGGTGGCCCCAGAAGACTTTTCTTACGTGAAGATAACTATTAGAAGAGCAGAAGGTAGTAAGAGGGGGAATAGTCATGGTCCCAGAAGAGTTGATTTTCAAAGGCTCTGAAGCCTGTGCTCAATACAGAGCTTTTAATATAGATAAACATGAAGGAGAAAAGAAAAGGAATAAACCTGAGTACCAATCCTTTATGTTGTATTTTAGGAGTCCAGCTATCCTTTATCAAGAAGAAATCTGTTAGTTTTAGACTGGGGAGTTCCTTTACATAAAAAATTAGAATGAAAGAACCTTTGGATGGTGAATGTGGCAAAGCAATGGCACCACAGCAGGGGCTTCTGGACAAAATTAAAGAAGAACCTGACAATGCTCAAGTAAGCATTTTATTTTATTAAAAAAATTTTTTTTATTCTTTTCTAACTGGTGAACAGATTTTTAGTTAGGCAGTTTCTGGCTTGTATGTTAAAACAACCCCAATTTTTTCCCCATTAGATGAGTAAATCAGTTTTTCTCCTCTTTAAATGAGAAAAGATCTTGGTAACCGTATATTTTTTCTTGTAAAAAGAAAGTAAAATGTATTATCGTTTTTCTATGCTTGGTAACTTTATTTTTTTTCTAATTCTCTTGGATCTGACAGTAGTTTCCTTTCATTCTGTAAGTATTTGTGTTCTATTCTATGCCAGGGGATTGAGGAGTTAGTTTAATTCCTCCCCTCACTGAGCTTATAGATAGTAGGGAAGATAGATATTACACAAGTAATTGATAAAATAATATATTTATAATTGCAAATTATGAAAAGTGCTATGCAAGAAAAGCCTAAAATGGGGAATCTGATCTAGTTTTGGTTGGGGCCAGAGGCTGGGTAGGGAAGGCTTCCCCGAGGGAAGGATCTTTAAGCTGAATTATGAAGAATGAATTGATTGGGCAAAGACATGGAGAGCATTCCAGACAGAGGTATCTGCGTATAGGAAAGTCCTGAGTTGGAAAGGTGGGTGGTTGTTTTGAAGAACTGCAAGACCAGTGAGCCTGGAACAGAAAAGGTATGAAAATAGCAATGATGGTAATGTCGATCATAATAACAACACTAATAGATAGTGTTTATATGTAAACATGTATATATTATATCATAATAATTTGTGATATTATAAATATTAACTTATTGATATTTATATGTGCTTAGATTATTCCAGGCACCATTCTCACAACCATATCATTATCCCCATTTTACAGATGAGAAAACCAAAGTACAAAGAAGTCAAGCAGTTTACCAGGGATCGTAGCTCATAAATGGCAGACTAGATTCAAATCCAGCCTGTTATCCTGCTTCTAGGATGAGGCTCTGTAGGTAGTTTGAGGCCAGATTATGCAGGACTTTGGGACCATGTTATGAATTTTGGTTTTTATGGGAAGACTCAGTGGGAAGAGAGCAATGGGTGGAGATGGCAGGATTTTAAGTGGGAGGGTAAGATAAACGTGTTCAGAAAGATCATCTAGGTACCCTTAGGAACCCCAATTAGAAATACGTGGCGATCACAATAGAGACGTGGTTAGTTGTTTTGGCAAAGAATGATTTTTTTTTTCTTGCACAGTTCCTTTTTTTTTAATTAACATATAATGTATTATTTGCTCCAGTGGTACAGTTCTGTGAATCATCAGTCTTCACAGTTCACAGCACTTACCATAGCACATACCCTTCCCAATGTCATAACCCAGCCACCCTCAATCCCTCCTCTTTCATACTCCAGCAACCCTCAGTTTGTTTCCTGTGGTTTATCTCCCTCCCGGGTCCCATCTTGTTTCATTTTTTCCCTCCCTATCCCCTGCCCTGCATCTCAAATTTGTCATATCAGAGAGATCATATGATAGTTGTCTTTCTCTGATTGACTTATTTCACTTAGCATAATACCCTCTAGTTCCATCCAGGTCATTCTTGCACAATTCTTTTGCTTGATACTCTTGAGTTACTGCATAAGCAAACTAATAATACTAAAAATATAAATAATATAATAACAAAATAATAAATAATAATGGTAATATTTTATTTCTCATACCATCTCAAAGGTAGTATTAGTCCAGGACAGGGATGCCAAATAGGTTTTGTCTCGTTTGTCAACTCTATGTCTTCCAAGAGTGCTGTGCTAAGAAGCATCTGAGGTAGGGTCTACAGGATGTGGGGTGGGGGCTGATGGCATCCATGATATTTATTTTGCCCCCACATGGTAAATACTACTTCTTCTTCCAGAAGTAACCATTTGTTTGTCAAGTTTTGTGGATTCTACCTCTGAAGTATTTACTGTCTCTGTCTTTTCATCCCTGTTTCATTTTTTCTCATTTGAATTTTTTATAACAATTTCCTACTCATCCTTTTTCCTTCAGTCACAGTCCCCAGCAAAACACAGTGTAATGATGCTACTGTAGCTCTACAGATCTGATGACATCTCTCCCTTTAAAGACCTGTGTGATAAAGCATGAACTTTTTAGTGTAACATCCAAACTATCCATGTTTTGGTGTTTTTATCTTCAGTGTCATTGGTCATCCTTTCCACCTTTTCGAATCTATTTACCTGCAAACTATCTGCAATTTGCTTGAAGTCATATTCTGTTGAGTTTTGTTTTCTTGCCTTTGCACATGCCATTTCTTCTGCTTGTGGTGTTCTAAACTAGGTAACTTGGTAAAAATTTTTCTCCTCTTTGAGGTACAGTGTAACAGTTGGTCACCTAGGTAGAATTAATCATTCTCTTTTTTTCTATTGTATATTGCTTTCACTTTTGCTGTGGCATCTGCAGATCAATGAATTTTGTTTTCTTTTTTTTAAAGATTTTATTTATTTATTTGACAGACAGAGATCACAAATAGGCAGAGAGGCAGGCAGAGAGAGAGAGGAGGAAGCAGGCTCCCTGCTGAGCAGGGCTTGATCCCAGGACCCTGAGATCATGACCTGAGCCGAAAGCAGAGGCTTTAACCCACTGAGCCACCCAGGCGCCCCTGAATTTTGTTTTCAAACAGAGTCTGGAATCCTCAATTTTTAGTGCAATGACTAGCTGAAGGTACAAGCTCAATAATGGAAATAAAAGAACCTGTGTTTCACAGATGAGGAAACTGGGCCTGAGGGACAAGGGACTTCAGCCCTATGAGTCCTATGGCAAAGTTGGGATACAAAACCAGTTTTTAAAAATTCTAGATCCAAGTTTTTTTTTCATGATGCCTTGTCTCTAATATAGAATTTTAACAAATACTGTGTTATGAGTTGAATGTTCTTTCTGAATATCAAAATTGTGATAATGAAAATCCCTCTACAGCTTAGATTTTATTTCTCTTAAGGTTTAATTAATTAATTTATTTGAGGGAGAGTGGGTGAGTGAGCTGGGTTGGGGGAAAGAGCTGAGGGAGAGCGACAAGTGGACTCCTTGCTGAGTGCAGAGCCAAGACCCTGAGATCATGACCTGAGCTAAAATCAAGAGTTGGACGCTTAACCACCTGAGCCACCCAAGTGCCCCAACAGCTTACATTTTATTTATTTTATTATTGTTATTATTTTTTTTAGATTTTATCTATTTCTTTGTCCGAGAGAGCACACACAAGTTGGGGAACAGCAGGCAGAGGGAGAAGCAGGCTTCCCACTAAGCAAGGAGCCCAGTGCAGGACTTGATCCCAGGACTCTGGGATCGTGACCAGAGCTGAAGGCAGACACTTAACCAAGGAGCCACCTAGGCATCCCAATGGCTCACATTTTAAATTTAAATAGATAGGGCCAACTCTCTTCTCTTTGGTTTGTATTAATGCTACTCAAGGTGAATAGGCTATAATTTTTTTCATAATTGAGAGGGCAGGCTATGATAGAAAAGCCAATTAAACAAATAGTGTATGATGTTTTCCAAGTTGCATTTGAATTTTGGAAAATGGGAAGCAAGAAGTAAAAACTGTTTAATGAAATGGTGTAAAATGAAGTGATTACCACTAATTTTTATGTCAAAATTTTTGAGCATTACTAGATTAAGCCTTTGTGATAACTTTGTGATACCTTTGTGATACTAACAGATACACAAAATAAACCAAGATAAAGCACTGATGCTCACATAGTCAGAGCCGTAGCAGCTGAGATGGTAGATGCTGAGGGGCTGAGTGTGCTTCTGGGAAAGGAGCTTGGTGGTGCTGCTCTCGCTTCTTGCTTCTTGGGATGCACACTGCCTCTGTAACTGCTTGCTGCAAAACAAAGCTGAAGGCTGTTTTTGCTTTCTGCCCTTTCTCATAAAAGGAGAAATCTTCAGATTTCTTTTGGTTAGCAAAAGCAGGTACTAGTTTCTTTTGTGAAAGTGAAGTGGCACTACATGAACTTTTGACAAGTGGGGAATACTTCTACTAAGAGTCTGTTCTGGATACTCAAGTTACAGTTGAGCTGTCATTTGTTCCTTGAGTTTTTAATTCCTGCTTACTGTAAATTTCATAGCACTTGTTCAACATTGTTTTAAGTAGTTTACCTATATTAATCCATTTGATGCGCACGGCCCTAGGAGTTAGATACTATTACTCTTCCTGCTTTACCCATGAAGATGCTGAGACACGGAGAGTAACTTGTTAAAGGTCACACAAGTAGTACATGGTAGAACCCAAGCAGTCTGGTTCAAGATCCCAAAACCTTCCCCAGGATACTGCAGGCTAAGTTGTGTTAGTTATTTTGTCTACAGAAGAGCTACAAAGATGAAAGGACAGGACTTCTAATGTCAAGGGAATTGATATTGTTAAGGGGAAGTTGTGGGAATAAGAGGTAATTATTTATTGAGTGCACCTCACCGAAAGCTATGCTAGTCGTGTCTTGTGCCTTCTCATTTAAATTCTATAACCATAGGAGGGATGTTTCTTTATTCCATTTTACAAATGAGGGAACTGAAAAAAATGAAGGAATTGAGGAAAAGAAAGGTTAGTAATTTACCAAATTCAGAGGCAGCAACAGAGTTGGAATAGGAACTGGCTTCAAACTTGTATTCTTTCTGTTGCTTTGTGCCTCCTCTGTACAGATACAGAGTCACAGTATTATGTAAATATTGTAACAGCAAATTGAGTAAGGCGTATTGGGAATCTTATGGGAAGGAGCCCTTGAGTCTGTTGAATCTGAGGAACGGAAGGCTTCAAGGCAACACTTGAATCGTGACAGTTGATGTTTTCAGGCCGAGAAGATAGTATGTGCCAAGTCACAGAGAGGTGAGAGAATGTGGTATGTCTAGTGGTTGAGTATTTCAACAACAAAGAAGAAAAGAAAAGAGAATAGATTTAAGATATTTAGGTAGAGTTGATCAAACTTAAAGATAGCATATGAGGTATGTGGGTCAAGGAGGAGTCCCTAGAATACTTAGAAGTTTCTGTCCTCAGTAAGTTGAATTTTTGGTGATACTGTTTACTGAGTGGCAAGGAACGGGATTTGGGGGGAAATAATAAGTCCAGTTTGGGATCTGTTTAAGAGGCTAGTGGGACATTCAACTGGTAACTTGCACTGGGAGGCATCTGCATACATGGATATGGCATTTAGAGATTTGAAACTTATTTCCCTGTAGGTGTAGTGTTGTCAGATAAAATACAGAATGCCTAGGTAAATTTGACTATCAGGTTACTGTGATTTTTTTTTTTAAGATTTATTTATTTATTTGAGAGAGAAAGAGAAAAAAATGTGAGCTTGCGGGAGGGGCAGAGGGAGAGGGAGAGAGAGTCCCAAGCGGATTCCACACTGAGCTCAGAGTCCAACATGGGCTTGATCTCACAACCCTAAGATCACAGCCTGAGCAGAAAGCAAGACTCAGGAAGGCCTAACCATTTGCACCACCCAGGCACCCTAACGGTGATTACTATTATTATTTTTTAAGATTTTATTTATTTATTTGACAGATCACAAGTAGGCAGAGAGGCAGGTAGAGAGAGGAGGAAGCAGGCTCCCTGCGGAGCAGAGAGCTCGATGTGGGGCTTAATCCCAGGACACTGGGACCATGACCCGAGCCACAGTGTTTGTTTTTTTAATATAAGTATGTTATATGTAATACTTGGTACATACTTCACTAAAAAAGTATTTGTTGTTTATCTGAAATTCAAATTTGACTAGGCTTTTATATTTTTATTTGCTAAATCTGGTAGTCCTATATAGGTGATAGTTGAAGTTATTGAATGTGGATGAGATCTTTCAGGGAACAAAAGTTGAGGAGAGAAGAGCTCCAGATAGAAAATTAGAACATGGATTAATTTAGGACTTCAGAGGGGCTTCATAGTAGTCCCCTCCAATCAGCAGCCTCAGCATTACCTGGAAACTTGTGAAAAATTTATATTTTTGGACCCTGCTGCAGACCTCCTGAGCTAGAAACTCTGGAGTGGAAGCCCAACAGTCTGTTAACTTTTTGTTTGTTTGTTTGTTTTTAAAGATTTTATCTGAGAGAGAGAGAGAACGCGCACTTGAGGGAGAATGAGATCACAAGCAGGAGGGAGGGGTAGAGGGAGAAGCAGACTCCCTGGTGAGCAAGGAGCCATGTGGGCCCAGGACTCTAGGATCATGACCCCAGCTGAAGGCAGATGCTTAACTGACTGAGCCACCCAGGCGCCCAAGAATCTATGTCTTAACAAGACCTTTAGGGGCTTTTGATGCCACTGAATTTGGGAACCATTGACTTTAGGGCTGGATATAAGATTAATGAAGGATAATAAGAAATAGTAATGAATTGAAGTAACAGAACCAGAAGACAATGAAACAGAATCATTGGCAGTGTCAGATATATCTGAGAAGCCATGTAAGATAAAACCTAAAAAAAAGTTTATTGGGTTAAGCAACTGCAAGGTGATTGCTTAATCTTACAACAGTTTCAGTTGGGGCTGCCTGGCTGGCTCAGTTGGAAGAGCATGCCGCTGTTGGTCTTAGCGTCGTGAGTTTGAGCCCCATGTTGGGTGTGGAGATTACTTAAATATATAAATACAAAACAAAACAAAACACCAGTTTCAGTTGAAACAGTAGCCTGACAGCATTGGGTTCAGGAGGTAATCAAAGTAAGGAAGAAGGGAAATAATTTTTTTAAATTTTCTTTTCTTTTTCTCTGGCTGGTTGGAAGGGCAGAGAAGAGGGCAGTCGTTCCTTAGGAAATAAATTTCTCATAAACTGAGAGAAAAAACCAATATGGAGGTGGTGAGGGGTGGAAGATACATGTCGGTGATATGGAGTGCTGAAAGAGGGGAGAGGCAGAGGGATCCCAAATGCAAGTACTGTGTTTTTTTTTTTTTTTTTTTAAGATTTTATTTATTTACTTGACAGACATATCACAAGTAGGCAGAGAGGCAGGCAGAGAGAGGGAGAAGTAGGCTCCCCACTGAGCAGAGAGCCCGGTGCGGGGCTCCATCCCAGGACCCTGGGATCATGGCCTGAGCCGAAGGCAGAGGCTTAACCCACTGAGCAACCCAGGCCCCCTGACAAGTACTGTTTTTAGTTATGGTTAAGAAGATTGCTTTTTCCTGTAACATGGGAGGAGAGTTTGTTGATCAATTTATAGGCATGGTGGAGGGGGGAATCAGGGTGTTAAGGGAGTTCTTAGTTGTTTCTTTTTTTTCTTGGTACAGTTGAAATATCAGGGAGCAGGAAATTTATAGGGTTGATTTATTAGTGGTGAAGGTTTGGAACAGTTACTTTGTAAATCAAAAGGGACATTTAACAGGCATGTTAGAAATATTAGAGGTTGAGTTGATGATAAGGCAAAGTAGTTTTATATTGATTCTTTCTGGTAAATTAAAGGAGGGTGTATCTAGATTACTTTTAACTTCTTTTTGCAAGTGCCAATAAATATTGTTATTTAAGTATAATGTTTAAGAACATCCACTTGGATTCATTCATTCAATATTTATTTAATGCCATAATTATGAAAATAATAAAAGCTAGAATTTTTGTGTGTAAGTTATGCTTACCTTTTGGTATATCTGTAAGGCATAATGCTATAAACTGCATTTGTAGTAAATCATTTATCCCCCCTAATGGCAATATGGATTAGATAATATATTTTATAGATAAGGAAATTGAAACTGGAAGAGATTAAGATCACATCTGTTTCTGCCTGCTGTCAGAACCCATAGCCTTCTTGTTAGGTTATGTTGATTGTGCCAAGGTGGGAAAACAGATATGGTCCCTGTCCTTAATGGGCATGGTCCTTTTGTGTGTATGGAGGAAAGAGAAAGGGTATTAGACATAGTAAATTATCACTCAAATAAATAGGAGATGATGTATTGTGATAGGTGCAATGAGTGAAAGGAAATGGGTGACTATAGCAGGAGAATTTCTTTTTCAGTGGGGTCTGGGGTTTGAATTCATTGTAGTAATTTTTAAAAATTAAATTAAATTAAATTTAATTTTTCAAAAGATTTTATTTGTCAGAGAAAGAGCACAAGCAGGGGGAGTGGTAGGCAGAAGGAGAAGCAGGTTACCTCCTGAGCAAGGAGCCCATTGCGGGACTCCATCCCAGAATCCTGGGATCATGACCTGAGCCAAAGGCAGATGCTTAACCAACTGAGCCACCCAGGCATTCCGTTTATAGTAATTTTTAAAAAAATATTTATTTATGAGAGAGAAAGAGAGAAAGAGAGGGAGTACATATGAGAGGTGGGGAGTGAGGAGAGGGGCAGGTGGAAAGGGAGAGTGAGTCCTGAGCAGACTGTCTGCTTAGTGCAAGCCCAATGCAGGACTTGATCTTACGACCCTGAGATCAGGACCTGAGCTGAAATCAAGAGTTGGATACTTAACCAACAGCGCCACCCAGGCGCCCCTATAGTAATTTTTTAAAAAAAAGATTATTTATTTATTTATTTGACAGAGAGAGAGAGAGAGAGAGAGAGAGAGATAGATGACAAGCAGGCAGAGAGGCAGGCACAGAGAGAGGAGGAAGCAGGCTCCCTGCTGAGCAGATACCCCGATGTGGGGCTCGATCCCAGGACCCTGAGATCATGACCTGAGCTGAGGGCAGAGGCTTTAACCCACTGAGCCACCTAGGC
>NC_081570.1:26231578-26364866 GCF_022355385.1 Mustela nigripes | reverse complement strand
ACAAACAGAGATCACAAGTAGGCAAAGAGGCAGGCAGAGAGAGAGGAGGAAGCAGGTTCCCTGCTGAGCAGAGAGCCTGATGTGGGGCTCGATCCCAGGACCCTGGGATCATGACCTGAGCCGAAGGCAGAGGCTTTAACCCACTGAGCCACCCAGGTGCCCCTAATTTTTTTTTTTTATATTGTATTTATACATCTATGAGAGAGATAGCATGGGTTTTGGAACCGAGAGACCTAGATTTGATTCCCTTCTGTGTACTTAATGTGTCTGTGACGTTGGACAAATTGTTGAACCATCTACCTCTAAGCTTCGCTTTCCTCATCTATAAAGAAGATACCATATTATAGTTCCTGCCTGATTGGCAGCAGCTCATTTGGTGCCATAATGTATACTATGGGAAGTGGTAAATTAATGCAGTTGTACTTAGTCTTTGGCATGTATTAGTCCAATGCAATTTCTAAAGTAACTTTGGGAGCTGACCTATCAGTCATTTATTTTGCGAAATATAGAGATATTAAAAATACAACTACTGGGGCGCCTGGATGGCTCAGTGGGTTAAAGCCTCTGCCTTTGGCTCAGGTCATGATCCCAGAGTCCTGGGATTGAGCCCCGCATCAGGCTCTCTGCTCAGCCGGAGCCTGCTTCTCCCCCTCTCTCTGCCTGCCTCTCTGCTTACTTGTGATCTCTGTCTTGTTAAATAAATGAATAAATCTTTAAGAAAAAAATACAACTACTGTTTATATCACCATTGTTTCAGAAAACTATTTCTTTAACTTTTTATTTTGAAATATGTATTTAACACCAAAAAAAAAAATTAGGATGGTTGTGATCTCAGAATAAAGATCAGTATTTTTCAAAATAGATATATGTATTTTAAAAATTTTGTTTTATGACTATATTTTATCTTAAAGCATTTTAAAGAATGTATGATTAGGATAAATCTGATTTAGCCTGTGATGATTTTATGTATAATGAACAGATTGCATTGAAACTCTTGTGTCTTTTCTGCCATTAACAGATATGACAGTTTGTAAGTCTGTTGGCTAAAATTACTAATTGGATCCACTCTCTGAATCATTCAGATTTAATTTTATTTATTGCTCCCTTATAAACACAGTCTAAAAAAAGGGTGGTGTTCAACATTGAAATAGCTGTGTATGCCTCCTGTATATGAGATTACATTTGAAAAATGGTTACAACTGTCATTAAAGATTTTCTAGTTCTGAAAGGTCCTTTTTGTGAGGATTAAATCTAATCTGTAACTTGTAAATTTTGACCTTTGAGATATTTGTGAATGTGATTATGATTAGAATATAGAAGAGTTATGACAGTTTAATTCTTTGCTTGAATTTCTAGTTTATTTAGAGACTGTATTCATTTCTTTCTCTTTTTTTTTTTTCTTTAAGGAGTATGGACATGCCCCAAAGCCAAAAACTCAAGAAAGTGAACTGAAAATCAGTGCTGTGTTTTCTGTGGGTGATAGTCCTCTTGGTAAGAAATAGAATTGTATAAGTTAAAATTATGATTAATATTATGATTAATATTGTTATATAATATATATTGTTATGTTCTAACTAGTAGAAATGAAGGAAAATGCCTCCTTTTGTAAGTCCTTTTTTCCTTAAGATAAAGCAGTACTTTTTTTTTTTTTTTTAAAGATTTTATTTATTTATTCAACAGAGATCACAAGCTACTGGGCAGCTGGTCTTAACATTTTAAAAAGTGGAATAGAGGGGCACCTCGCTGCTCAGTCAGTGGAGTATGTGACCCTTGATCTCAGAGTCATGAGTTTGAGCCCCACGTTTGTAGTGTGGTGATTAGTTAAAGCTTCAAACTATATATATATATGTATGAAGAGATAAAAAGTGGGACTAGAATAAGATATTAAAGTATGATACATATAGTAAGGAAACATAATTTCATGGAACTGCTGTTTCAATTACTAAATTTTACACACATAAACATGCACACGGATGTATGTGTCTCCTGAGTTATAATGTGAAATACAGTTCTTACTATGGGTTATGGTTAAAAAAGTTTGAAAAACCCCTGTTTTAGAGTGTTTATTGTCTCATTAATATTAGGTTTCAAGACTGAGAATTTATCAAAAAATGGAGAATGTGTATTTGTTTGTGTCGATACTAAAACTGTCCCCCCCCCCTTTTTTTTTTGTATTTGTAGCCCAGCAGTTGACCCCAGGCTTTCAGTTTTCTCTTGCATCATCTGGCCCAAACATATCGCTTCCTTTGGTTCCAGCCGTAGCTATTCAGGTTTTTTGTTCTGGTTGTAAAAAAATGCTTCATAAAGGGCAAACCGCATATCATAAGACAGGATCTACTCAGCTCTTTTGCTCCACGCGATGCATCACTGGATATTCTTCATCTGTCTGCATACCACCTCCTCCCAAGAAAACCTGCACAAACTGTTCAAAGTATAAAATTTTTAATTACATCCCTCTTTACTCTATGTCTTTTTAGTGTGTATATAGTTTAGCTCAAATATGCTATTGTTAACAAAACAAAAGAACCAAAAATGCTATTGCTACTTTAAATCTCTTTAGCATGTTTCTATGGAAATATTTAGCTGATTGAGAAATTTGCAAATTCTCAAGTTTTGTGATGTTAGATAAGAGACTTGGTGTCAAAAGTGTCATCTAAACCAGTTTTCTATCTCTTTAAGCTGAAATTTTACTGTGGAAAATAAACCAATTGTGGAAATTGTAGGAGCACTCATGTATCCTATAATTGTGGACAACAACCATTCACAACTATTTATTATCTTGAAAGTTATTGAAGTATAGAATAAAATATCAGTAGTCTTATAATATTATATAAGTTATTTAATTCTTTAGAAGGTAAAGTCTAAATGGTTACAAAAATAATATGTTTATATCTAAAATATCCTTGTAAGTTTTAGTTGGAGGTTATTTTTGCTTTACAGTCACACAGGCGCAGAGAAAGAAAAAAATAGCAACTAAGCCACATAAATTTCTTTCTCTACGTTAGTGTGTTTGAAAAATTTGGCATGTTCTGCCTACTTCTGTGTTAGTGTAGTTCTTGGAATACATTGTATTGTAAGTAATCATTAATGTAGAGTGAAATAAGTTAAGATCTTGGTTCGATCATGGCTCTAATGCCTTATTAGCTATATGATGTTGGGTCTGGATTTTTAACTTTCCTAAGCCTCAGTTTCTTTGTCAGTAAAGAGTTTCTACTTCCTCAGATTTTAATGAAACAGTGTTAGCCCAGGGCCTAGCACATAGCAAATGCTTAATAAGTGGGATCCTATTATTTTTAATAATAAAATTATTATTATGTATATTAACAGAATTTATAGGCTCCTATTTTTTTTCTTTGGAGATAGATGACAGTTTCTTTGTCTTCTTGGGTGTTGGGCTTATATATCTAAAAGTAGATCTTGTTAAAATGGAAATCTCCAACTAAAAGAGGAATTTAAAAATATTTTGCATAAATATTCAAATTTAGTTTTGTTCTAAAAAGTCCTTTAAATACCTCAGACTCTTCTATACATTCTCAAACTTATCTGAAAGGGTAAATTTAGTTTTTGGTTTCTAGATCCTATGTTTCAACATATAAATATCAAAATAAAATGAATTAAAATTTAAAGGACATAGCACAACTTATACATCCAAATGCATATTATTCTCTTAAAAATAGTCACTCTTGTCAGACACATTTTACCACAGTGCTGCTCTTACTCAAAAAATTTTTTGATTTCTTGATTGGGCATCGCATTCAGAGCCTATGAAACATTCTTTTAGACAAAGTTAGGTGACAAATCTATCTTTATACCATGATTTTTGCAAATTGCCAAAAGTTGTTTGATGCCTTTATCAGTTGACTATCGTAGACAAATTCAACTGAGTCATACTCTTAAACATGATATTTGACTATAACATTGAAAAGTTGTTCTTAGGGTTCTTATAAATAAAAGAGAAATTAGAAAAATGTTGAAGCCATGTTTTTGGAAGATGTATTTTTTTTTTTAAAGATAAATGTTAAGGTGTAAGTTTCATTTGGATGCATAAGATTTAGAATGCATTTTTATTTACATGCACAGATTTTTATTAAAAAAGTCATTCTCATTGGTTTACATATATGTATATTATACCACTGGCAGATTTACATTATTAAATAACATTCTTTATTGCTTTGTTTTTAGTAGAAAAATCACTTTTAAAAATTAATAACTTCACCCCTGGGTAAGCATATCCACTTGGTTTCCAAGATTCACTGTCCTATTTTTAAGGTTAGGTGAGTTTTAGAAAATTAAAGTACCTTGTTGTTATTACTATTCTTTGATAGTTTACCATGGAACAGTTCTGTGTAATAAAGGCATAGGATGGGAGGCAGAATAGTGGAATGGTTAACTCCACGGACTGTGGAATCAGACTGCCTAGAGTTTGTATTCTGGCTTCACTGCTTACCAGCTGTGTGACCTTGACAAACTATTTAACCTTTCGGATTTGGTCTCCTCATGTGTAAAGGGGCAATTGTAATAATGCTTAACTCACAGAATTTTTCTGATAATTAAGTTGGATAATTTGAATAAAGAGAACAACGTCTGGTACATACTAATTACTCAATACATATTACTGTATAAAATATTATTGCCATTGTATTCTTTATGGCCTCTCCTAGTACTTCTAATGAATGACCATTTACTTTAGTTTTTTACACTGGTCAGAAAAATGGCAATACTTAGCCTTTGTTTTTACTGTCAGTGGTTATAGCAGCATGACTCTTACAAAATAACTTGAGTTTTACAGAACGACTCAATTATTTGTGCTCCTTCTGTCTTATTCTTAATTCCATCTGTCCTCTGCTACCAAACTCTTAATAGCTCTTTTATCTGTTTCCTTGCTCTCTTCATTTATAGTTAAGTTTTATATATCATGCTAACTTTTTATATTAATCTTTGGTAATTCATCTGTTTCCCAGATCTTGCATTTCAATTAAAAAATCCCAAAACATGTCATTCCTTGTCTCACTTATGTTTCCACTCTTGGCAGCTGCTGACTAGTAAGAGGACAAGTGTTTTGTGGTTTGGAGTTGTGGGATGGCCACTTTTTCCATTGGCTCCAGTGGATGAAACTTGGTTGGAGCTGGAAGCCTCACTGTTTTTGTCACGAACATCTGGCTGGATATATTTTAAACATAATTTTCCCTTAACACATCTATAAATTAGGTATCATAAACCCATGTTATGCATGAAAAATTGAGAGAATAATTACTTCACTCATTGTCCCTCAGCTAAGTAACAGAACTAGTCATCAAACTCAGGTTTCTAGAAGCCTTATCCTAGGCCAGCTGTTTTTTCCTATGCAGTAGCTGCCCTTCATAAATACAGTTATTTTAGCTCACAGGGAGGAAGAAATTACAGTTATGAAGAACACATTTCATTTTGCCTTTGTTATTTATTTTTAGAGACATTTTAAATCCAAAGGACGTGATCACAACCCGATTTGAAAATTCCTCTCCTAGCAAAGATTTCTGCAGCCAATCATGTCTTTCTTCTTATGAGCTAAAGAAAAAACCTGTTGTCACCATTTATACCAATAGCATTTCAACCAAGTGCAGTATATGTCAGAAGAATGCTGATGTAAGTCACATTGTACCTTTATTGGGACTCTACTCAAAGACCCAAGATTTTTAATTGGCTTTGCTGATTTTGGATGTGTATGTGTTTTTATTTCCTAGATTCGATTTGAAGTTAAATATCAAAATGTGGTGCATGGTCTTTGTAGTGATGCCTGTTTTTCAAAATTTCACTCCGCCAACAACCTCACCATGAACTGTTGCGAGAACTGTGGAAGCTACTGCTATAGTAGCTCTGGCCCGTGCCAGTCCCAGAAGGTTTTTAGTTCCACAAGTGTCACAGCATATAAGCAGGTATGAAGATCCATCTGTCACACATAGGTAGGCTTGCTCCTTCCAGGGTGGCCCTGCAGGGATCAAATGCAAAACAAACAAGATCAGTTGATCTTGGTGTATGAGTTCCCCTGCAGAAAAGTGGGATCGATTGTGGTTGTGTAAGTGATTATGGTAGTGAGATAATACAGGCGAACCAGATCATGATCAGGAATTCACAAACAGAATTTCGTGTTTTGCTAAGAATCTGAAATATTTTGTGATATATTGATAAGTGAAGAAAGTCCCATATTATTATAAATAAACTGACCACTTATAGATGATAAAATCAGTGGATTTAAGCATATCTTTTTCCTTTTAGAAAATACAATTTTTGAGTTCCTGGGTGTCTTGGTTAAGCATCTGCCTTCGGCTCAGGACATGATCTTAGGGTCCTGGGATCAAGCCCTATGTACATCAGGCTCCCTGCTCAGCAGGGAATCAGTTTCTCCCTCTCCCTTGGCCTGTCTTCCCAACTTGTGTAATCTCTTTCTCTGAAATAAATAAAATCTTAAAAAATATATATATATATATTATATATATGTTTATATATATATTATATATATATTTATTTATATATATATATATTATATATTATATATATATATTTTAAAATCTGTTTTGGAATGAATTGTAATTATTTTGGCACATCCCTTATCAGACTACTTTAGCTAATTTTTTTTTTTTTAAGATTTTTATTTGTCAGAGAGAGAGCACAAGCAGGCAGAGTGGCAGGCAGAGGCAGAGAGAGAAGCAGGCTACCTCCCTGCGGGATGAGGAGCCTGATGCGGGACTCGATTCCAGGACCCCGGGATCATGACCTGAGCTGAAGGCAGTGGCTTAGCCGACTGAGCCACCCAGGCGTCCCTACTTTAGCTAATTTTTATTTGTTGTAATGCATAATGGATTCATTTGGTTACTAAGTAGATTAATTTGTGTTAATTATTGCAGAATGATTTCAAATCTCTAGGGGTGCCTTGGTGGTTCAGTCGGTTGAATGGCTGCCTTTGGCTCAGGTCATGATCTCAGGTTCCCAGGATTGAGCCCTACATTGGGCTCCCTGCTCAGTGGGGAGCCTGCTTCCTCCGCCGCTCCCCCTGCTTCTGCTTTCTCACTCTCAAATAGATAAAATCTTTTAAAAAATTGCTGTGCTTAAGAAAATCTTTAAAAAGTTATTTTTCTAAAAAAGGGTATAAATGATAATTAAACTTTTTTTTCAGTTAGCAAATTTGATTTATTTTTAACTTCTCTGATTGAAAGTTTCCCTTTTCTAGGAATGACCAGTTTTGGCAGTTAGGTTACTTTTTCCTCAAGAATAAAATTTGTGTTATTTTTATATATGTGATCTAAAAATCAGTTGTTTTTTTTTTTTAATTGTATTTATTGGGGCACCTGGGTGGCTAAGTAGGTTAAGCTTCTGCCTTCGCCTCAGGTCATGATCTCAGGGTTCTGGGATCGACCCCTGAATCGGGCTCTCTGCTCAGCAGGGAGCCTGCTTCCCTCTCTCTCCCTCTGCCTGCCTCTCTGCCTACTTGTGATCTTTGTGAAATAAATAAAAAATCTTCAAAAAAAAAAAAAAGATTGTATTTATTTGAGAGAGAGGGAGTGAGAGAGAGCAGGAGAGAAGGGAGGGTCAGCGGGAGAAACAGACTCCTGGCAGAGCAGGGAGACTGATGTAGCACTCGATCCCGGGACTCCAGGATCATGGCAGGAGCCGAAGGCAGCCGGTCAGCTGACTAAGCCACCCAGGTACCTGCAAAAATCCATTCTGTTCCTTATTTTGTTGTTGATATTATACTCTGTCAACTGCATAAATGATTTTCTTCTTTTACCAGAAAGATTATGTAGTGAAATTTCACAAATTATATTTTCCTACTTTTTAATTCCCTATATAACTTATTTTTTTAATTTAAATTCAATTAACATAGTGTATTATTAGTTTCAGAGGTAGAATTCAGTAATTTATTTGACTTATATAATATCCAGTGCTCATTACATCATGTGCCCTCCTTAATGTCCATCACCCAATTACCCCATCCCCCTACCCCCCACCCCTTCAGCAACCCTCAGTTTCTTCTTTTTATTTTTTTTTTAAGATTAAAAAAAAAAATTATTTGACAGAGACACAGCAAGAGAGGGAGCACAAATGGAGTGGGAGAGGGAGAAGTAGGCTTCGCACTGAGCAGGGAGCCAGATGTGGGGCTTGATTCTAGGACCTTGGGATCAGGACCTGAGCCAAAGGCAGACACTTAATGACTGAGCCACCCAGGCACCCCAACCCTCAGATTATTTCTTATGATTAAGAGTCTGTTATGGTTTGTTTCCCTCTCTGATTTTGTCTTGTTTTATTTTCCCTCCCTTCCCGTATCATCCACTGTTTTGTTTCTTAAATTCCACATACAGATGAGATCATTTAATTGTCTTTGTCTGATTGACTTATTTCACTTAGCATCCACGTCATTGCAGATGGCAAGATTTCATTTTTTTGATGGCTGAATAGTAGTCTGCTGTACACACACACACACACACACACACACCCCTTTATCCATTCATCTGTTGATGGACATCTGGGCGCTTTCCATAGGTTGACTATTGTGGACATTGCTGCTATAAACACTGGTGTGCAGGTGCCTCTTTGGATCACTATATTTGTGTCTTTGGGATAAATACCTACTCCATATAACTTCTTATTGAAAGTTTTTATGTTGTGTCAGTGACAGTATGGTGTAATGGTTAGTCTGGAACTTTGGATAGAGATGAAATGTTTCATCTCCCATTTTTCTGTTTATTTGTTAATTGAATTAAAATTAATTTAACCTTTTTGTTAATATAATTTCTTAAAGTATCTCACTTTGTTGTTGAAAGGATTCTATGATACAGTATATAAGTTATTTAGTATAGGGCCTAGCTCATGGTGAGCACTGAATAAATAATAATATTGGTAATTTATATAAATGTTAGCTATCAATATTATTGTTTCTTAAAACAAGTAAGGTTACAGGCAGATTTTATTATGAACTCAGCTTGAAAAATAGATAATTCTGTAAGATCTTCTGGTATACATTGAACATCATCTCTTTCCTCTTGCTAAAGAGCCTTATTGGTTAAGTAACCTTAAAGGTCGTAGGTTATCTTCTATTTTTTTTTTTAAGATTTTATTTATTTATTTATTTGACAGAGAGAAATCACAAGTAGATGGAGAGGCAGGCAGAGAGAGAGAGATGGAAGCAGGCTCCCTGCTGAGCAGAGAGCCTGATGCGGGACTCGATCCCAGGACCCTGGGATCATGACCTGAGCCGAAGGCAGCGGCTTAATCCACTGAGCCACTCAGGCACCCCATAGGTTATCTTCTAGATTGATGTCCATGATCTGCTGAGGGTGACTCTTTGGTTCATGGATTACATGGTCATCATTGATTATTCGTAATGAGAAAAGTGCATTACAAATACCAAATTCATTACTTTTAATGTGTTTTATTGTTAATGTACATGAGTAGTTACTAATTTTCTTTAGTTTACATTTTATCATTGTCTGAAAGAACTTATTTTTCCCACATCCCAACTTTCGGAAAAATCTATAGGGTGGCCTCGTAGTCATGTTCAAATATTTCAGCCAAAGGTACCTTTGTAGGTAGTGTTTCTTTTTTCTTACACAACTTGTATGTTTGTGCTAGGTATCTAAATGTTATTTTATTTTCTTGATAGAATTCAGCTCAAACTCCTCCATATGCCTTGGGGAAATCATTGAGGCCCTCAGCTGAAATGATTGAGACTACCAATGACTCAGGAAAAACTGAACTTTTCTGCTCTATTAATTGCTTATCTGCTTACAGAGTTAAGACAGTTATTTCTTCAGGTAATGTTTAAAATTCAATAAATTTATAGATTTAGTAACTATTGAAGAACATTGTAGCTGCTTTTCTTTCATTTTTTTACAAACGGAATTTATCTGTGTGGTTAAATTGAGACTCAAGATTTAGTTTCAGAGAACTCATTTTTAATTGAAAATAGTTTTTAACTGATTTTTTTATTGAGGTTATTTATTTTGTAGTTTCTGTATGAAAAGAAAGACCAGGAAAAAAACAAAACAAAACAACAACTTGTAAGTTCCAAATTTTTGTGTAAGTAGGACTTCACTGTGATTAGTTGCAGTTAGCACAGATTATTGTAAAGTTCCTTTATTTTGGTTTTATATATTACTGAGTATTTTTTAATCCTTCTAGTACACTTTTGGATCATTTGTTCATCATGTAGCTTAGTCATTGGTTTTTATTTTTTGTTACACCAAGGTGTCCAGGTTTCATGTCATAGCTGTAAAACCTCAGCAATCCCTCAGTATCATCTAGCCATGTCCAATGGAACTATATACAGCTTCTGCAGCTCCAGTTGTGTGGTGGCTTTCCAGGTATGATCTAAACTAGTATTTTACCCCTGAGCTTCTCTTAGGCATTGCTCTATGGCAGTATGTTAACTGTTGAAGGTCTGTATTTATAAAAGGTTAAGTTAGAAAAAAATTCTGTTCAACTCTGGTCCCCGAAGTCCTTTCTGCAAAATGCCTCAGCCAGTTGCTGAGTCTCAGTGCCGTCTTCCTTATCCAGGGTCCTTACCTAAACTACTCTTCCCTCCCACTTTTGCCCTTGATTCTCTCCCTTTCAAAAGGATGGATACTAAGTTATGGTTCAGGTAGGTGCTGTGGTGTCCCTTCCTCTCATCCTGGGCCAAATACATAATGACTCCTGGCATGAAAGTGTAAGCCTCCATTTACTTGTCCCATTTGTTCCTCACTCCCTGAAAAGATGGAGAGAATAGAGGTTAGTGACCCTCTTGGGTGGCCCTGATACAGTGTCCCTGGTACCAGGGCAAAAGAGATCACTGGTGGCCACTATGCTTTTCATGGCCATCAGAGGCTGGTTGCCAGTGGGAAGGGTATTTTGGGGGAAGGAAGAAGTCTGCTTTAATTTGTTAGAGCCCTATATTAGAGGTGTCCGGGAAGCCCAAATTCCAGTCCTTAACCTTACAATATTGCATTATTCAGTCCTTCTATTCTGGAAGTATGCCATTTAAACTCTTTCTGTGAACTGCTTTATAAAGTGTCAAGGAAATATTTGTGGGGGCATTAATTTATTAAAACAAGAAAATAAAAATTACCCAACTCACGTTACTTCTCAGTTGCTAAACTTTTGCCTTATTTGTGTTCTTTCAGAATGTATTTAACAAACCCAAAGGAACAAACTGTTCAGCAGTGCCCCCGTCTCAGGGCCAAGTGGTTGTAAGCCCACCCTCTGGGTCAGCAGTGTCAGCTGCAGGAGGTAATGCCTCTGCCAGTTCCGGTTCCAGTCCCACCGGCTCCATCAGCAGCTCTGCCTCTGGCACAGCCGGTTTCCGGCCTCTTGCTGCCCCATCCCAGCAAGTTGCTGTAGCTCGGACACTTGTTAAACTCAAGTGTCAACACTGTAGCCATCTGTTTGCCACAAAACCAGAACTCCTTTTCTACAAGGTAAAGAGAAATCATGAAAGGGATGGAATATAAACGTATCCATCAGAAGCATTTGTCTTTTCATCTTTGACAGTCACTTAATTTGCTTTGAAATGTTAAGGAGAATGATTTCTTAAAGATGAAGCAACTGTTTAATTAGGTCTCAATGACTTTTTTTTTTTTCTCTGCAGGGTAAAATGTTTCTGTTTTGTGGCAAGACTTGCTCTGATGAATACAAAAAGAAAAATAAAGTTATGGCAATGTGTGACTACTGTAAACTGCAGAAAATTATAAAGGAGACTGTTCGATTCTCAGGGGTTGATAAGCCATTCTGTAGTGAAGGTAAAGGAAGCAAGCAGTTCATTTTTTATTTTTTTTTAAGATTTTATTTATTTGACACAGAGAAAGACAGCAAGAGAGGGAATAGAAGTAGGGGGAATGGGAGAGGGACAAGCAGGCTCCCCGCTGAGCAGGGAGCCCAATGTGGGGCTCAGTCCCAGGATCCTGGCATCATGACCTGAGCCGAAGGCAGACAATGACTGAGCCACCCAGGTGCTTCAGGCAGTTCAGTTTTATCCACAGAGCATATTGTTGTTATAAAGTAATTCATGCTGAGTTGGACCATTAATCTATAATTAATTTTCAAGTGATTTTGTTTTATGAGGTATAATTTGAGGCTTTTTTCTTGAGTTGATGCTTAATTCACTTTTTGTTTATTTTTTATACCTAAGTCACTTTAAAGTCTACACTTTTAAATGTTAACAGTAATGTCAATTAAGAAAAAATTTTTAAAGATTTGTTTATTTTAGAGAAAGAGAGCACGGGTTAGGAAGGGGCAGAGGAAAAGAGTCTTAAGCAGACTGCACGCTGGGCACAGAGCCCCATGTGGGGCTAGATCCTTTGACCCTGAAAGCATAACCTGAGCTGAAACCAAGAGTTGGATGCTCAGCCGACTGTGCCACCCAGGCACCCTGAAAAAAAAATGTTAAATATTGTAATACATTTGTGATCATGATTGGCTTATGGTGATGTTTTAAATTATAGCAATCTTAAATAAATTGCTTTAAAACTCAGAAAAGACTTTTGGAAGATAATTAGGTCAATGGTATTAGTATAGAGTCTAAAAAATCTCTTCATAAGTTTAGCAATGACTTGAGAAATCTTTCTGTTCTTGCACCTACTTGTAAAGTGGGTACTTCAGCAATTACTGCTTCTTGGGTTAAGAAACTTTTATATCTCTGATGTTTCTGAATATAGGTGGCCTAATATTTAGAGTATGTTTAAAAAGTGATATGAGTTTGTTTTGTGAATATAGAGACTATCTTTGCTCCTCTTCAAGAAGCAAATAATTGTGTCTCAAGTGTGTAGAAGTTAGCTTAGCTGGTACCTGAGACTCTGGAAACTCACTTTATCTCTTTCAGGTTAATGTAAGTTTGATGTTTCTTCTTTCATCCCTTCTGGTTCTCAGTTTGCAAATTCCTCTCTGCCCGTGACTTTGGAGAACGATGGGGAAATTACTGTAAGATGTGCAGTTATTGCTCACAGACATCCCCTAATTTGGTAGAAAATCGACTGGAGGGCAAATTAGAAGAATTTTGTTGTGAAGATTGCATGTCAAAATTTACAGTTTTGTTTTATCAGGTAAATGTAACATACCTTTTTGGCTTTCTGAAGTTAGTATGAATTATTTTCTTAAAATATGTTTGGATCATGTGAAGTAAAATTTAGTGTTTAGAACTGGGTTAAAGTAAATTTTGGGCTCCTAAAGCAAAATTCAACCAAATATAAATGTGAAATTTTGGGAGTAAAGAGCATAAGGTTTCTGGAGACTTTGTTGTTGTTTGCACATATGTTCCTTTTATTTTTATATTTTGTTTTCTCTTGAGGCATATTGACCTTGTTTATAACTGAGTTCTTTTAAGTCAGAACCTTGTGTAGTTATGTTGTGTTAAGTGGCTCTCTCATTCAGAAGGTTACTGTGATGAATTAGAAGTCAGACCTTGTTCTCACTTACTAATAAGTCAAATGACTATGACTGACCTCCTTACCCACCACCTTTTAAAAAAGTTACTTTTTTGAAAGGCTAACTCTGAAAGCTACAATTAATTGAACCACTGATATACACCCAATGCTTCATAAGTGTAATTTAATCCTCACTATGATCCTAGAGGTAGGTATATTACTACCAGTTTATGAATATGGAAAAAGAGCAAGATCCAAGGAGGATAAGTAATGTACCCTTCAAGAAGCTGGTAGGTGATAGTTGGACAGCACCTGAAACCATTTTTTTTTTTTTGTCTACCTACCCCCTAAAATATAATCTTGGTGGAGAAGTGTATCTTTATCATAACGATATGACCAGGAAACTATCAGTGCTCAAGACAAAGGACACCTAATTAAATATATATATATATATATATTTAATATTTTATTTATTTTGGCAGAGAGAGAGAGAGAGAGAGAGAGAGAGGAGAAGCAGGCTCCCTAAGCAGAGAGCCTTATGCGGGGCTGGATCCCAGGACTCTGGGATCATGACCTGAGCCAAAGGCAGAGGCTTTAACCCACTGAGCCACCCAGGTGCTCCCTAATTAAATATTTTTTGAATGAATCAGTGTCTTTACAACTCCAAAATCCATGTTCTTTTTACTATATTATGCTGCTTCTTTACCTCTTGAAAGTAGAACCTCGCTCTAGATTCCTTCATCAGTAATTTTGAAAATGAGAGATAATTTTTTTTTTAAAGATTTTATTTATTTATTTGACAGGCAGAGATCACAAGGAGGCAGAGAGGCAGGTAGAGAGAGAAAGAGAGGGAAGCAGGCTCCCTGCTGAGCAGAGAACCCGATGTGGGACTCGATCCCAGGACCCTGAGATCATGACCTGAGCCGAAGGCAGAGGCTTAACCCACTGAGCCACCCAGGCGCCCCGAGAGATAATTTTTTTTTAAAAGATTTTATTTATTCATTTGACAGAGATCACAAGCAGGCAGAGAGGCGGGCAGAGAGAGAGGAAGGGAAGCAGGCTCCCTCCTGAGCAGAAAGCCCAATGCGGGGCTTGATCCAGGGATGCTGAGATCATGACCTGAGCCAAAGGCAGAGGCTTTAACACACTGAGCCACCCAGGTGCCCTGAGAGATAATTTTTATATTCTATATATTGAGGGCATCTATGGCATCTATGTGGAAACAAACAAGTATATCTACTTTTAACCACATTATGTTAAACCTTATATTTTGTGATCTCACCTGACTTATACATCCTGTTTTCATAGTGCCTTCTGGTTTTATGATTAGTGTTATCTTTTTATTATTTTTTGGTTTTAAGCCTATCTTTTCTTATATTTCTTTCTTAGATGGCCAAGTGCGATGGCTGTAAACGACAGGGTAAGCTAAGTGAGTCCATAAAATGGCGAGGAAACATCAAGCATTTCTGTAACTTGTTTTGTGTCTTGGAGTTTTGTCATCGGCAAATTATGAATGACCCTCTTTCACAAAATAAAGGTAAAATTAAACTTGGCTAACAGGATCATTATGTCAGTGCCAGGATATACTATTAGCACAGACAGTTGTAAATAATATAATAAAAACAAAATTTTACTAGATTCAAATAACCTGGATTTCCTTAAAATTTTCCTCTAAGAATTCTTTTTTTTTTTTTTTAAAGATTTTATTTATTTGACAGAGAGAAATCACAAGTAGATGGAGAGGCAGGCAGAGAGAGAGGGAAGCAGGCTCCCTGCCGAGCAGAGAGCCTGATGCGGGACTCGATCCCAGGACCCTGAGATCATGACCCGAGCCGAAGGCAGCGGCTTAACCCACTGAGCCACCCAGGCGCCCTGTCCTCTAAGAATTCTTAAAGATTGCCCTTCAGGGAAGGTTAATCCTGATGCTTTTTGCTATCATAATCAAACACACCAAAGAATCAATAACTGTTATAATCTCTAATTTTATAGAAAGTTAGATTTGATTGCTTTTGGTTGATTTTATCTATACATAAGAGATAAATGTTATTCAGTTAACAAACTGGGAAAAAAAGAGGAAAACAGGGCGAACAAAGGGAGAGGATATAAGTATATATATCATATGTATATACTATATATTAATATAGTTTCTGTGACTGGCATAAGATTTGATCTAGAGCTTGCTTGTAGCCAAGGAAGAAGGAACTAGCACATTAATTATATCAGGAAAAATAAAGTAGACCAGTTCTTCATAGGTAGCAAAGTTTTTTAAGCTAAGAATAAAATAATTTTGCAAGTAGGACAGCTAATATGGTCAAAATTTCCAGATGAATAGATACATTTGTGGCATGTTCTTAAAGTAGCTCCTTGAAGTAGTACTTCTTTGAGTTAGGTTCAAAATATTTGGTATTATGCTCTCTAATCAAAGCCTGGAGTGCTGTTGAATTCATAGGATCCATGGGCTTCGTCTGGCCTTTGTCTTTGCAGTCTTATTGATTATCGCCTTAATCACATATGCCACGTGCCAATCTTTTATGTCATCATCTATTCCCTAAGACTAGTCGGGTTAGTGGTAGAATTTTCATTTTACAATATGGGTTAGCAAAAAACCAGTGGATGGATAGGTACCTCACCAACTTATTTATAAAAATTATTATGTTAAATTTTTATTGGAAGCAGGCTTAGGTGGAGGAGTTTTATATTCACTAATAGAAAAGGCCAGTTGATTCTGAAGCTAGTAGCTACATTTTTAGCTGTTAAGTAGCATTTGAAGTTTATAATTTTAGAGAATCAGCCTGTCTTTAAGTCCTGATGAATGTTAATCTGACCAGAATCATTCTCTATACAGAGTTAGATGTTTGCACTGCTCCCTGAAAACTTAGTTGTTAAACAGGGTTTGTGTGTGTGTGTATGTGTGTAACCCTATTGTTTATACTAGGTTTTACCTTTTTATTTTAATCAGTAAATATTTATAAGGCGGCGAGTGC
This sequence comes from Mustela nigripes, assembly GCF_022355385.1. Taxonomy (NCBI): domain Eukaryota; kingdom Metazoa; phylum Chordata; class Mammalia; order Carnivora; family Mustelidae; genus Mustela; species Mustela nigripes. Next base: position 26,348,515 of record NC_081570.1, on the reverse strand, counting down.
TTCAGTGGAGCTCTCTTCTGCAAGGAAAAATACAACACCAGTTATAACCAGTGTGGTATCATTGGCAAAAATACCTCCTACCCAGCCTACAGGGAACACTAACAGTGTTTTAAAAGGTATGACCTATATAAAGGCATTTGGTTAGACTGTAGAGGGGAGTGCTTTCTAATCTAAGTAGCTCTTGTTGCTAATATTTACATTTATATTTCTATAAGGAAACATGCCCCTTTTGCTCAGAGGGAAGTGGGTACCAAGGAGGTGGGCCTGAGAAGGGAAGGAAATGCAATGTGAATGTATATATTTTTTTAAGAACCTAAGTGGTTTTAATGTAGTTGCCTTTATCACTGGTGATTTTAATATATCTGGATGAGATTGAGGTCCAAGAATCTTTCCTTTACCAGGCATCCCAGGTAACATTGATGCCTAGTTTCCTTGGACCATTTTTTGGTGAAATTCTGGACTAGACTCTGGCCCACCTTAGTAAGAGGAAAGTAATATCTTGGTCTCAGTGTTTACATCTGTATATTCTGGGGGATAATGTATGTTTTAATTTACAACAGGTACAATTACTAAAGAGGCAGCAAAGATCATCGAAGATGTAAGTTTTATTGTTAATCTTTTTCCTCATAATGCCACTTGTGTTTATTTTCATTTTGGGTGTAGCATTCCAATACATACCTGAATATATTTCTATTTGCAGCTTAGTCTTTAAAAAAAAGAGTGACCTATTATGTACTAATTTTGTTTTGGGATCTTAAAGTTACATCATTAATAAGAATGGGTTTCTGATTCATTTCATTGTGTTTTCACTCCTTAATTTCTTTAAATATTTGTTATTTCCATCTGGTTGCTTATTTTTCTTATTTTTCTCTTTTACTACATTCAAGTATTTTTCTTTAAAACTTGAAAAGTCTCTTGGGCACCTGGGTGGCTCAGTCAAAGTGTCTGACTTTTGATTTCAGCTCAGGTCTTGCTTTCAGGGTTCAAGGTCTGTGTTGGGCTCCATGCTGGGTGTGGGGCCTACTTAAGAAAGAAAGAAAGAGAAAGAAAGTCTCTTGAAAAAGTTCAGTGTAGTGTTGTTTTATGCATCTTCAAATTATGTGAGGCTGAAAATAGTGCATAGTAAAAATACATTTAAATTCCCACTTTATGTCTCAAATTTGAAATATTGTGAAACTTTCCAAAATTAAAAAAAATATTTTGAAGAAATGCATAATTTCAAATCTGGCAGGCTGAAAGGATTGCAAACTATGTCATTGTTGTCTGTGTCTTGTTTTAGCAGGAAACAAAATTCCCATGATCCTTTGTCAGTATCTTATGAACTTAATGTATCAGATTTGGGGTTAATGTTTTTGGTAACTGTGTTTGGCTGTTCTCTTAATGTTTGTTTTGGTACAATTAAAATATTTTTATATATCATATAATAATGTCATTCAGGTACATTAAGTAGTGGTGCTAGTGCTTAAAAGTGTGGCCCAAATTCAGTATCTTTGGAGCAGAAGTTAGGTATTCTAAAACTCTGTGATGAAGGCCAGGCCTCGGCTGTGAATCCCCAGGCTGTTCATTTAGGAGAGTGAAACCTGCAGAATAGTAGAGATAATGCTCAAAAAACAAATGCATCAGTAAAGAAGGCACATCATTTAGTTTGCATAAAAATATAGCCTTACAAAAATAATGAAATAAATGGGAAGAAATGCCAGCAGCACTGCTGCAAGATCAGTGCTGCCGTAATGTGTCCCTAAGGCCAAGCCATTGCCTGTGTTAAGGTATGAAGTGTTTTTGATGATTTGAAAGGAATTGAAAGTGAGACAAAAAGGTTTACTACAAGTCATGGCTGGCTTTCCAATTTTAAAGCCTACTGAGGTTTTAAGAAAATAAAAATGAGCAGGCAAGCTATATCTGCTAACAGAAGCTATCAGAAACATTTCAGCTTTATCATAACCTAAAGAGGCTTTAACTTGGAAGACAGCCTCACACCTAATAGAGGACCTGTGAAAGTGGTAAAGAAGGTGCATTTGTGCAAGGTTGGTGAAAGGGATGTTGACATTTTGCTTGGGTTGTTTTCCATGGATTAATAAGGGAAAACTTGCTAGAATTAGGAAAACAGGGCCCCAGCAGTTAGCCCGGGCCTTCAGCACAACAGCCAACAGTGAAGTAACTGGCATATGCTTTTGACCATATTCCAGCGACAGTTGCTAATGTTAAAGGAAATGATCCAAATGTGGATTGCTGTTTCATGGTGGCAAGGTTAAAAATGGACAGTGTGTCTGTATATCAGGAAATCTTCAGTGATAAAAAAAAAATCTTATGTGAAAAAAAAAATGAGAGAAAAGAACCAGCTACATTAGATCCATTCATTAGCAGAAGTCTTTCAAGGACTCAGACTAGCCTTCCCCCTGATAGGGAGAGAGCTTCTCCTAATTTGATACTTTTTAACTCTGTCCTTACTTGTGTTGTTGGAAGTTGTTAATGGTAACTAATATTTATTTTCAGGCAGAATACTATATTAGTTAATGAAATACAATTAACTTTGTATTATACATTATATTTTATTTATTTTTTATTTTTTTATTTTTTTTAAGATTTTATTTATTTATTTGACAGAAATCACAAGTAGTTGGAGAGGCAGGCAGAGAGAGAGAGAGGAGGAAGCAGGCTCCCTGCTGAGCAGAGAGCCCCATGCGGGACTCGATCCCAGGACCCTGAGATCATGACCTGAGCCGAAGGCAGCGGCTTAACCCACTGAGCCACCCAGGCGCCCTATACATTATATTTTAAAATTACATAACCAGTAAGTTGCTGTGTTACAGAATTAATAATTGTTATTAACCATTATAACCATATAATTAAGGTATTAATATACTACATTTTTACTATACTAATATACTATGCTTAATATGTTATTAGTATGTATTATAAAAGTATTCTGTAGGCGTGCCTGGGTGGCTCAGTCATTTAAACCACTGCCTTTTGCTCAGGTCACGATCCTGGGGTCCTGGGGTCAAATTCTGCATCTAGCTCCTTGCTTGGTGGGGAGCCTGCCTCTCCTTCTGTCTGCCACTCCCTATCTGTGTGTACTCTATCTTCTCTGACAAATAAATAAAACTCTTCAAAAAAAAAAAAAAGTCTGCCTTCAGTTCAGGTCATGATCTCAGGGTCCTGGGATTGAGCCCCTTGTGGGGCTCCCTGCTTGGCCGGGGAGTCTGTTTGTCCCTCTCCCTGTCCTTCCTCACTGCTCGCGTATTCCATCTCTCTCTCTCAAATAAATAAATGAAATCTTTAAAAAAATAAGAGCATTCTATATTGGCTGTAGATTTATATATTCTGAGACTGCATCCCTCTTCTATATGTATGGGATAGTTAGTTTTGAATTATTCAGGGTTTTCGGGAATTCATCTCTTGTATTAAATATGACTGCCCTATATATTCTTTCCCCTATATGGAGTACCTTTATAATTCACCAATTTAGCTCTGATTAATATTTTCAGTTTACTCTATAGCAAGTATAGTGATAAGTAATGTAGTACTCTTACAATGTTTAAAAGCCTGATAGTTTAGAATCTTTTCTTTGGTTCTGTGGGACTTTAGTGTGAATCTCCTTCAAGTTATATAAATAGTCTTAAATTTCAGGGAAAGGTGAGATACAGTACAGTACAAAGAAGAAAATCTGCAGAAGTCAGTAAACTTTCTATAAAGATCTAGGTAGTAAATGTTTTAGACTTTGCAGGACATACAGACTCTGTTGCAACTCCTCATCTCTGCTATTGTAGAGCAGAAGTAGCCACAGGCAGTCAATAAATGACTAGTGAGTGCTGCATTCCAATAAAATCATATTTACAGAAACAGGTGGTGGGCAGGACTTGGTCCACTCCATACTTTGCTAATTCCTGCTCTACTGTAGTCACATCATTGAGAATTAACCATTGTTAGATTGGGCTTACTTGCTTAGTTTTATTTTTCCTCTTATCTTTTTTTTTTCTTTTAAAATATAAGTTTCTTGGGGTACCTGGGTGGCTCAGCCATTAAGCATCTGCCTTGGACTCAGGTCATGATCCCCAGGTTCTGGGATCCAGCCCTGCATCAGGCTCCCTGCTCAGCGGAAAGCCTGCTTCTCCCTCTCACACTCTCCTTGCTTGTGTTCCTTCTCTCACTATCTCTCTCTCTGTCAAAAAATATAAATAAAATCTTTTTTAAAAAAGCAAGTTTCTTTGTAAAAGATTTATTTACTTTAGAGAGAGAAAGCAAGAGCGCAGGGTGGGGGAAGCAGAGAAGGAGAGAGAGACTCTCAAGCAGTCTCACTGCTAAGTGATTCCATGACCCTGAGATCTTGACCTGAGCCAAAATCAAGAATCAGAAACTCAACCGACTGAGCCACCCAGGCGCCCCTAAGTTTTTTCCTTTAATTGAAGTATAATTGATGTACAGTATCCTATTAGTTTCAGGAGTTTATTGGGACATCATAGTGATTTGGTATTTTATACGTTACAAAATGATTCCCACAGTAAGTCTAGCTACCATTTGTCACCATACAAAGTCATTACAGTATTATTATGTTTCCTATGTATATTGCATCCGCATGGCTTATCGATAACTGGAAGTTTGTACCTCTTAATCCCCTTCACCTGTTTCGCCTGCCCCCCCCCCGCCCTCTCTGATAACCAACAGTTTTCTTTTTGTATGAGTCTGTTTCTGTTTTGTTTTGTTTGTTTTGTTTTTTAAATTCTATATACAAGTGAAAGAAATCCTGTGGCATTTGTCTTTCTCTGTTTGACTCATTTCACTTATTTGTCTTTCTCTGACTTATTTCACTTTGCATAATACCCTTTAGGTCCATCTGTGTTATTGCAAATGGCAAGATTCTCTGTTATGGCTGAGTTACATTCCTGTGTGTGTGTGTGTGTGTGTGTATCACATCATCTTTATCCATCCATCTATCAATGAACACTTAGGTTGCTTTCATATCTTGGCTATTGTAAATAATGCTGCAGTGATCTTTGGGGTGCATCTATCTCTTTACTTTGGTATTTTCGTTTTCTTCAGATAAATTCCCAGAAGTAGAATTGCTGGATCATATGGTAGTTCTATTTTTCATTTTTTGAGGAAACTCTATACCGTTTTCCACAGTGACTACACAAGTAGTCACTTGTGTAGGTTTTTTCCCTACATCCTTGCCAACACTTGTAGTTTTTTCTTTTTTGTGATATCTAATCCGGCAGGTTGAGGTCATAAATCATTGTGGTTTTTATTTTTCTTTCCCTATGATGAATGGTGTTGATCATCTTTTCATGTGTCTGTTGACAATCTGTATGTCTTCTTTGGAAAAATGCTTATTGAAGTCCTCTGCCCATTTTGTAATTGGGTTGCTTATTTTTTTGATATTAAGTTGTGTGTTCTTCATATGTTTTGGATATTAATCCTTTATCAGATGCATGATTTGCAAATATTTTTTCCCTTTCAGTAGAATGCCTTTTCATTTTGTTGATCATTTCCTTCTCTGTGTAGAAGCTTTTTTTTTTTTTTTTAAAGATTTTATTTATTTATTTGACAGAGAGAAATTACAAGTACACTGAGAGGCAGGCAGAGAGAGAGAGAGAAGGAAGCAGGCTCCCTGCTGAGCAGAGAGCCCGATTCGGGACTCGATCCCAGGACCCTGAGATCATGACCTGAGCCGAAGGCAGCGGCTTAACCCACTGAGCCACCCAGGCGCCCCAAGTGTGTGTAGAAGCTTTTTAATTTGATGTAATTCTGTTTGTTTATTTTAGCTTTTGTTGCTCTTGCCAAAAAAATGTTGCTAATATTGATGTTAGGTAGCTAACTTCCTGGGGTGCCCAGGTGGCTCAGTCGGTTGAGTGTCCAACTCTTGGTTTTGGGTCAGGTTGTGATCCCAGGGTCGTGAGATTGAGCCCTCTCTGCAGAGGGTTCTGTGCAGAGCAAGGAGTCTGCTTGAGAGATTCTCTTTCTCCCTCTCCCTTCCCCTGTTCCTTCCCCTGCTCATGCTCTCTCGCAAATAAATAAGTTAAAAATGTTTCAAGATAGCTAACTTCCTTTGTTTTCTTCTAGGAGTTTTATGGTTTCTGCTTTTTTTTTTTCTTTTTTTAATTTATTTGACAGAGATCACAAGTAGGCAGAGAGGCAGGCAGAGCGGGTGGGGGAAGCAGGCTCCTTGCCGAGCAGAGAGCCCGATGTTGGGCTCCATCCCAGGACCCTGAGATCATGACTTGAGCTGAAGGCAGAGACTTTAATCCACTGAGCCATCCAGGCACCCCTGGTTTCATCTCTTACATTCAAGTCTTCAATCCATTTCATATTTATTTTTCTATGTGGTGTAAGATAGTGGTCTGATTTCATTCTTGTGGTACTTGAACTCAGAGCCCTGAGATCAAGACCAGAGCTGAGATTAAGAGGCAGATGCCTTACCAACTGAGCCACTCACGAGTCCCTAGTTTCATTCTTTTACATATAGTTGTTGGGTTTTCCCCAACACCATTTATTGAACACATTGTCTTTTATTCACTGTGTATTCTTGTCTCCTTTGATGTAGAGTAATTGACCATATATGGGTGGGTTTATTTCTGGGCTCTCTGTTCTATTCCATTTGATCTGTGTGTCTCTTTTCATGCCAGTACCATATTATTTTGGTTACTATAGCTTTGTAGTATAGTTTGAAATCAGGGAGTGTGATACTTTCAGCTTTGTTCTTCTTTCTCAAGATTGCTTTGGCTAGTCAAGAACTTTGTGGTTTCATACAAATTTTAAGATTCTTTGTTCTAGTTCTGTGAGAAATGTTGTTGATACTTTGATGGCAATTGCATTGGATTTGTAGATTGCTTTGGGTAGTATGGGTGTTTTAACAATATTAATTCTTCTAACCCATGAGCATGGTATAGCTTTCCATTTATTTGTAGCTTCTTCAGTTTCTTTTATCAGTGTCTTATAGTTTTCAGGGTACAGATCTTTTATCTCTTTGATTAAATTTATTCTTAGGTATTTTATTCTTTTTGATGCATATATAAGTAGGATTGTTTTTTCATTTTCTCTAATAGCTCATTATTAGTGTGTAGAAATGTAACTGATTTCTGTATGTTAATTTTGTATCCTGTGACTTTACTGAATTTGTTTATTAGTTTATTGACTGCTGTATAATAACACATTTTATTTAATCATTGCCCTATTGATGAACATTAGGTTGCTTCCAGTTTTTAACCTAAAAAATCTCTGCTACAATGAGCATTCTTGCATATATCTCCATGTGCACATGTACAGTTGTTTGTCTAGTTGTAGATATGGAAAAGTGGAATTTTGGAGTCAAAGAGTATTTGCATTTTTAGTATCTAAAATGGCTATTTCAGTTTTTTACCACCAGCAGTTTATGATTGTACTCATTTCCCACAGCCTCACTATCATTTAATGTCAGATTTAAACTTTTTTTCTTGTCAATCTGTTTAGTAATATCTTACTGTCTTACTTTGCAGGTCACTAATTTCTAGCATGTTTGCTTATATTTCTAAGTTTTTGAACATTTGAATTTTCTTTGAATTTCTTGTTATTAATTTTTCATTATTTTTATGTTGAATTTTTTTTTTCTTATTGATTTATAGAATTTCTTTATATACTCTGGATTTGCCCCCCACCTCTTTCTACTCAATTTCACTGATACAAAAACATGCAGTAATACTTAATATCTGTAAGAAAAATTCTTTAACAGCATAGAGCTCTGGCTATTGTCCTATTTCTCTGCTCTCCATTTTAGAAAATCTTTAAGGGTGGCCCCTACTTACTGCCTCAATTCCCTTACCTGTTATCTTTCCTTAGCTCTCGTAAGTCAGGCTTTGTCTGCACCATTCCACTGGAACTGCTCTTGTCAGGGTTGCTATCAGCCTTTATTTTGCAAATCCAGTGGTCATTTTCAGTTCTCATTTTACCTATCCTTTCAGTAATATTTGATACAGTTGATCTCCCCTTTCTTCTTAAAATATCTTCTTCAATTTCCAGGTCAGCATACATGTCTTTTTTCTTTTTCTTCTTCTTCTTCTTTCTTTTTTTTTAAAAAGATTTTATTTATTTATTTGACACAGAGAGAGAGATCCCAAGTAGGCAGAGAGGCAGGCAGAGAGAGGGGGGGAGGCAGGACTCCCTGCTGAACAGAGAGCCTGATTTGAGACTCAATCACAGGACCCTGAGACCATGACCTGAGCTGAAGGCAGAGGCTTAACCCTCTGAGTCACCCAGGCACCCCTATACTAGTCCTTTTTCTTTTTTTTTAAATTTCTTTTCTGTGTAACATCATTTATTGTTTTTGCACCACACCCAGTGCTCCATGCAATACATCCCCTCCCTAATACCTACCACCTGGTTCCCCCAACCTCCCACCCCTCCGCCCCTTCAAAACCCTCAGGTTGTTTTTCAGAGTCCATAGTCTCTCATGGTTCATCTCCCCTTCCAATTTCCCTCAACTCCCTTCTTTCCATCTCCCCATGTCCTCCATGTTATTTGTTATGTTCCACAAATAAGTGAAACCATATGATAATTGACTCTCTCTGCTTGACTTATTTCACTCAGCATCATCTCTTCCAGTCCCGTCCATGTTGCTACAAAAGTTGGGTATTTGTCCTTTCTGATGGAGGCATAATACTCCATAGTGTATATGGACCACATCTTCCTTATTTATTCCTCTGTTGACCTTTTTCTTAGTCAACATCATTCCCAGGGATTCAATACAGTCCTGTGGTTTTAAACACCATGTAGATGGTGGCTTACTCCTAGATTTATTTCTCTTGCCATGACCTCTGAACTCCAGATTCATATATCCAATTGCGTGCTTGACATATACACTTAACTGATTAATAGCCATCTCAAATAATACGTCTAAATCAGAACAATTTTATTTTCCCTCAGAACACTTTTATTTTCCCTTCTAATGTTCCTTACTTCTTACCACTACAGTGCTACCTCCTTTGTCTGAGGCAGCATCATCTTTTCTCTGCTACATTTCAGTGACTGTCTACTTGTCTTCCTGCTTCCATTCTTGCCCTTTGCATTTTTTCCCTCCATACTGTTAGCAGGATGATCTTAAAGCAAATCAGATTGTGTCACTCCACTCCTTAAAACCTTCACTGAAATGCTGAAAAATAAGGGTAGAAAAGGGGGAGGAGCTAGTTTCCAAAACAATAGTAAAACTCTAAATTTTATAAAGGTAGGTAGTTAAAACAACTGATCCTAAAGCCATGAACAGACAGACACCTCAATAGAAAAGAAGTCCAGAGGATCCTGGGTGACTCAGTTGGTTGAGCATCCTGGGACTGAGACCCACATCAGGCTCCCTGCTCCAAGGGGAGTCTGCTTCTGTCTGTCCCTCTACCTTCCGCTTCCCCTGTTTGTGCTCTCTCTCTGTGTCAGATAAACCAATAAATAAAATCTTTAAAAAAAAATGTCCAGAGGGGCGCCTGGGTGGCTCAGTGGGTTAAGCCTCTACCTTCAGCTCAGGTCATGATCCCAGGGGCCTGGGATCGTGTCCCGCATAGGGCTCTCTGCTCAGCAGGGAGCCTGCTTCTCCTCATCTCTCTCTCTGTCTGTCTCTCTGCCTATTTGTGATCTCTCTCTCTGTCAAATAAATAAATAAAATCTTTAAAAAAATAAAAAGTCCAGAAATAGACCTAAATATATATGCAAGTTTAGAAATAATAGAGATGGCATTTAGATCAGTAGGAGATTTAGATTATTCAGTAAATAGTGTTATGACAATTGAGTGTACATATAGAAGAAAATGCAGTTAGATTTCTACCTTACAAGTTACACTAAAAGGAAGTCCAGATGGAGAAAATACTTAAATATAAAAAAATAATAAAGTAGGGAAAAATTCAGGAAAGAATGTAAATGCAGAAGTGGGGAGTCTTTCTAAATATGTCACATAACCCAGAAGCCATAAAAGATTTTTTTAGGGAAATTCAGCTACATTTCAAAATCAAAAGACATGGAAAAAAATTATAAGATTGCAATTAATGTCATAAAAGGCTTTTTTTTTCATATGTAAAGAACTTCTGTGAATCAACAAAAAGACCCAGCACCCATTAGGAAAATGGGCAAAACTATGATCCTTCAGTTTACAGACTATGAAATAAAAATTGTTCTTAAACATAGGCAAATATATTCAACTTCAGAATTAGAGAAATGCCAGTTAGAACTACAGTTTTATCAGATTGGCAAAGATAAAAATGATGGATAACACTGTTAAGGCATTTTTACATATTGTCAATAGCAGTTGGTAAAACTGCTACAGAGAGCAATTTAGTAAAACTTGTTAAAATTTAAAATGTAAATACAATATTACCAAGGAACTCCATTTTTAGGAATTTATCCTTCAGATACATTTCACAGATTTATGAAATAAAGTATATACAGGGATGATTGCAGTAGCAATTGTTTGTAGTAGCAAAGGCTTGAAAACAAACAAATTGTTTCATCAGTAGTCAGAGCCACTGTGAGTTCATCCTGAGTTACTGTGTGAACTAGGAAAAAAAAAAAATAGGCCTACATGGGTAGGGCCTGAAATATACCTCTCTCCTAGATCATACTTAAGTCACGTGGGCTGGTAAGTGGAGTTCCCTTCACAAGCATATGCAGCAACTCTTTGGAGACTGTAGTTAAAATAAATATGCTATATCCATACAGTGGAATACTATGTGTTTAAAAAGAATGTGGTAGCTATATCTGTACATAGAGCAGTCTCATATATAATAAATGAAAAAGACAAAATGATACAGCATACTGCCATTTATATTTTAAACACACACATACACACACACCACATGCCTGTACATATGTATAGAAAAACTCTGAAAGTCAGGCAGTAAATAGATAATACTGGTTGCCTCTGAGGAGAACTGAATGACCAAGGCAGAATTTTAAGAAGGGAAATTACTGTTTTTTCATTGTTTCCTGTTTAAATCTTTGAATTTTATGTCATATGTTATAGTGCTCATTCAAAAAATACACATAAAAGGTCTTTCTAAAAAGATATTATGTATTTATTTGACAGAGATCACAAGTAGGCAGAGGCAGGCAGGCAGAGAGGAGGGGAAGCAGGCTCCCTGCTGAGCAGAGACACCCCACCCATGCGATGCGGGGCTCCATCCCAGGACCCTGGGATCATGACCTGAGCTGAAGGCAGAGGCTTTAGTCCACTGAGCCAACCAGGCGCCCCATCACATGGAAATTTTTTAAAAGCTAGAGGAATACACGGTACAAGACAGGAGTAGATAGTTCACAGAAGAGGAAAACCTAGTAATTCTTACACATGCAAAATGCCTAACCACACTACTGTTAGGTGATTTTTCATTTCTTGAGAAATAGCAAAAAGTTTCATAGTACTGGGACGCCTGGGTGGCTCAGTTGGTTAAGCAGCTGCCTTCAGCTCAGGTCATGATCCCAGCGTCCTGGGATCGAGTCCCACATCGGGCTCCTTGCTCGGCAGGGAGCCTGCTTCTCCCTCTGCCTCTGCCTACCATTCTGTCTGCCTGTGCTCGCTCTCTCCCCCTCTCTCTCTGATAAATAAACAAAATCTTTAAAAAAAAAAAAAGTTTCATAGTACTGTGTTAACTAGAGTGTTGAGAAACAGGCTCACATACATTGCTGAAGGTCATATAATTTGATACACTATGCCTCTGTGGAAAGCGGTTTGGCTGTACCATCATAATTAAAATGTTCTGACCCACCAAACTGCACTTAGAATACCTTATTCTATAAATATACTAGCACATGTAGGATTAATTTATATGTAGGGATATTTATTATAGCATTCTTTGTAATAGCAAATATTTTTTTTTTAAAGATTTTATTTATTTATTTGACAGAGAGAGATCACAAGTAGATAGAGAGGCAGGCAGAGAGAGAGACAGGGAAGCAGGCTCCCTGCTGAGCAGAGAGCCCGATGTGGGACTCGATCCCAGGACCCTGAGATCATGACCTGAGCTGAAGGCAGCGGCTTAACCCACTGAGCCACCCAGGCGCCCCTGTAATAGCAAATATTTTTAACATTCACTGTTGAGCTGCAGAGACTCTTTGGGTTACCTGTGGTACATTCAGTGTGTAAAGCTGCTCCTAGGGAAGCTTTATACAAAGTTATGTAAATATACCTCTATGATAGCTTGCTGTAAGCACAGTGCATATTATCCCCGATAATATGCTGCCAATTTGTAGTCAGAAGCAACTTACTTAATTACAGGGAGCATCTCTACAAGGATGTGTAAGAAACTGGGGGGACATGGTTGTGTTCAAGTTTGAGTCTGGATAGAGAAGACAGACAGATGGAAAACTTAATTTTCATGTATATACTTAAAAAGAAAGATATTTATCTAAGAGAACACACACGGAGAGGGGTGGCAGAGGGAGAGGGAGTCTTTTCTTTCTTTCTTTCTTTTTTTTAGGATTTTATTTATTTATCAAAGAGTGAGCGAGAGCAAGGAGCCCATTGTGGGACTTGATTCTAGGCCTGAGCCAAAGGCAGACACTAAGTGACTGAGCCACCCAGGCATGCCAGAAAGAAGTCTTAAGCAGACTCTGCTCTGAGCATGGAGCCCGAGGCAGGGCTCAGTGTCACCACCCCAAGATCACTACCTGAGCTGAAACCAAGAATTGGAGGCTCAACCCACTGCGCCACCCAGGTGTCCCTTCATGTATATGTTTTTATACCTTTTCTGTTATTACATAATTCAAAATTATTACATCTGTTGCCTATTTAAAAAGTAAATGTAGGGGCACCTTCTCTTGCTGTAAGCACAGTGCATATTATCCCCGATAATATGCTGCCAATTTGTAAATCTGTAAGGTGAAGCATCTGCCTTCGGCTCGGGTCATGATCCCAGGGTCCTGGGATTGAGCTCCTCATCAGCCGCCCTGCTCAGTGGGGACTCTGCTTCTCCCTCTGCCTCTGCTTTTGCTCTTGCTCTCAAATAAATAAATAAAATCTTAAAAAAAAAAAAAGTTAATGTAAATAAAATCTGCAGTGGCTTGCCTTCGCATTTAAAATACAGTCCTAATATCTTGTTTTTAAAACTAAGACCTTCCAGATCCTATGTAATTTGGCTTCTGCCTCCTTCAAACATTTCATTCCAGCCCCTGCTTACTTTATTTCAGTTTTATACTCATCTCTCTTCCTAAAACATACTAAACTCTTTCCCAGTTGAGGGCTTTTGCATCTATAATCCCACTGCCTGGAGTCCTGTGACTTCAGGCCTTTGCATGGTTTGCTTTTTTGAGAATTCAAAAGCTCTCTGCTCCAATGTTTCTTCCAAAAATATCTTTCCTCAGCACCATTGCTCTCCATTCCCTTATCCTGGTTTCTTTTTCTTTCTTTCTTTCATAACACATCACTACCTGGAATTATATTTGCTTTACTTGTTTATCTTCTATGTCTCCCTACAGAATGTAGAGCCCATAAAAGCAGGATTTTCTGTCTTGTTTTTTTGCTGTATCTCTAGGGTTTACAAGAGTGCCTAGTTTACAGTAAACATGCTGTAAATATTTACTGAATGGAAAACATGTTTTCAGTACATTCTCCAACTCTGTTGCTTATCCTTCAACTTTCTTGTAGAAAGACCTTTAAAAAAAAAATCAAGTTAGTCAAATGTATTCGTTTTTTCTATTTTGTTTTTAACTCTTTTGTGTTTTGTTTAAGAATACCTTCTCCTTGGGGTGCCTGGCTGGCTGGTCAGTAGAGCATACAACTCTTGATCTTGGGGTTGTAGTTTGGAGACCCATGTTGGGTGAAGAGATTACTTAAAAAAAATCTTTAAAAAGAGAATATTTTCTCCTTGTTCTGGTTATTTGAAAATTCTCCAGTGATTTGATTTGATTTATTTTTAAGTTTTGAAAGATATTTAAAGTAATCTCTTCTCCCAATGTAGGGCTCAAACTCAACCCCAAGATCAAGAGTCACATGCTCTGCTGACTGAGGCAGCCAGGTGCCCCTTTCCAGTGATTTTAAAGTTTTATTTATTTTTTAATGTTGAGGTCTTTAATCAATATGGAATATATTTTTGCATATGGCTTGAGATTAGATCTAATTTTTCTGAATTGCCAGTTGTCCTAATCAGCAAAGACTGTTTTCACTGTTTTGGTTGTCCTTACTATAGGCAGAGTCTTTTTTTTAATTAATAAATGGGACAGATACTGATTAGAAGAATTAGGAATAAGTGTATATTTTCTAAAGTAACTTCTTCATTGCAACTGCTCTTTCAGAGGAATTATATTTCTTTTGTTTTGTGCCATCTTTCAATTGATACAGTTATGATCAGTGATGAGGTACTAAAAAACATCTCTTTTTGGCTTCTGAATTTTTTAACTAGGGAATCATGCAGACAGATGCCTTGAAACTTCTGTCTTCCCAGTCTTCCAGGCTTTTAAAAAACAAAGCAGTGTTGTGCAAGCCTGTCACACAGACCAAGGCCACCTCTTGCAAACCACATACACAACACAAGGAATGTCAGACAGGTATGTATCCTTATGCTTTTTATATGTAGAAAGTTATTCTGTTTTGTTTGTTTCTGTTTTTTTTAATAAAGGCAAAAAGAATCATTTAGTTTCTTAAATGTGAAAACATTCATTCTTGGATCACAGACTTTGAAAATCTAATTTATTCCTTTTATAATTATTTTCATTAACGCTAATAACTACCAAATTGAGTCCATCTGCACAGACAACATTTTGTGTAGAGTGGGCAAACATCTCCTCTGTGCGTGTACTTCTGTTTTTTAAATGTACAAATTATTATAACTACTAAGATATATATTTATATAAAAGCATTAGTGATTTTAAAGAAAAGCGTTTGTGATTTAACCTTAGTTCTCTTTTTAAAAATACTGTAAGTTGATTTGTCATTTACTAAAAGTATAACTATGTGTCTGAGGTATTGGTGATCAGGGAAATTATTTTAATTCATACCTGGAATGGTTGTAAATTATTGCCCCAGTCCATGTTAACTGCCACTACTTTATATTTTCAGTTAGTTCTGTAGCCTACTCTGCCCGAAGCACTTTTTTATTTTTGTTTTTAGTAATAATTTTACTACCCAGAATATACTGTATTTAAAAGCATAGTCTGTCAACACATAATCATGAGTTTTGATGTAGGGTGCCTTTGTTTTGGTGGGAGTCAAGGAGAATCCTGTTTTCTTTCCAGAGTAAATTTGATTGCTTTATATTCCTGTTAAAATGGTGCACTCTTTGTGTACATGAATTTATACTGTATGCACATTTGCATGTGGAAGGTAGTAGTAATATGAGCGTATGTGGGTGGTTACACATCTTTTAAAAATTTCTAGATTAAATATTGGATTGTTTCAAATAAACTGTTGTGAACTACTTTTTCATTTGACAGTGCTCCTCAGAAACATTCCATACCAATGTAGATTTAAATATACATTGAGATTCTTAATGGATGCATTGATTGCAACATATCTGTCCCTTAAGATTGGACATTAAGATTGCTTTTAGTTATTTAATATTATAAACAGTTTTAAGTTGTGTAAATGGTTTTTTGTTCACTTGACTAATTATGTCCTTAGGATAGATCCTAAGTAGTAGAATTTCAGATTCAAAAACTATCACAGAATTTTAAGGCTTTTTTCAACAAAATTGAAAAATTACATCAGCTTTTGAAAACACCCATTTCTCTTTACCCTCACTGACACTGGGTATTCTAACAATTAACCTTTACTTTTTCCCTCAACTTTAATTTGGAAAAATTTCAGAATTCGGAAAGATTGAAAATACGGCATAATGAATATTAGTATATCAATATCTTCATCTTGATTCATCAGATTTAACTTTTTGAAACATTTGTTTTCCTTTTTTTCTGAAAATTCTATTTATTTATTTATTTATTAAAGCTTTTATTTATTTATTTGACAGAGATCACAAGCAGGCAGAGAGGCAGGCAGAGAGAGAGGAAGGGAAGCAGGCTCCCTGCAGAGCAGAGAGCCTGACACGGGGCTCGATCCCAGAACCCTGGGATCATGACCCGAGCTGAAGGCAGAGGCTTAACCCACTGAGCCATCCAGGCGCCCCTTTTTCTGAAAATTTTAAAAGTAAAATAATTTTTTTCTTAATTTGATGTATCCTGTGGACTTCAGTCCTAATTCTAGTAATCTATCGAATACATAGCATTGCTAGTTCATGTACTACAGCCTACAGTTTTGCTTTAGTTAGTGGCCAAGTTTTGGGCAAGGAGAAATTCAGTTTTTAGTGGCACCATGGAAGTATTGGGGTTTGGGTTTCAACTTTAATTAGTGTATTCCTTTGACAAATACAAGTAGTAATAAAATATAAATTTTAAAATGTGTGGGGGAAGGCATAAAGATATGGCTTATTTATTTATTTTTTTTGAAAATAACAGAGATTCACATATTTCATGCAGATTTCCCTATGCCTAATGAGAAACATGATGCGGAACTTGAGTCTCCACCTGCAAAGAAAAAAAGAATAGGTTTTTTCCAGACTTACGATGCGGAATATTTAAAAGTTGGTTTTATTGTCTGTCCAGGATCAAAAGAAAGTTCACCAAGGCCACAGTGTGTCATCTGTGGAGAAATTTTATCCACTGAAAACATGAAACCAGCAAATCTTTCTCATCATTTGAAGACAAAGCATTCAGAATTAGAAAACAAACCAGTAGATTTTTTTGAACAAAAATCTCTTGAAATGGAATGTCAAAATAGTTCTTTAAAAAAGTGTTTACTAGTTGAAAAGTCACTTGTGAAAGCTTCTTATTTAATTGCTTTTCAAATTGCTGCCAGCAAGAAGCCCTTCTCCATTGCTGAAGAATTAATTAAACCATATTTAGTAGAGATGTGTTCAGAAGTTTTGGGTTCAAGTGCAGGAGACAAAATGAAAACCATTCCTCTTTCTAATAATACGATTGGACACAGGATTGATGAACTTTCTGCAGACATTGAAGATCAGCTGATTCAAAAAGTCAGAAAGTCCAAGTGGTTTGCCCTTCAGGTAGATGAATCATCAGAAATATCAAATATCACCCTTCTTTTGTGCTATATTCGTTTCATTGATTATGATTGCAGTGATATAAAGGAAGAATTACTGTGTTGCATTGAAATGCCTTCTCAAATAACTGGATTTGAAATATTTGAACTAATAAATAAATACATTGACAGTAAATCTCTGAATTGGAAACATTGTGTTGGTCTCTGTACAGATGGGGCTGCAAGTATGGCTGGCAGGTGTTCTGGTTTCAGAGCGAAAATTCAAGAAATTGCCACGAATACTGTGGCATTTACACACTGTTTTATTCACCGTGAACATTTAGCAGCAGCAAAGTTGTCTCCATGCTTACATGAAATCCTTTTACAGTCAGCACAAATTTTAAGTTTTATAAAGAGCAATGCCTTGAATTCACGAATGTTAACAATTTTGTGTGAAGAAATGGGGTCTGAGCATGTGAATTTACCACTTCATGCTGAAGTACGCTGGATATCGAGAGGGAGAATTTTAACAAGATTATTTGAATTACGACACGAAATTGAAATTTTTTTAAATCAGAAGCATTCTGATTTGGCCAAGTATTTTCTTGATGAGGAATGGGTTGCAAAGCTGGCCTATTTATCAGATATTTTTTCACTTATAAATGAACTCAATTCAAGTCTCCAAGGAACTATGACTACCCTCTTCAATTTGTATAATAAAATGGATATATTTAAGGAAAAGTTAAAAATGTGGTTGAAGCGTGCACAAGAGAATGATTTTGACATGTTCCCTTCATTTTCTGAATTCTTAAACTCATCAGACTTAAATATGAGAGGCATTGCAAGCATTATTTCTGAGCACCTGGAAGGACTTTCTCAAATGTTCCACGACTGTTATCCACCAGAAGATGATTTGCGTTCAGGAAATTTGTGGATAATTAATCCTTTTATGAATCACCAAAATAGTAATCTCACGGACTTTGAAGAAGAAAAACTAGTACAGTTATCTTCGGATTTGGAATTACAATCAGTATTTAAATCAATGTCTGTAACTCAGTTTTGGGTAAATGCAAAGACATGTTACCCAGAACTCCATGAAAAGGCAATGAAGTTTTTGTTGCCCTTTTCAACTATTTATTTATGTGATGCTACATTTTCTGCTCTGACCGAGTCAAAACAAAGAAATTTATTGGTTTCTGGTCCTGCTCTAAGACTTGCAGTCACATCTTTAATTCCAAGGATAGAAAAATTAGTAAAGGAGAAAGAATAGTAACATGGCTATTGCTTATTACCAGAGTCTATAAAATTTTGTGTTAAATTTTGTATAAGTACTCTAAAATATAATTTCCTAATGTGGATATGTGCTTTCAGTGATTAAATAAGCATTGTAATATTTTTTCTTTTTGTTGAGGAATTTAATGATTATGCATTTATAAATAGTTATATATAATTTTATTAGTCTAAGGTAGCAAATTTAGCTATTTGATTGATTGATTGGATACTCTGGATTAGGGACAAAAATGAGGGTAACAAAAGGCATTTATAATGTCTCGGCACACCTGAATGTTAAAACCTCTTGGCCTTTAGAAACACATGGGCCATTGCAGTCTTCAGCCAGGCAGCTCTGTTGGGGGGAGGTAAAAAACTCAGATCCAAGCTGCTTGGCTAACCAGAAATGGAAGCAGCAGAAGAATTTGAGGCCCCCTCTAGGGGTCTCTGTGGCCCTCCCCACCAGGGCTGGGCAAATGTTTTCTATAAAAGGCCAGATAGTATTTTAGGTTTTGCAGGCCATACAGTGTCAACTACTCTGTTCTGCGGTTGCAGCTGTGTGCAATACACAAACAAGTGTGGCTGTTTCAGTACAACTTTTTATTTATGAGCATTGAAACAATATAGTTTTCATGTGTCATGAGAACGGCCTTTAAATTTTTTTGTATCATTAAAAAATGTAAACATTGTTAGCTGGGGACGAGGAGGGAGTGAAAAAACCAGACAGCTGACTTAATCTGGCGTACCACCAAGTTTGTCCATCTAGGTCTAGACAGATCTCAGGTAATAGCAGATGGGCCAGGAGTGGCCTGTAGGGTTTTGTTCAGTGGAAGCCTCTCTTCCTGCAGCCGCAAGTGTCTGAATTTTCAAACACTTTTCACATTTTAATTTCAGCTGAGGGAAATTCAAGGGAAAATTCATTTTACACAAAGATAGGAAAGAACAATTTATAGCCACTTGTTACTGGTTTATTACTAATGATTCCATAACTTAGTAACAACTTTTGAGCTCTTCCATGTGCCAGACTTTGTACTAGGCCTGTTCTTCAGAACGAAGAGGCTCCTCTGCCTTCACAGATACAGACGCTGAGGCCCGCGGAGGTTAGGTGTCAGCTGGCAAAGCTAGGGAGGCTCAGGCAGGAAGGAAGTCCCGGTCTTCTGCGAGGCACGTGTAGATCCTCCTGTTGGACTGACTCCGTACTGGCTGGGAAACAGGAGACTGAATTCAAAGGGGCCCGTTTAGTCAGCTGAGCCAGTGGGCCTCAGTGTCCCCATCTGTGAGATGGGACTGCCCCGCCAGAAAAGAGGGTGGCGGCAGCCTCGGGAGGCGAGGAGCGGGAAGCTTTGGCGCGGGTCTTCTGCCAGCCCTGGGGAAGAAGGAACAGAGCGGGCGGCAGGGGGCGGGTTTGGCCGGCCCTGCCCTGCCTTGCCCAGCCCTGCCCTCCCCTCCCCTCCCTGCCGCGCCCTCTTCCCTCTACTCGCTCCCGCAGGGCTTGGGCGGCCATGGCGCTCGGGCTCGCGGCTCTGCGCGTCCTGCTGGGCGGCTTCTTTGCACTAACTGGGGCAGCCAAGCTTTCGGGGCAGATCTCGGCTCCCGTGTCCCAGCAGATGGTGAGCGGCAGGGCGGGGGCGGCGGGCGGATGGACGCGGGGGCGGCTGCACGGCGGCGGGTGCTGCGTCCCCCGCAGTTACCCCGGCTCTGGCCCCGGCGCCCGGCCAGTCTGCCAGCCTGCCCGAGCCGGTGCCCCGCGGACCCGCCTGCCTTCCGGCGAGACGGCGCTGAGCAGGGGGAGAGCACGTCGACTGAGACGGGGACGCCTTCCTAGGGTGCTCCTCGGAGTCCTCCGACTCTTGCCTAGACGGAAGGGGCGGGCCGGATCTTCCAGCAGAGCCCTGGGGGACCCCCGCGCAAACCTAGGGCGGGAAGAGGAAAGCGTCCGGACCCTGTGGGTGGAAGATAGAATGCAGCGGGGGACCCAGCACCCTCTCCGTCCCCTTCTCCTCCTTCGCTTGCCTGCGTTCTTGGGAGGGTCGTGAGGAGCGGGTTTAATATTTGTTATTCCCCGCTTGGTGGAGTAGGAAAGTCGCCCTGAAGGTGAAGTGTATCTGCTAAAGGTTACACAGCTAGTCAAGACGCAGGAGCCAATCTAGGTGCTCTCCTGAATCAGAATCTGGAGAGCCCTTACCATGGAGGTAGGGAGGAACGTCTACAAGTCCTCCTCCTGTCTCCTGGCTGGTTCCAGACTCCTGAAAAGCTTTCGTGTGGTTCTGCCCATCAGTCTCTCCAGCCTCTCAAAAAAGCAGACTTGGATATCCCTGCAGCCTCCCTGTCCCAGGCCTGGGTTCTGCCCTTCCTTCCTGGTGTAGGATGGTGGATTGTTTGGGGAAGTACATCCCCAGAGCCAGGTAGCTTCAAGTTTCTTTGTGGTAGCAGGGTAGGGAGGGTAGAGCCGAGGTGGGGAGTAAGGGTGCAGGAAAAGGTAGCGGGCCTTCGGGTGGTGGTCATATGGCCCAGATCAGAGCCTGACTCAGCACAATGAGCCTCTTTGAGCTCCTTAACTGCTCAGTGTCTACTGCAGTGGGGTCTAGATCCCAGCATACCATATTCAGAGTGGAATCTGTTGAATAAGCAACAATTAACCTTTCATCCTCTCCCCAGCCTCCCAATATTCCCGTCATAGCATCCTCAAGAAAATCGGGCCAGGCAGCAAGAAGGAGAAGCTGTGGCATGCCTAACTTCCTGGTCTTGGAATTTGGGGCTGGGGTCTAGTCCAGTGAGAGGCTGGTGAGAAAACTAGTCCTCCTCTGCACCACCATCTGGCCATTCTTGGAGCGTAAAGCCTGTTTCCTGATTCCAAAGCTCAGTCCCTCAGGGAGGCCCTCTCCTCTCCAGACTGACCTCAGCCCTGGGCCTGACCTAGCAGGGTAGCTCCTTTGTTGGGGGAGTTGAGGATGCAGACACAGAAGGCCCCCGTGGAGTGCCCAGGCGGTGGACCTTTGAGTGTGGCTGACAGGCATTCCCTGCCGCCCCTAGAAAGCCCTGTTTGTGCAGTTCGCTGAGGTATTCCCGTTGAAGGTGTTCGGCTACCAGCCGGATCCCATGAGCTACCAAGAGGCTGTGGGCTGGCTCGAACTGCTGGCTGGGCTGCTGCTGGTCCTGGGCCCGCCGATGCTGCAAGAGATCAGTAACTTGCTTTTGACCGTGCTCATGATGGGTAAGGGGGTGCAACTGCGCTGGGGAAATGGGGACTTCTGGCAGAGGGTAATAGAAGATCTGGCTGTTCCCTTTACTGTTGTCACCTTTTTTTTTCTGGAACCAGGAACACTCCCCGCTCTACTATAGTTTCCATGGTCTTTAGACTAGGACAGGTGCTTTTTAAACTTAAGATACTATAACATGATTCTGTCTCAAACATAATTCCTACCTCATTGATTCATTTGGCTGCAGGGTATCCCCATGGTGAGGATGTCTTGTAACTTAAAAGCCCCTACCCCTCTCTCCTCACCCCTACCCTTGAGGCGAGGGGATGAAGTAGCAGCTGCCGTGGAGTTATGTGTCTGGCAGGTGGGAAAGCAAGGAAACTGGGGTCCCTGAACAGAAAGGCAGAGTATTTCCCTGTGACAGGCAGTTCTAGAGGAACCCCTCCCAGCAGCTCGGCGCACACAAACTGCTGATGTACAATGACAGCTGCTGCTTCAGAGGTCAGATGTCTTCAGCCTTGTCTGTATCCCCTCGTCTTGTGTCACCATTGCTGTCACCACGGCCACCCCTTTCCCAGGCCTTCTTTTCCATCTCTGGAGCTTTCCTCATCTTCAGATCTTTCCCATATCTACACCACTAACCCCTGCGCCGCCTCCTCTCCAGTAGGATTAAGAAGGGAGAAGGATCAGAAGTTGTTCTAAAAGGCCCATCTACCTACCTCCCCGTCCTACTTGGCAGGCTTATTCCTCTTTCTTTCTTGCCCTCTGAGAGTGGCTACATTAGTTCAAGGGGCCTCTGATTCTTGGTTCTGTTCTCTTCTGGAGGCCAGAGAGATGAGTGCAACTAGTTTAGGGGGTGTGTGTCTGTTTATGTGGTGGGGGGTGGGGGTGTTGAATGGGAGGGTTTGAGCTAGAGTGGGTCAGGGAGTCTCAGGGACCTCACTTTCCATTCCAGGGGCTATCTTCACTTTGGCATCTCTGAAAGAGTCACCGAACACCTACATCCCAGCTATCATCTGCCTGGGACTCCTGCTGCTGCTGGATATCTGCCAGCTCTGAGTCCAAACTAAGAAGGTGATCAGACCCATCAGGAAGAAGACTCTTCCGAGTGCATCCAAGGGATCCTGGGAGTCCAGGGCCTCTTGCTTCTTCATGCTGTGTCACTGTCAGGGCTGGAACATGGTGAAAAACACAGTCTACTGCCTTGTTACCAGTACCTCCGGGGTTGGCCAGTATTGAAGTAGACATCTTATCTACCTGACCCTGCTTTCTGTCTTGGACATTTACTGTTCTTTTTTTTAAAGGATACGTGTTAAACATACTAACATTCCTCATGTCATGTGAAAATTGAAAATAAAGAGAAAAGCAATTTAAATCACCCCAGATTTTAATGATGCACTAAAATAACTACTATTAATTCCTTTTAGTAACTGTACCCCTTTATACAGATATTTTTTTAATGAAAATGAGACAAAATAAATTATTACCTGCTTTCAAAACTCATACTGTAACATGATTCCAAGTCTGTTTTACCTCCTTGCTGTTAATGGGTGTGTAGTATTCCACCATAAGGATGTACTGTAATGTATTTACTCAAGGCCCCACTGAGGAACATTTAGATTGTCCCTGTGTTTTGCTGTTGCACACTTAACAGTAAACCTTTGCATACTTAACTGTCTTTCCTTAGACGTGAAGAGAGAGGATGGGGAGGGGCAGAGGGAGAGACAGAATCTTAAGCAGGCTCCATCCCCTGCAAGGAGCCCAGCAGGGGGCTTGATCTCATGACCCTGAGATCACTACCTGAGCTGAAATCAAGAGTCAGCCGTGGGATGCCTGGGTGGCTCAGTTGGTTAAGCATCTGCCTTGGGCTCATGTTATGATCCAAGGGTCCTGGGATGGAGTCCTGCACTGGGCTCCCTGGTCATCAGGGAGCCTGCTTCTGCCTCTGCCTGCTGTTCCCCCTGCTTGTGCTCTGTCTCTGACAAATAAATAAAATCTTAAAAAAAAAAAAGACAAAAGGAGTTGGATGCTCAATGGATTCAGGCACCCAGGCACCCCTAAATTACAATGTCATAGTAAATCACCTTTGCATACTTACTGTCTTTCCCTAGAAAAGAGAGTGCTGCTTCAAAAGGCACTCACATTTTTAAAATTTTTATGAAATCATTATAATTTACACATTTAGTATGGCAGACTCTAATGCCTGGGTTCTTAAGCCTCATGAGATACTCCTTCCTAGTCTTTTACCTTGTGTGCAGAGCTAACAAAGATGAGCACAGAGTCACCGTTTTATGGGTTCTAAAACTGCCAGCCTTTGGTATCGAGGTAGGGCACCCAGTGTGGTGCTTCCTGGATATCGACATGGAGGCAGAGGACTCCCAACTCCAAGAGATGCCGCATGGTAAAGTGCTCGGAGCCTGGGATGAATCCCAGAGATCCTAGGGGATCAGAACCAGGCGTGTGTGTGTGTGTGTGTGTGTGTAGGAATTATTGAGGGAAAGTGACCATGTTGGAGTCCCTACTATCATATCGTCAACTATCTTCACCTCACTAGGGGCCTTTTGGAAAGTGATAAATGCCTCCCATAATGGAAGATAGGAAAAGAGTTTATTTATGCAACTCCTCTAGCCATCAGCACACACATCACTTCGGAGGTAGGGACAATGGCTTTTGGGAGCCCACAGGAATGAAGTGTGTACATTAGTCCATTTCATCTGCACTACAGAATGATAATTTCCTTTCTGACATGAACTAGGAACCTCAGACAAGTTGGCACCCTTAGGTCTTTCCTTCTTGTGCCCAAGGGCAGAGTGGTTCCATCTAGACTGAGTGTGTGTTTGTATGTGTGTCTATACATACCCTGGTATATCTGTAGTAGTACGTAAAGATAGTTGTAATATGTAAAGTACATATAAAAAATGTGCTTGTGTACATTCACTACATAGAGTGTCAAAATAATCAGGAAGCCTCTTCTTTCATAGAGGTCCAGTGATGACATACCTTCAGTTTCTAGGTTGTGTAATTTGGCTACTTCACAATGACATCAAAGATGCATGATCTCTCAACTTTCTGCTCTGCTGCTTTTAATGTATTGGCTCCTGCCCTCGGTGTTGCATGGAATACCCATGATGGACTTAGACTAGTAAAGGTTTGTGCACCCTCGTCGGCAATGAACAGAGAGGGTAGATGAAGGTTCCTGCCACTTACTAGCTTATTTGCAAAATATGGGCAATGACAGTAAACACTTCATAGAGTTGCTGGGAGGACTTAGTGGGCTGAAGTGCTTACAGTCCTGCCTGGACATAATAAGTGCTCAGTAAATGCTATTATTAAATAGCGTTTGTTATTAAATAGCCGTTTGTTCTACAGATGAGAAAACGCATTCAGAAGGCTTAAGTGCCCGCCTGTCAGATCTGAGACTAGAATTAAGGCTTGACTGACTCCAGAGCCCACACTTTCCACCGCACCAGTTTCCCAAGTCCAAAGTGGGCAGGGATGACACCCCCTGTTCTCTTTGACAGGGTAAATGGGATGATCTGTCTGATGTGATTAAATCAGCCTTGCTTTCCAGAATTGCCCCTCTGCATGAAAATTCGGAAGCCCAAGAAAGTAGAACCTGGAACCCCTAGGATCCTGGCCTCTTACCATCTCTGCTCCTCCCAGAATGCGACGTCAGCCTTTCTCACAGGGCTGTAAGTAAAACCTCTCACAGCTGGCATTAGATTGAGGGCTCCTGTCTAGCACAGTTTGGACTGTAAGCTGATGAGCAGCTCCAGGACCCCCAGGCGCGGCTGTAGGACCCGCCCCGCAGCTGTGGCAGAGGCAGCGGGCTGGCGGGCTAGCAGAGTGGGTGGGCCAGCTGGTGTGGAGCAGTTGGGATTGACAGCAGCAGGAGTCTCTTGAGCCTCCTCCGTCTCTTGCTTCCTCAACCCAAGGAAAAGTCAGACCTCGGGAAATGTGCCCCCCAAACTGCTAACTAACCCTGGAACTTGGTTAGGTCAGCACCATGACATTCAGCTGCAAGGCCTTTCTTATACCTTTCTCTCCTCCACCCGGGGTCCTGGGCCCTCAAAGACGTTCCCTTCTCTTGGGGCCCTGCCCGGACCCCACAAAACCGCTCATAGCTGCCGCAGGTGGGCCCCAGCCCCTCCAGCTGTTGGGTGTCCTAGGATTAGTTGGCTGATGGGAGGGTCTGAGATGTGTGGGTGGGAGTGGATTCTGCTCTGTCTCAGCTCCTTAAAGCCAGGCCCCCCAGAGCCCCAGAGATTGCTGCAGCAGCCAGAACAGCAGGAGGTAAGAGAGGACTGATGTGCTGGGATGGCAGGGGAGGTTCATAGTGGGCCAGCTGGGGGCGAAAATCGTAGCGGACAGAGCCGAGAGGGATGGGGAGAAGAGAATACCCTCAGGGTTCCAGAAAGGACTGCAGCCTCAGAGGTTCAAAGTATAAATTTTGGTATCGGAGGAGCTGAGTTTTGGGACACCCTAGGAGGGTGACAATGCCAAAAATAGGGATAGGACCTTGGCTTGCGCACTTACCCCCCTTGGGGAAAGAAGAGGAATATGCCCAGATGTCTCTCTGTTGTTTTGTTTGCTCCGGGTGCCTGTGTGGGTGGTGTACACATTCATCTGCCTGCTGCCTGGAGGGGAAGGGAGCTAATGGTTATGAAGTGTCTCCCCAGTGTCAGCCACAGCGCTCAGAGTTTTACTTATGTTTCCTCATAATCCTCCCAACAACACTGTGAGGGAGGTATTTTAATCTCCACTTTAAGAGCAGAGAAGCCTGGCTCAGTGAAGCGGAGTAATTTGCCCAAGGTCATATGACAAATAAATGTGTGTATCTAGAATCTGCCTGATTCCTGAGCCTGTGCTCTTTTTTACTCTGCTGTCCAAAGTTTTGAATCAGACCCAGGACCCCTTTGTGGTCAATTCTGGATCCAGAGGAAGGGAACAGGCTGGAAAGCCTGAGAGTTGTAGTAAGTTTTCAGCCCTGTCCCAGGGGATCCGGGCAACCGCCAGGAGAGGACCTTCAGCTACCCAAGTCCAAGGTCACTGTGCAGGGGCCTGTCCTCAGGGTCCCTGCATCATAACCCTGTTCCTCCATCCACGCTTTGTGGAGGCAGGAGGATTGGGCTTTTTCTGGGAAGGATTCTATAGTCCAGTCTGGTTTCTCCAGAACTCTGTTGTCTCAGCCTTGCTTGGGCTTACTGCAGATGCCCGTGCCTCCATATTATCCGAACCATCCTCCAACTGTGAGGGGCGCTTCTACCCTCTCAGTCACCAAGGCTGGAAATTTCCAAGCTATCTAGGACTAAGCCTCTTCCTCATTTCCCCGCAGCTTGTCAGCAAGCCCATTCTACTCGAAATGACTCTGGAGTTCATCCCCTAATTCTCCATTCTCGGGGCTGCCGGCTCAGCTCAGCCCTAAGCCTCTTTCACGCGGACTTCCTTGCTTCTAGTATCTCCTCCCTGCAAGGACTGAGGCCGAGGTGGCCGGGGCTGAGGGAAGGTGATATGGAGGGCTGCTTCTGTGGCTTGCCTCCGCCCTGACCTCTTTTCCGCCCAAGGTCTGAGATGAACGGCAGTGTTGGGGACCCGGGTATCCGTGGCTGAAGGCCCTGGGATGACCCTGCTCGCTTCATCGTGGTGCCCGCGGCCTACACCTTGGCTCTGGGCCTGGGGCTGCCGGCCAATGTGGCCACCCTGGCGGTGTTCGTCCGCAGCAGCTGGCGTCTGGTTCAGGCCCTGCGGCTCTCAACTTGGCCCTGGCCGACGTGCTCTTCACGCTCACGCTGCCGCTCTGGCTCACCTACTACCTGGGCCCGGTCCACTGGCCCTTCCCCGAGGCCGCCTGCCGCGCGGCTGGGGCCGCCTACTACGTGGCCACCGACACGGCCGTGGCCTTCGCCGCGCTCCTCAGCTTGTGCCGCTGCGGCTTCGTCCGCGGGCCCCGGCCCAGGACCGCCTGCCGCCTCGCGCTGCGCAGCCGAGGACCCGCGCGCGCCGCCTGCGCCGCCTGCGCCGCCGCCTGGCTGGCGGGCCTGGCCAGTGCCGCGCCCTCGCTGGCCGCGTTGTACGCTCTGCACCCCGGGCCAGGGGGCGCCGCTCCGTGCCTGGAGCACGGCTGGGCGCGCGCCGGCCTGGCCTACGCCACCGTGGCCTTCTTCGCCGCCGCCTTCCTGCTGGTGCTCGCGGCCTACGTGAGCCTGGCGAGGGCGTTCGGCGCGCCTTCGGGCCCCGGCCCCGTCCCCGCCGGCCCGCACGGGCGCGCGGCCAGGACCATGGTGCTGGGGCTCCTGCTGGTGTTCGCCCTCTGCCTGTCGCCCTACCACCTGCTGCTGGCGCCCTGGGTGGCCGGGCCGGAGGGCGCGGCGAGCAGCGACGGCTTTGGGTGCCGCGCCGCGTCCACCCTCGACGTCCTGCACGCCCTCAGCCTGGCGCTGTTGAGCCTCAACAGCTGCCTGGACCCGCTCATCTACTGCTTCTCGGTGTGCCGCTTCGGGCAGGACTGCTGCGCGCTGGGCTCTCGTCCCCGGCTGGGAGCGCGCGGCGCGCACGCCGCCTCGCTGGCCGCCTCCTCGCGAGGCCCTGGCCTCCCACGCCTGCGGCACCCCTGCCACCCTGCGCGCAGGACACTGGAAGCCCTCGAAAGGACCCAGATTCCCGATCCTGACTCAACCACCGGCTAGCTGTCTCCCTGATGACAAGGAGATAGAACAGTCTTTGCCACGCGAATATTCCCTAGACGTTGGCATCTTTTGGATAGAGATAATATGCGGTGATCTGGCTTCTG
Organism: Mustela nigripes; assembly: GCF_022355385.1. NCBI lineage: Eukaryota > Metazoa > Chordata > Mammalia > Carnivora > Mustelidae > Mustela > Mustela nigripes. The sequence continues at coordinate 26,320,284 of NC_081570.1, read as the reverse complement.
TGTCCCGCTCAGCATTCTCGCATCTCCCTCTCTTCGTCCTCTGCCACCTCTGCCCCTCTCCGTGGGTTTAGTCACCTTCTCAGTCCCTGCAACAGACCAGTTTCCCTCCTTCAAGGCCTTTGTGCCTGACTTTCCCAGGAATGACACCCATTTCTCTCCTTCACCAAGTTAATTCCTCTTCATCCTCACGTCCACAAAAGTAACGCTTTATAGGGAAACCCTTCTTGACCAGCAACACACATGCGAGCACACACAAGATTTTTGGGTTAGATCTGATTGTTCCTTCATAGCTATTTTCACAATTGTAATCAAGCAATTAAATTTTTTAAAGACTTTTTAAAAATTTATTTGATAGAGATCACAAGTAGGCAGAGAGGCACGCAGAGAGAGAGAGAGAGGAAGGGAAACAGGCTCCCCACCGAGCAGAAAGCCCGATGCGGGGCTCTATCCTAGAACCCTGGGATCATGACCCAAGCCAAAGGCAGAGGCTTTAACCCACTGAGCCACCCAGGCGCCCCTGTAATCAAGCAATTAGGTGGGGTAATTCATTTTTTCCCCCTTCTAACTTGCCAGAATTTATTTATGTTGATCCAGAAGAAGGTGCCATTTTTGTAGAGCCAGAAAGGTTGAATATTGGCCGTTGTTCTTCCAGCCCAACTTAATAAATTCTGTGTTTACCTTAGTCACTACTGTATCCCCTCTGCTTGCTACTGTGTCTTGCACACAGTAAGCCCTCAGTATATAAGGTGAATGAATGAAACCTGGAAATTATTAGCTTAAAATGCTCAAGGACTCACTCAGAAATTCCAGATTGCTAGATTTTCCTCAAGTTTTTTGGGGATTTTCCAAGCTTGTATTACCTGGATTCATTCTTAACTCAGTCTTGATGATTGCTTCCTTTTTTCTGTTGTTGGATACCTGCAATTCTGCTATCACCTCCACTGTGCCAAGACTCCTGTGCCAAGACTGGTGGTAACCAAGCTGGAGATCTATCCTGCTATTAGCTGGGACAAGGATCGGCCAGAATTGCTGCCTTCTGCTTCAGCTGAACTGGGACTTTGTTAATGTGTGCAAATCCCTGCCAATGTCACCAGCCACCAGTGTTTTCCCTTCAGATGCCTTGCGGACTCAGCAGTTGGCTTCAGTTGGGGAAGGGAGCCACTCCTACTTCTCAGCCATGTTACTAGAGGCCCCCCAGCAGGACTGCTTGGCTCTCAAGGAGTTTAGAACCATGATCGGGAGCAGCATGTTCATGTTGCCAAGTGGCTGGGTCAGGAAGGGCCCCCCTAATGAGCTACCGGGTCTTACTTCTGAATTTGCCTTCTAATAATAACATTTGATAAATTCCTTCTTTTCTTTTGATAAGTTACCTTTCGTTTGTCCCTTACTCCTTCTTTACATTTTTTTCTTTTACATTTTAAAAGTAATACATGTTTGAAAATAAATTCAAAGCATAGAAAAATGTGAAATAGAAAGTAAAGTTCCCCTAGTGGTAGCCATTGTTCATTTTTTTCTTGTGTGGATCTTTCTAGATTATATATTAATAGTCTTCACAAACCGACAAATGGGATAGTGTTATAAGACTCTTCTGCAATTTTTTCCTGATTTAATAATTTTGTACATCTCTTTATATCTTTTTACAATAATTATATTTTGTACATCTACTTCATTCTTTTTGATAGAGGCAGAGTATTCATTTTACTCAATTGGTTCACTGTTGCTGGACACTTGTTTTCATTGTTTGCTTCTGTAAATGAGGCAAATGTCCACAAATCTTTGCATACTTGTAAATCTATAGAATAAATACCTGGCAATGAAATTGCTGGGTCAAGGAGCATGTGTGCACTTAAGCTGTTTAATTACATCATCTAATTACCACCAGAAATGCCGCACCAATTACACACCCATCAACAGTTCATTGTAGTCCCTGTTTTACCACACCCTTACCGGAACTGGGTATTGTTACTGGCACTCTCTGAAATCTGGACACCTGTTTGCATAACAACTATGAGCATGGGTACTTTTTTCTCTTTTTCCTAGAAGGATGCTCAGTCTCCTCCATATTTATTTGAAACCTGGTGGGGGTGGGAGTGCGAAGGAAAGGGTGTCACCTAAGACATCATACCAGCCAAATCTTAGCCTGTCTTGCTTTTTGGAAGAATTAAACAGAAGAACAAATGAGACCCCAAAAGCACACTGGTAGGTCTGTAATTATTAGAGAGATCTCCTTTGGGGATTACGTTGGTTCAGTCCATGCAATGGGGACCAGCATCTGGGCCAAAGTCAGGAGGCACCATTAGCCCACGTCATGAATTCACTTGCTCTGGTGGGATGAATTGCTCAGCCTGGGGGTCCATGAGAAACGATCTGGTGTCCCACATTAGGGCTGGCTGAGTCTCCTAAGGCTGAATTTGATTCTGTCCAAGTAAAACATGAATCTCTATGGCCTCACCCATCCTTGTGATCTTGTACTACCTTGCTTTTAATGTGACTTTTCCTGTAGTAAAGTAGTCAGTTTCCTTTGGGAAATGTCTAACTCAGTCTTCTGTGTCTGACCTGGGGAAAAACAACTTGAGACTTCATTGCCTCTGGGAGGTCAGACCTGATGGAAAGAAAGCCACTGTCTAGAGTTACAGTGTGTGGGGATCATCTTCTTTCCTCCTTTTCCTCCTTCTGTTGACTCAGGAGAGTGGGACGTGGGGTGAGGACCCAAAGGGAAAGAGCTGGAGGGATGAAGAACAGACTGCAGTCCTTTTGGATTATTAATCCCCTTACTTATTCCAGATCTTCAAGGATTTGACTAAGACCCTCCCTCAACCCAGGACTGAGAAGAAGGGAGCCCAGATTGGTTCGTCCTTGATTAGATGCTGGACATCCCTTTTCTCCAGGATCTGGGGAAAACTCATCTGCCAGGTGTTTTCAATAGCTATTAATTAATATGCCCTAGACTCCCTCTACCTCTTGCAGGCCAGGAATGCCCTATCCCTGGCCCTACCCACCTAGGCCCTTTGGTGTGGCGGTCCAAACATGGTTCCAAGAAGTTGCTGCTGACACAGAAAGAATCAATCTCCTCTTCTCTGCTGGACCCCACTCCCTCAGGTTAATAACAGTCTAGATCTCTGAACCTAGCCTAAACATATTCCTGTCCTTGGCCAGGGCTCGTCCAGGTTCTTGGCTCTGCATACACCTGGCTGGGCCCCTTGACCAGCTCTGAGTCTCTGTGACCTTACCTGTTCCCACTTGAGTCCTTACTTCCAACCCAGCTCCTTCGGCCTCTGTGGGGAAACCCATTAGGTTTTACCTTAATTTCTCTCTCTGTCTTCAGGCCTCAAAGTGCTCTCTCTGGAACTGATGCTTTTCCCTGACATCTATTTCCCTTTCCTCTAACTCTAGAAGGATAGTCTTTCCCCCCTCTGTGGCTGCAGCTATCCTTAAAAAAAAAAAAAAAAAAAAAAAAAACAAAACTAATTTATTTATTTGCAGTGTTTCAAGATTTATTGTTTAGGTACAACACCTAGTGCTCCACGCTATACATGCCCTCCTTAATACCCACCACCAGGGTCACCCATCCCCCCACCTCCCTCCCCTCCAAAACCCTGTTTGTTTCTTGGGGTCCATAGTCTCTCATGGTTCATCTCCGCCTCTGATTTGCTCCAATTCACTTTTCCTTTCCTTCTCCCAATGTCCTTCATGTTATTCCTTATGCTCCACAAAGAAGTGAAACCATATGGTAATTGGTTTCTCTGCTTGACTTATTTCACTCAGCATAATCTCCTCCAGTCCCGCCCATGTTGATGGAAAACTTGGGTCTTCATCTTTTTTGATGGCTGAGTTATATTCCATTGTATATATGGGCCACATCTTCTTTATCCATTGGTCTGTTGAAGGGAATCTCGGCTCTTTCCAGTTTGGCGATTGTGGCCATTGCTGCTATGAAAATTGGGGTACATATGGCCCTTCTTTTCACTACATCTGTATCTTTGGGGAAAATACCAAGTAGTGCAGTGGCTGCAACTATCCTTTACTGATCCTGAAACCACCTCCTGGACTTGATTCCAGCTTTAGGAACTATAACCCCCTTCCCACAACAAGCACCTGTAGGGTTTTCCCAGTTCTGCCTTTCCTGCTGTTGGTGTGGCATATGCCTACCACCTACACATAATAGAGACATATTGACATAAAATCTGCTTCCTCACCCCTAATTCTTAGTGAGCACTAGTCTAGTTCTGAAATGTACTTGTGGTTGGGGTGTTGGGTTCACATTGGTCCTTGGCATTTGTGGAGTGCTGGGCCAAAGTACAAATAGGGACTCACATACTATTACATCTAAATATTTAAAAGTTGTGAATTAGGTAATCTCTACACCCAATGTGAGGCTTGAACTTACACAACCCTGAAATCAAGAGTCACATTCTGTTCTGACTGAGCCAACCAAAGCTAATGCATTGTTAAATAAAATGTGTTCCATTCTCCTATTTTAACAAATATAACTTCATAATGACAGGATAGGAAAATATGTGTAAAATTGTAGTTTTTAAGGACTGAAAGTCAACAAATTATAAAAAGTGAATGAATTAAATTTGACATATTATATTTAAACACTGTGTTTGAATCTTGTATAAGACATTATTGTCATAGAAAATGTAAAATTTTTAATTTAATTTCTTGCTTGGAGTTCTTTCAACTTTTTGGATCAATGGCTTTGTAGATCTCATCATATTGCGACAAGTTTTGGTCATTGTTTCTTAAAATCATTTTGTGTCCTTTTCCCATTTTTCAGGTGTATTTAATAACTTTAAATTGTTCTATTGAGTCTGTTTATTTTTCCCAGTCTCTTTTTTTCCCCCTCTCTGTTCTTCATTTTGAATAATTTTTATTGTGTGTCTTCAACTTCACTGATCTTTTTTCTCCAGTGTCTAACTTGCTATTAATCTCATCCTTTTTCACATTGTAGTTTTATGTCTAGAAATTCCATTTGGTTATTTTAAAATCTTGACTTTCATTTCTCATTATGTTCATACTTTTCTCCAAGTTACTAAGTATATTTAACATAGTATGACAGTTATTTAAAGTCCTTCTTTGCTAATTCTATCATGTTTCTTATTTATGAACTTTGTTTCGATTTACTAATTTTTTTCTTTTTATTCCTAAGATTTTTAGAATTTATTTTACAAAGAGAGCACAAGTAGGGGTAGTGGCAGGCAGAGGGAGAGGGAGAAGCAGGGTCCCAAAGTGGAGCTTGATCCCAGGACTCCAGGATCATGACCTGAGCCGAAGGCAGATGCTTAATCAACTGAGCCACCCGGGTGCCCCTAATTTTTTTCCTTTGATTATATGTCACATTTTCCTGATTATTGTTATGTCTGTTATTTTTTGTTGGACTTGGGCATTGTGAAAGTTATGCTATTGGGTTTTGGTGTCTTCCTCTAAAAACTGTGGATTTTGTTTTATAAGATAGCTAAGTAACTTTCAGATTATATTGATCCTTTTGAGTATTATATTTATAAGTTTTATCAGGGCTAGTTTGAAGTAGCCTTTACTCTAGGGATAATTGAGCCATACTACCAGTGTATAATCCTCCTGAAATCTTAGTGAATACCATGAGTGTTCAATGACGACTCTCCACTCTGGTTTGTCAGAGCTCAAATATTCTCCCAACCCTGTGGAACTTTGATGATTTTTCAGCTTGCCAACTACTTATTTGTTCTTTGCCCTGTCTTCTGGTGTTCATCTTTGTGTGAAAGGCTTGGATGTCAGCATAAACTGAAGGAGACCCTAAGCAGATTTCTAAAGCTCTTTTCCAACAGAATTCCTCTTATTTGCAGCTACCTCAGGTTCCATGAATCTCAATTTTTGTTCTCTTCAACTAAACAAGATTTCCACACTCTGCTTGGGATCTTCTATTCTTCATCATGGTCCAGAGTGTATCCCCAGGCAGATAGCTGATGAATTTACTGGGATCACTAAGCTTGTTTTCCTCTTCTCAGATTCACAGTGTACTATTTGTTAATGTATTTGTTAAAAAGCAGTTGTTTCTTAGTTATTTTGGTGGAAAGGTGAGCATAATCCCTATTACTGTCATTTTCAGAAGAAAAAGTTGAGACAGACACTGCTTTAAGATAGTGTGTAACTGGGCCAAAAATAGACAACTAGCTTGGTGGAATAGAATAGAGTGGGAGAAACAGGTCCAGACATATACAGTTCCTGATTTATACTTAAAATAACTCAGTGGAGGTAAAGGGAGGGCTTTTAAATAGATGACATAGGAGAAAATTAATCTTGATTCCTACCTCACACCATACCTAAAATTTAACTGGAGATGAAGCACAGACCTACATGTGAAAGGCAAAATTATGAAGCTTCTAAAATAAGTAGGGTGAGAATATCTTCCCTGCCTTAAGGTAGGCAAAGATTTCTTAAATAAGGCATAAGAATAACTATAAAAGAAATAACGATGATTCTTTTTTTTAAAGATTTATTTATATATTTCATACAAAGAGAGAGTGTGAGTGGAGAGAGGGCAAAATGAGAGGGAGAGAATCACAAGCACACTCCCCACTGAGCATGGAGCCTGATGTGGGACTCAATCCGGATGCTGAGATCATGAGCAGATCAAGACCAAGAGTCCAGTGCTTAACTGATTGAGCCACCCAGACACCTCAGTAATATATTTTTTTACGTTTTTATTTGAGTTGAGTTGATATACAAAGTTACATTAGTTTCAGAAGTACAACAGTAATTCAACAAGTCTATATGTTGTTCTCTGTTCACAAGTGTAGCTACCATCTGTCACCATATAACCCTATTGCAGCATCATTGACTATATTCCCTATGTTGTGCCTTTTTCTCCCATGACACATCCATTCCATAACTGGAAGCCTATATCTTCCTCTCCTCTTCACCCATTTTTGCTCATCCCCCACCTCCTTACCTCTGATAACCATCAGTTTGTTCTCTGTATTTATAGGTTTGCCTGTGCTTTTTGTTTGTTTATTAATTTGTTGTTGTTGTTTTTTTTTTAGATCCCAAATATGTGTGAAATCATATGGTATTTGTCTTTCTCAGTCTGACTTAATTCACTTAGCGTAATACCCACTAGGTTCACCCATGTTGTTACAAATGGCATGATCTCATCCTTTTCCATGGCTGCGTGAAAGGATGGTAATTTGACTTCATTATAATTACAAACTTCTCTTCAACAAATGACAAAATTAAGAAAGTGTGAAGACAAACCACAGATTTTTGGAGAATATTTGCAATACATAATTTGGAAAAAGCACTCTTAACGAATACATAATGAATCCCTTCAAATCAATAATTTAAAAAAAAGACTGACAACTCAAGTTTTAAAAAGACAAAAATATCAAACAGGCTGTTCACAAAAGAGGATATCCAAGTGGCTAATAAACCTTTGTAAAAGTGTTTGACATCATTATCTTTCAGGTGAAGTCAAATTAAGGCTCCAATGAGATACCATCTCCTACTTACACAATTTTAGAGTGGCTAAAATTAAAAAAAACTGACAAGTTCAAGTTGTTGAAGATGTAGAGAAACTAGACGTCTTATACATTGCTCATTGGTAGTATAACTTTATATAAACATTTAGAAAACTGTTTGGCAGCATATACTAAAGCTAAACAAACATGTGCTGCGTGATTATAAACTCAGCTCCTCCGTATATGCCCAAGAGAAATGCCTGCATATGTCCACTAAAAGATATACATGTAGCACATTCATAGCAGCATTTTCTTTGCCCCAGATTGGAAGCAAAACAAATGTTAGTTAAGAGTAGAATAAACTATGATGTAGTCATATCTGGGATATTAAATAGCTATGAAAAAGATTTAACCACATTCAATAACATGGATGAATCTTACAGTTATAATGTTGAGCAAAATAGATACAGGGCCGCTTGGGTGGCTCAGTGGGTTAAGCCTCTGCCTTCAGCTTGGGTCATGGTCTTGGGGTCCTGGGATCGAGCCCCACATCGGGCTCTGCTCAGCAGGGAGCCTGCTTCCATTTCTCTCTGCCTGCCTCTCTACCTATTTGTGATATCTGTCTGTCAAATAAATAAATAAAATCTTTTAAAAAAAGAGTCAGATACAAAAAATTACACTCTGTATGGTTCTATTTTTATTTAAAGTACAGGCAAAGCTGCCTATTTTTAATCAGATTATTTGTGTTTTTTTGGTGTTGAACTGCATTAGGTTCTTTATATATTTTGGATAATATTTTGGATATTAACCCCTTATCAGATATGTCACTCGCAGATATCTTCTCCCATTCAGTAGGTTGTATTTTTGTTTTGTTCATTGTTTCCTTAGCTGCACAGAAACTTTTCATTTGTGATAATTATTTTTGACTTCCCTCATCTCGTAGTTCCCAACAAGTAATACAAGCTTGAGGATTCTGAGAAGATGGCAGAGGAAGAATCACCAGGAATCTGTCTCCCCTCTGAGAAGACAATTGCACTGGTAAAATCTGTCTGATGTAACTGTTTTGGAACTCTGGAGTCTATTGAAGCTTTGTAACTTCTGGGGGGGGGGACTTAGGATGGTTAATTATGGTTAATTTTTGTCACTTCCAGCACTTAGTACAATAGCACCATCCCCTCCCCCTCAGCTATAAGGCAGACAGCTGTGCACATGTTCTTGGAGCAAGTTGCACACAGTACATGGGAGATAGGGTAGGCAACAATGATCCTGTAACCCAAATATATCTGTGCTTTGATCCCTAACTGTTGCTTCTGATCAAAGAGGTTCAGACAAAGAGATGGGAAGTTATTGTTGTTGGACCTGTTCACCCCCTCCCACCAGCCCTACTGTTGTTGAAAACACATCTCTTCTACTGAAGTGATTTGCAGGTGAGTTAAAGGCCTGAGTCACTTTTTCCTCTTTCACTTTTTGCTTTTCCCTTATTGGGAGCCAGACATTAAACATTAGACATTCAAAAGCAACTACATATACAGAGAAAATTAGAAAGTGACCACACTTGCCCAGAGAAACGATCAGTAAAAACCTAAGAAGACATTAAGCTTACACCTCATTCTGATCCTCAGCACTGAGACAGCCTAAAACAACAACAACAAAAAAACCACAACCCCCAGTAAACAAAAGCATAATAAAACCCAGCAAACCCTGGGGAAGAGGGAGACTCTGATTTCTTGAGTTACCACAATATTAGATTCAAATTTCTTGTGTTAAACAAAAACTGCCAAAGCACACAAAGAAACAGTGAAGTGTGGCCCATTCAAAGAAAGAAAAATAAGCCACCACAAACTGTCCCTGAAAAACACCTAATGGCAGATCTACTAGACAAAGACTTTAAAGTAACTGTCTTAAAGTTGCTCAAAGAACTAGAGAAATATGTAGAGAAAATAAAGAAAAAGATGTATGAACAAATGAAATAAAAACAAAGAGATAGAAGACCTAAAAGAAACCCAGAAGAAATTCTGGAGATGAAAAGTACACTAACTGAAATGAAAAAGTCACTAGAGGGATTCAAAGGAAGACATAAGGAGGCAGAAAAAAGAATTGAAAACTTGAAGATAGGACATTTGGAAATCATTATTATTTTTAAAGATTTTTTTTTTGACAGATAAGTACATAGTAAGAGAGGGAACACAAGCAGAGGGAGTGGGTGAGGGAGAAGCAGGCTTCCCACTGAGCAGGGAGCCCATGCAGGTCTCTATCCCAGGACCCTGGGATCATGACCTGAGCCAAAGGCAGACACTTAACTGACTGAACCACCCAGGCACACTGGACAATGGGGATTACTGAGGGTGAGAAACAGAAAAAAGAGATAAAAGAAAAGTGAACAGAATTTCAGGGATCTGTGGGATATAAACAGGTGGACCAACATAGGTATCCTGGGAATCTTAGAAAGACTAGAGAGAGAGAGAAATGAGCAGAGAGAGTATTTGAGGAAATAATGGGTGAAAAATTCCCAAATTTGCTGAAAGACATGAATATAAATATCCTGGAAGCTCAATGAATCCAAGTAAAATGAATCCACATAAAATGAATTCACAGAGACCTACACTAAGGCATATTGTAATCAAACATTTAAAAGACAGACATTCTTGAAAGCGGCAAGAGAGTTGTAAATCATCACATATAAAGAATTGTCAATAAGATTATCAGATTTTGCAGATTTGCAGGCTGGAAAGTGGCCAATATATTCAAAGGGATAAAAGAAAAAAACTCTGTCAGTCAAGAACCCTATATTGACAAAACTGTCCTTCAAAAATGAGGGAGAAATTAAGAGATTCTCAGATAAAAGCTGAGGGTATTGGTGGCCACTAGGCCTGTCCTACAAGACAGGTGGCGTCCTGCAAGGTGAAATGAAAGACACAGTAGACAGTAACTTATTTAAAGTTGTATGAAGAAATAAAGATGCCAGGAAATGTAAATACATAGGCAATTATAAGCACTAGTATTATTGATACAATGGTTTGTAATTGTATTTTTTATTAATTTTCTACATGGTTTAAAACACTAATACACTTATTTATTTTTTAAAAAAAGACTTTTAATATTTTAGAGAGAGGAAGAGAGAGCAGGGGGAGGGGCAGAGGGAGAGACAGAACCTTAAGCAACTCTGTGTTGAGCATGGAGCCCATGTGGGGCTTGACCCCATGACACTGAGATTGTGACCTGAGCCCAAACCAAGAGTTGGATGCCCAACTGGCTGAGCCACCTGGGTGCCCCCAAACACTAATACATTTAAAGAAAAGAATTATTAATGTAAATCTTGTATTACTATAACTTTGGTTTGTAACTCCAATTCTTGTTTTTTACATAATTTCGGGTACTAATGCACTCGTTCGTTTATGTTTTAGGGCACATAATGTATAAAAAAACAATTTTGTGACCTCAGCAACCAAAAGGGGTGGGGGACAGAGCTATAAAGGAGCAGTTTTTGTGTGTTATTGAAAATAAGCTGGTATAAATACAAATTAGAGTGTTATAACTTCAGGATGTTAAATGTAATCCCCATGGTAACCACAAAGAAAATAGCTCTAGAATATACACAAAAGGAAATGAAAAAGAAATCTAAATGTTTCCCTAAAAAAAAAAAAAAAAACCATCTAACGAAAAGGAACATAGTAATGTAGGAAATGAGGAACCAAAAAGCTAAGAGGCATGTAGAAAACAAATAGCACAATGACATAAGTAAGTCTCATTAGCAGTCATTACTTTAAATGTAAAGAGATGAAACTCCAATCAAAAGACAGAGCTTGGTAGAATGGATAAAAACACATGACTCAATGATACGGCATCTACAAGAGACTCAGTTGAGATCCAAAGGCACAAACAGTTTGTAAGTGAAAGGAAATGGTTCCATTCCTTGCCATCCAAAATAGAGCAGGAGTGGCTATACTAATGTCAGATAACATCGTATTTAAATAAAATAAGTTTGCAGGAGACACAGAAGGACAGTATATGGTAGTAAATGGTTTAATGCAGTAGGAAGATATAATGATTAAAGGCATACCTCATTTTAGTGCACTTTGCTTTTCTGCACTTGAGGATCCTGTGTTTCTCCTGATTGAAGACTTGTGGTAACCCTGCATTGAGCAAGTCTATCAGTGATATTTTTTCCAAGCCCAGATGGTAAATAGTATTTTTTTTTTAGCAATAAAGTATTTTTTTAAAAGATTTATTTATTTATTTTAGAGAGAGAGTATGAACAAAAAAACTAGAGGGTGAGGGAGAGAGCATCTCAAGCAAACTCTGCACTGAGCATGGAGCCCAATGTGGGGCTGGATCCTATGACCCTGAGATCATGACCTGAGTTGAAATCAGGAGTCCGACAGTTAACTGACTGAGCCACCCAGGAGCCCCTAAATATAAATTTAATATTCACTGGGAAACCAAAAAATTTGTTTGACTCACTTTGTTGTGATATTTGTTGTATTGTGGTGGTCTGGAACATTAGCCGCATTATCTCTGAGGTGTGCCTATAAAAACTTTGCACATATAGTGACAGACGATCAAAATATATGAAGCAGAAAAGGATAGAATTGAAGGGAGAAATAGACAGTTCTACAGTCATACTGGAGACTTCAATATGCCACTCTCAAGGAAATACAAGGCTTAAATAACACAACACACCAACTGGATCCAACAGATGTATACAGAGCACTCTATCCACCAGCAGCATACAGATTCTTCTCAAGTGCATGTGCAACATTTTCCCAGACAGACCATATGTTAGGTCATACATGAAATCTCAATAGAGTTTAGGGGGCACCTGCGTGGCTCAGTGGGTTAAAGTTTCTGCCTTCGGCTCAGGTCATGATCCCAGGGTCCTGGGATCAAGCCCCACATCGGGCTCTCTGCTCAACAGGGAGCCTGCTTCCTCCTCTCTCTGTCTCTGCCTGCCTCTCTGCCTACTTCTGATCTCTGTCAAATAAATAAATAAAATCTTTAAAAAAAAATCTCAATAGAGTTTAAAAGATAGATATCAACAAAGTATCTCTCTGACCACCATGAGATAAGGTGAAAAAAATTTTTTTAAAGAGTTTATTTATTTGACAGACAAAGATCACAAGCAGGCAGAGGCAGGCAGAGAGTGAGAGGGAGACAGGCTCCCCGCTGAGCAGAGAGTCCAATGCAGGTATTGATCCCAGGACCCTGGAATCATGACCTGAGCCAAAAGCAGAAGCTTTAACCCACTGAGCCACTCAGGGGTCCCTGATAAGGTGAAAATTAAGAAAAAACTAAAACAAAAATCTCAGGATTATGGAAATTAAATATATTTTTCAAATAATCAATGGCTCGAAGAAGAAATCACAAGGGAAATTAGAAAATACTGAGTTGAGTGAAAATAAAAATGCAATATGTTGAAAATTATGAGACAGGAAAAACAGTGGTAAGGGGAAAATTTATAGTTATAAATGCTTATTAAAAACAGGAAGGATCTCGGGGTGCCTGAGTGTTTCAGTCAGTTAAGTGTCTAACTCTTGGTTTTGGCTCAGGTCATGATTTCATGGGTTGTGGGTTAGAGCCCTGCATCGGGCTTCTCATTCAGCAAGGAGTCTGCTTGAAACCTACTCTCCCTCTGCCCCTCCCCCTGCTTATGCTTCCTCTCTCAACAATCTGTGTCTCTCTCTAAAAACAAACAAACAAACAAACAAATAAATAAATCTTTAAAAGAAAAGGCAGGAATGATCTCTCAAATCCACAACATAACTTTACAACTTAAGGAACTAGAAAAAGAAGAATGAACTAAACCCAAAGCAACGAGAAGTAAGGACACCATAAAAATTAAAGCAGAGATAAATGAAATAGAGAATAGAAAACAATAGAAAATATCAGTGAAACCAAGAGTTGTTTCTTTGAAAAGATTAACAAAAATGACAAATCTTTAGCTACATGGACTAAGAAAAAAAGAGAAATACTTGAATTACTAAAATCAGAAACAAAAGTGGGGGCATTCCTGCTGATTCTACAGAGATAAAAAAAGGTTATTGAAGAGTACTATGACCAGGGCACCTGGGTGGCTCAGTGAACTAAGCCTCTGCCTTCGGCTCAGGTCATGATCTCAGGGTCCTGGAATCAAGCCCCTCATCGGGCTCTCTGCTCGGCAGGGAGACTGCTTCCCCCTACTCTCTCTGCCTGCCTCTCTGCTTACTTGTGATTTCTCTTTCTGTCAAACAAATAAATGAAATCCTAAAAGGAAAAAGGGTACTATGAGAAAATGCATGTCAAAAAATTAGGTAGCCTAGATGAAATGGACAAATACCTAGAAACACAAAACCTACCAAGACTACATCATAAAGAAATAGAAAAATCTGAAATGTAACTATTACAGTAAGGAGATTGAATCAATAATCAAAAATCTCCCAATGAAGAAAAGTCCTGTATGTGGTGGGTTCATTGAGGAATTCCACCAAAAATTACAGAATTAGTATTATTTCTGCTCAAATTCTTCTAAAAAATTTAAGACATAACACTTCTTAATTCATTCTATGAGGCTAGAGTGACCCTGATATCAATCCAAAGGCACCAAGACAAGAAAACTACAGACCAATATCTCATATGCAAAAATTCCCAACAAAATACTAGCAAACAGTTTTCAGGACTGTATTAAAGGATTATACACCATGACCAGGTGGAATTTATTCCTGAAATGCAAGGATTGTTCAACATATGAAAATGGATCACTGTATACTCAACATCAACACGATGAAGGGAAAAATCCACATAATCATCTCAATTGATGCATTTGACAAAATGCAACACCTTTTCATGATAAAAATACCCAACAAACTAGGAATAGAAGGGAACAACTTCAAGGTAATAAAAGCCATAATGAAAAAACCACAGCAAACATCACCCTCAATGATGGAATACTGAAAGTTTTCCTCTAAGACTAGGAACAAGGCAAGGATGCCTAATTTCACCAGTTCTCTTCAGTATAGTACTGGAATTCTTAGAGCAATTAGGCAAGAAAAAGAAATAAAAAGGCAACCTAGAGAATGGGAGAAAATATTTGCAAATCATATATCTGATAAGGGATTAATATTCAGAATATAAATAGAACTCCTAAAACCTAACCACAAAAAGCCAAGCTGATTCAAAAGTTAGGAAAGGAAGGGGGTGCCTGGCTTACTCAGTTGGAAGAATGTGAGGCTCTTGATTTCATGGTGGAGAGTTCAAGCCCCATGTGGGGTGTAGAGATTATTTAAATAAATAAGTGAAATTTAGGGGTTCCTGGGTGGCTCAGTGGGTTAAGCCTCTGCCTTTGGCTCAGGTCATGATCTCAGGGTCCTGGAATCGAGCCCCACATCCGGCTCTCTGCTCAGCAGGGAGGCTGCTTCTCTCTCTGCCTACTTGTGATCTCTGTCTGTTGAATAAATAAATAAAATCTTAAAAAAAAAGTGAAATTAAAAATAAAGAGAAACTTAGGAAAGGACTTGAATAGACATTTTTCCAAAGAACATATATGGATGGTTAATAAGCACATGAAAAGATGCTCCACATCACTAATTCCTAGGGAAATGCAAATCCAAATTACAACGAGATACCACCCCACACCCATTAGGACGGCTACTATCAAAAAACAATAATAGCAACAAAAATAACAAGTGTTGGCAAGTATGTGGTAAAATTGGAAGCTTTGTACACAGTTGATAGGAATATGAAATGATACAGTGCTTGCAGAAGACAACATGGAGGTTTCTCAAAAAATTAAAAATAGAATGACCATATGATCCAGCAATTTCACTCTTGGATGTATAATCAGGAGAACTGAAAGGAGGGTCTTCAAAAGATAAGTTGTACGCTCATGTTCATGGCAGTGTTAGTCATAATAGCTAAAATATGGAGCGACCCATGTGTCCATCAACAGATGAAAGGATAAGCAAAATGTGATATATACATGTATTATACATATGTAATAATGGACTATTATGCAGCCTTGAAAACTAGAGAAATTCTGCAGTATGCTGCAACATGAGTAAAACTTGAGGATGTTATGCTAAGTGAAAGAAGCCAGTCACAAAAAGGCAAATATTGTGAGACACTATTTAAATGAGGTACAAAGAATAGTCAAAATCCTAGAGACAGAATGTGTAATGGTGGTTTCCAGGGACCATCCAGAAGGCAGAATAAGAACTTATTGTTTAATAGGTATAGTGTTTCAGGGCGCCTGGGTGGCTCAGTCCTTAAGTGTCTGCCTTTAGCTCAGGTCATGATCCCAGGGTCCCGGAATGGAGCCTGACATCGGGCTCCCCACTCAAAGGGAAGCCTGCTTCTCCCTCACCCACTCCCCCTGCTTGTGTTTCCTGTCTCACTGTGTCTCTCTCTGTGATATAAATAAATAAATAAATAAATAGGTATAGAGTTTCAGTTTTATAAGATGAAAAGAGTTATAGGGATGTATAGTGGTGAAGGTTTCCCAGCAAAGTGAATATATTTAATATCTATGAAATGTACACTAAAAATGGTTAAGATGGCAAAGTTTGTACTATGTGTGTTTTATTATAAAAGAGGAAAAAAGTTTGTTGTTCAATGTGACTCTTGTTCCTGTACAATCTAGTTGAATGAAATAATATTTACTTTGAAATTTTCTATGTAATTTCTTCTCTCACGATATTGCCCATTATATTACTAATCTCATTTTGAACTCTGTATCAGAAGTGATTATTCATTTTGTCATTACTATTTTTTTTCCATCATATGTGTTTGCCCATTCTATAATTAAATTTCAAAATCATCTCTACTATACCCAGAAAATATCTATTAATTTCTGGAAATAATAATAATTAATTGATGTTAGTAACATATCTAAATATAGTATTATTTTTTTTAAGAATATCATGCCAACATTCTTTATCAACATTCATATTTGGTTTGTGCTATCAATTGTTGCTCCTTTTTTCCTTTTTATTTTATTTATTTATTTATTTATTTTTTAAAAGATTTTATTTATTTGACAGGCAGAGATCACAAGTAGGCAGAGAGGCAGGCAGAGAGAGAGAGAGAGGGAAGCAGGCTCCCTGCTGAGCAGAGAGCCTGGTGCGGGACTTGATCCCAGGACCCTGAGATCATGACCTGAGCCGAAGGCAGCGGCTTAACCCACTGAGCCACCCAGGCGCCCTTTTTCTCCTTTTTAAAAGATTTTATTTATTTATTTCACAGAGAGAGAGAGAGATCACAAGTAGGCAGAGAGGCAGGCAGAGAGAGAGGGGGAAGCAGGGTCCCCGCTGAGCAGAGAGACCCATGTAGGACTCGATCCCAGGACCCTGAGATCACGACCCAAGTGGAAGGCAGATGCCCAACTGACTGAGCCACCCAGGCGCCCCAGTTGCTCCTTTTTTCAAGACATCTTATTAGATATAATTTCAACAGTTCTCAATCCAGCGTGACTGAGGTACACATGTGTTATTTAATAAATTGTGTGTGTGTGTGTGTGTGTGTGTGTGTGGTGTGTAAGACTCTCCAAAACACAGGGACCAGAAATGGACTTATTTTTCTTCAATTTAAGGAGGATTCTATCTGAATCTGTGTTGTCTTTCCTAACATTTGGTCTGTCATAAGAAATTTTAAGTGTCCCAATATAGACAACAGTCCTCATTTCAAATATTTAGACCTATTGTCCCCATAAGTGGGAATAGCCAGAATTTACTAAGTGTTTCCTACAACTCAGGCACTGTTCCACACATTTTATACTTATGTCTTAGCAAGAACTCTATAAAAGTAGGTACTGCGATTAGCCCTATTTTAAGAGGAGGAGACTAAGGATAGAGAGGCTACACAAATTGCTTAAAACATTAAAGTATCTCAAGAATGTCAACACTCTGGTATTAAAATTTTCTCTCTTGAATCTAGGAGAAGCACGAAAACTCTTAGCATGGTTCCCAGTTCTTGTTTCAAAAAGTAAATCGAATTGATCTAT
Organism: Mustela nigripes; assembly: GCF_022355385.1. Classification (NCBI taxonomy): domain Eukaryota; kingdom Metazoa; phylum Chordata; class Mammalia; order Carnivora; family Mustelidae; genus Mustela; species Mustela nigripes. The sequence continues at coordinate 26,302,878 of NC_081570.1, read as the reverse complement.
CTCCAATATTTCCCTGGAGTTTTCCTACCGCGGGTACACCTGAGTACTAGAGACATTCTCCTGGGAGTCCCATGGGTATCTCCAACTCAATATGTTTAAAATCATACCAATAGTTTTCTCCTCCAGTTTTGATTTTCGTCCTGTGATTTTTATTTCAGGGAATGGCCCTGCTCAGTCATCTGAGTCATATCCTGGGGTGATCTCCGGCTCTTCCTTTCTTCTCCAAGTCCTCCTTATTTAAACATATACTTTAGTGCTGTTAATGTGCTGTTTCTTGATTAGGACTGGTTATAGGCATGTTTACTTTGTGACGCGTTTGTCAAGTGAACCACTTACAATTTCTGCATTGTATATAGGTATTACATATGCATGCACATTATCTATAACTCAGTTGCAATTCAATAGAATCATTTTATAAATTTGAAGATCTAATTTATTTAACATTTAATAAAGAAAAATTTACTTTTCTTTTTAGAGAGGGAGAGACAGAGGGAAAGGGACAGAGAGGATCCTAGGCAGACTACATGCCAAGGATGGAGCTAGATGCAGGTCTCGAACCCACAACCCTGAGATCATGTCCTGAACTGAAACCAAGAGTCAGGCACTTAACCGAATGAACCACCCAGGTGCCCCAAGAAAAAATTGCTTTTGAAAAATATCTTATAGGGCGCCTGGGTGGCTCAGTGGGTTAAACTGCTGCCTTCGGCTCAGGTCATGATCTCAGGGTCCTGGGATCGAGTCCCGCATCGGGTTCTCTGCTCAGCAGGGAGCCTGCTTCCTCCTCTCTCTCTCTGCCTGCCTCTCTGCCTACTTGTGATCTCTCTCTGTCAAATAAATAAATAAAATCTTAAAAAAATATATCTTATAAACTGCCCTAAAGTGATATAAGTGTCACCGAATGTCATGGTTGGGTATGAACTGGGGCTCAGGTGTTTCTGAGAAAGGTTGAGCAAATCCTAATCTCTTTGTAACCATTCACATCTAGCAATTTACACAAGGCCTGAGGAGCCCCTTGGAGAGAAGCCCTGAATTCTTTTCAGAGATATACAAATATGGCCGATGGGAGACGTGACCCTAACAGAAGCCAGATGATAGGGAAGGAAACTGGAAGCCACGGAGGGAAAACTCCCTATAAAAATGGGAAAAGTTGTTGAGCACATATGTAAACCAACTCCAACAATAGGTCACAAGTACAGAGAGGGGTTCTGGTTCCAGGCAGAGGACAGTGGCTGAGATCGTGAGACAGTGGCTCACGGACAGTGGCTCACAGATCAGAGACAGTGGCTGAGCCAGTCCAACGGCTCTAGTGGCAGGTGTGCCTCCTGGGAAACATGGGTTATGAGTTTGAATTGGAAGAGTTAGAGCACTGATCTCTAAAACACCAGGGGGCTCCATCCACCTTGCTGTGGCTCCCCTTTTCTCTTCCCCTGAGCATTTCTCAGCAGAGTCTCTTACTTCTGAGGAGTGAAGACATGGACTTTCTGCCTCGAGTGGCAATGCAGTGTCTAAGTTTCATGAGCTTCTGATTATAACTGAATTCTAGCTCTGCCAGCATGTGGCACAGCCGAGTTCCTGCTCCACTGGTTCCTAGGGGTGATGGTGGAGATAATATCCACAGGAAAGGAGTTTCAGTAGAAGTATGACTCTTGTGGAGACATTAGGTCCTGAGGTTATGGAGTCCCTGCCTGGATGTCTGTGGCAGTAAGTGAAAGGATAGGACGAACAGCTCAAGCAATTTCACTGCAGGACCTCGCCAGCGGAGCATGACATAGAAAGAGCATTCTCTCTGTTTCACAAGAGATAACTTTAATCTCAAGCAACAAGCCAAAGCAGCAGCATTTCAGCCCCACTCACAATGGTTCATGGCAATGATGGGAGCCAGTTGCCACTGTGGAGTGGCACTTCCAGGAATGACTGAGCCTTGAGCGTGCGGGTTTCTGGCTTGGCTCACCATGGGCTGATGCTCCCACATTTTGTTTGCTTGCAGAAATTCTGGGTTTTAATAAAGTGACCAGGATATAGTCGTGAATGTTGATGGGTGACATTTGTATTCACCCACTGGCAAAAGTTGAGATTTCTGATTATCTTTGTGCATTACGTATGTGTTTGCACGTGCATGTGTGTGTGTATTAAATTTGGTCTATACCCACGCTCTTGTTAGCGTGTTGTTTCTTAAAACAAATTTGATCATTTCAGTCTTGCTTACATAAAAACTCTTCACTGACTCCTTTTTGCTTAGTAGTTCAGCTCCTCAGCGAGGGTCACTGGACCCTCCGTAATCTTTACTCTTGCTTGTATCATTAATCTTATCTCTTGTGGGTATCCCCACGCAGTCCAATTAGCCTGAAACTTGGATTCCCACTTTCATTGAAGGTCTCTTATTTAAAGTTTTCTACAACTATTTTGGAAGTTACATACTCTCTTTCTGTCCTTTTGTAGATTACTCTTGAAATTTTTAGGTATTTATTTATCCAGGTCTGAAGTTAATCTCCTTATCCTCCTTCTCCCAAATATAAGGACCTTCGACACTTGAACCCTACCTTTTCCTTTTCAAAGATATAGGTTACTGTCGTATATATATTTTTTAAGATTTTATTTATTTATGTGACAGAGAGAGAGATCACAAGTAGGCAGAGAGGCAGGCAGAGAGAGAGGGTGGGGAGGAAGCAGACTCCCTGCCGAGCAGAGAGCCTGATGAGGGGCTTGACCCCAGGACCCTGAGATCATGACCTGAGCTGAAGGCAGAGGCTTAACCCACTGAGCTACCCAGGCACCCCCTGTCGTATGTCTTAATCCCATCTTTGAAAAACTCACCGGAGCATGTTATTACTATTTTATAAAGTCATAGTTTCTTTATGTGTACCCACATATTTGCCATTGCTTTGTTCTTTTTTTTTTTTTTAAGATTTTATTTATTTATTTGACAGACAGAGATTACAAGTAGGCAGAGAAGCAGACAGAGAGAGAGGAGGAAGCAGGCTCCCTGCTGAGCAGAGAGCTCGATGAGGGGCTCCATCCCAGGACCCTGGGATCATGACCTGAGCCGAAGGCAGAGGCTTTAACCCACTGAGCCACCCAGGCGCCCCTGCGTTGTTCTTTATTACTTCTTGCATCCTAGACCTTCCATCTGAGATCACTTCTTACACATGGAATCATATTTTGTCCAAAGAACTTCCTTTATAATTTTCTTTAGGGAGGGTGAGCTAATGGCAGTCTTTTGAATTTTTTCTTTGGTGCAGTCTCTTTATTTCACCACAATTCCTGAAAAGTCTTTTTAACTGTGCATAGATCTCTAGGCTGACTGCTCTGTTCCCTCGGCACATTGGACATACCATTCCACTGTCCTTGGGGTGTCTGTTGTCGCTTCGTGAAGTCAGTTGTCAGTTTATCTATTGTTTGTTTGAAGGCAAACTTTCTTTTCTTTGGCTGCTTTTAAATTCTTCTCTGTATCCTTGATTTTGCAGTTTTCAAAAAAAGATTTTATTTATTTATTTGAGAGAGAGAATGAGACAATAAGTGGGGTGAGGGGGAGAGGGAAAGGGAGAAGCAGACTCCCCATTGAGTACGGAGTCTGACGTGGGACTTAATCCCAGGACCCTGAGATCATGACCTAAGCCCATAACTGACTGAATAACTATATTCAGGCTATAACTTGATTTTGCAGTTTTAACATGATGTCATAGATGTGGATTTATTTTTTATTTATCCTATTTGAAATTTGTTGGGCATCTGTTGTTTATCTTTATCAATTCTGTAAAGTCATCGGATGCTAGCTCTTCACACTTTGCCTCTCTTCCATTGTCTACCTCTTTTTGGGAGGCTTCTGACTTTATGCATGTTTGTCCATCTCATATTACCCTTCCTGTTTTGTGACCTCTTTCGGAGCTTTCTCTTTCTATAATCCCTTGCACATATATTCAACTCTTTCTGTTCACGGATTCTATTAGCACCTGCATCCAGTTGGCTGTAAAAACCCATTTATTGAGTTTCTAATTATAGTTATTATATTTTTCATTTCTAGAAGTTATATTTAGTTCCTTTTCCTATCTACTTGATCATTTGTTGAAATTCCAGTTCTTTGCTCATATTTCAAAATTGTCTTTTATTTTTTAATGAGTCTGAGACACACAGAATCAGATGGATATTAATTCTAGGTTCATGGTCACTCACGGTCATCATTGGACATAGACCTCTTATTTTGAATATGAATGTATGTATGTATGTATGTATGTGTATATATTTATAAAAGAAGGTAATGAATGCTTGTAATCCCACCATCCAACCTAAAAACTAGAAGAGTTACCTATTTTCTTCTTCCCACCCTATAATTCTGCTTCCCCCTTCTGAAGTTTGTGATTATCATTCACTTTTTAAAAAATGGTTTTCTCAGGGCGCCTGGGTAGCTCAGTGGGTTAAGCCACTGCCTTCGGCTCAGATCATGATCTCAGGGTCTTGGAATCGAGTCCCGCATCAGGCTCTCTGCTCAGCAGGGAGCCTGCTTCCTCCTCTCTCTCTGCCTGCCTCTCTGCCTACTTGTGATCTCTCTCTGTCAAATAAATAAATAAAATCTTAAAAAAATATATAAAAAAATAAAAAATGGTTTTATCAAATATATGTGTGACCTAAATATATTGTTCAGTTTGAATAGTTTCTGAATTTTGTGAAAAGAGTATTATGGCGGGTTGCCTGGGTGGCTCAGTCGTTATGCGTCTGCCTTCAGCTCAGGTCATGATCCCAGGGTCCTGGAATCCAGGCCCGCAGTGGGCTCCCTGCTCAGAGGGAAGCCTGCTTCTCCCTTTCCCACTCCCCTGCTTGTGTTCCTTCTCTCGCTGTGTCTCTCTCAGTCAAATAAATAAATTAAATCTTTAAAAAAAGAGTATTATGGCATATATAATCTTCTGGGACTTTAAAAAATATCTACATTATATTAACTAAGACTTTTCCATATTTTTGCATACTCTATGTAATTTTCCATTGTGTGACTATTCCATGGTTATTTTATCCATTCTTCTCTTCGTGAGCATTTTGGTTGTTTCTACTTTTTTTTTCTATTACCAACAGTCATGCTATGAATATTCCTGTATCTATGTCTTGATAAACATGACCAGAAGTTTCCACCAGGCACATAACTAGGGGTGGAATGTCGGATTGTAGTATGTGAGACAAATAGCCGATACACATCAGTAGAGCTACTGGCTAGTATCCAGTCTGGTTGGCCAGGCATCTGCTCTGACTGGTCAGTATCCATGTGGTATTGGTTATGAATACTTAGAATATTATCCCTAAGGGTCTATGAATGGCAAACGTCATGATCTAATGCCTACTTATTTTAAATGGTTATTCTAATTAATACTTCTACTAAAAATATATGAGATCCTATTGATCCACATGATCGCCAACATTTGGAATTGTCAGATATCTCAATTCTTGCCAACCGGATGGATATGGATTGGTTTCTCATTCTGGTCTTGATTTGCATTTTCTGTTTACTGGTAATTTCAAGCATCTCTTTGGTTCTATGCATTTCCTCTGAGAATTCCCTGCTCATATATCTTTCTCATGTATCTTACTCATATATCATGTACTTTTCTATTCGATTGTCTTTTTCTTATTAATTGGAAGGGGGGTTTATATGAAGACATTTAAAAATCCTTGGTGCCAATTCTTTGCCAGTTATTTATGTTATGAATATCTCCGCCCCCTTTGTATTTTTTCACTTTCTTTAAGATGATTTATGAAATAAAAAAGTAATCAAAAATAAAAAAATTTATTTATGAATAGAAATTCTTCACTTTAATATAGTCAAATGTATCAATCTCTTCTAGATAGTACTTTCTGTATGTCTTGCTTAAGAAAATCTTCCGGGGGTGCCTGGGTGGCTCAGTCAGCTGGGTGACTGACTCTTGATTACAGCCTAGGCCATGATTTCCAGATCGTGAGACTGAGCCTACACTGGGCTCCACACTGAGTATGAAGCCTGCTTGGGATTCTCTCTCTCCCTCTCCCTCTGTTCCCTCCCTGCTCCCCCTGCCCCAGCTTGTGCATATTTGTGAGCATATGTGCACACTCTCTCTCTCTCTTTCTCAAAAACAAACAAACAAACAAAAAACAAAACAAAAAAACTTCCCAATCCAAGTTCAGAAAGATATTTACCTATATTTCTGTGAGTTGTTACATTGATTTTATGGGTCAACATGACTGGATCATGTGCTACTCAGGTATTTGGTTAAATATTACTTCTGGGTGTGTCTGTGAAGGTGTTTCTGGATGAGATTAACATTTCAGTAAAGCAAATTGCCTTCCCCAATCTGCTTTACTGAAATGTAAATGTACCCCAAACTCAATGAGGTGAGTCGACCTCATCCAGTACATTGAAGCCTGAACAGAATGAAAAGGCTGAATAAGAAAGAATGGTCTGTGTCTGCTTGTCTTCAAGCTAGGACATGAGATTTTTGCCTTTGGACTTGGACTGCAACTGGAACTTATGCCATCCACTCTCCTGGTTTTCAGACCTTTGGACTTGGACTAGAACTATACCATTAGTTCTCTTGGGTCTCCGTTTGTCTACAGTAGATCTTGGGACCTTTAGGTCTGCATAATTGCATGTGCCAATTACTTATAATAAATTTATATATATGTATATGCTTAATAAATATGTAAATTATATAATTATATATTCATAGCTAGATATTTATATAACTCATAAACATATATATTTGAATATTTAAAACACATTGAAATATATTTTGATATGTTGAATATATTTTTATATTATTTGAAGATCTTTTTGTTTTTAAGTAATCTCTACATCCAATGTGGGGCTTGAGCTCACTACACTGAGATCAAGAGTCTCATGCTCTACCAATTTAACCAGCTAGGTTTACTGGTCTCATATATTTATGTATCTTTAATAAATTTAGTAAATGCACTTTAAAATAAGAAAAAAATATATATACATATAAGAATATATATCTATATATCTACATATATCTATATATCTCCTATGGATTCTGTGTCTTTGGAGAACCCTGACTAATACAACTTCTATTAAGACATTTGAGTTTGTTTGACATGTAAGTCTTTAATCTAACTGGAGTTGAATTTTGTGTATTAGATAGAGTAGGGATCTAATTAATTATTTTTCTAAATAGATCATCAGGTCTCTTCCTTTTCCTACTTATCTGCTTTGTCACCTCTGTTATACATCTAAATGCTATATAGAAATCTGTTTTGAACAGTCCGATCATTTTGTCTCTCTGAGCCAGCACCACATGGTCTTGATGTTATACCTTCTTAAAAAGTCCTGGTATCTGATAGGGCAAATCACAGCTCTTTATTCTCTTCTTTAGAAGTGTTTAAAGTAATTAACTAGATCTCTTAGTACCCAGTTTGGAGCTTTTAATACATTTTAATATTAAAAGAACCCTGGATTCTTGGAAAAATGGCTATTTTTCATATCTGAATAGAAAAATGTACAAAAGGAGTTGAAACACTTTCTAATAATAGAAAATGAGGAAATTACAAGTATTTCTGGGATTGCAAATGACCCAGTAGCCAACTTGAACCTTGGTCAAAGATGGGGAAAATAAAGCATAAATAAAATAACTTTAGCAGATTAAAAACATCAAATATGTTTAAATCCACAAGCATGTAATGACCCTAAAAAACCCTTTGGAATATGCTAATGAACCATTACTTTTATTTGGTTATCTTAACTTTGTATTGGGCTAAAAAAGACACAGTAAAATGCATCTTATATATATAGCTCTTAATATATACAATCTAAATGTATCATCTAAAGTGGATAGCTTGATAAAATTTACATTTATATGCATCTATGTAACTATCACTCAAAAGAAGGTAAAGAGTTATTCTTCTCAGCTCCTAATATGCGTATGAATCAACTGATGATTTTCAAATTCTGATTCAGTGGGACTACTGTGAGACCTTGGATCTTGCATTTTAAAAAAACATTTAATTTATTTATTTATTTGAGGGAAAGAGCATAAGAGAGAACAGAGAGCACAAGCAGGATTGGGGAGGCAGAGGGAGAGGAAGAAGCAGCCCCCCCACACACATTGAGTGGGAAGCCCAATGCAGGGTTCGATTCCAGGACCCTGAGATCATGACCTGAGCTGAAGCAGATGCTCCACCGACTGAGTCACCCAGATGCACACAAATCCCACAATTTTAACAAGTGCTCAGGTGATGCCAATACTGCTGATCTGTGGACCACATTTGAGAAGTCAGGATATAAATTCTCCTAGTTGTAGTTTGTAGTAGTAGTAGTAGTTTGTTTTTTGGTGAATGATATTCATCTGTTAATAGAATTCATATTCTTACATTTATTAATTTATTTTCCATTGATGGTCAATTTGTTTCCAGTCTTAGGCCATTATGAATTAAACTGCCATGAACATTCTTGTACATGTATTTAGGTGGATATATACACTTATTTGGTCGGGAGTATATATCTAGGAGTAGAATTGCTGGGTCATAGGGTCTACATATATTTTTCTTTAGTAGATGTTGTCAAACAGTTTTCCAAAATGGCTGTAACATTTCACTCTTATCAGCAAGGTACCAGAATTCTTGTTGGTCTACAATTCACCAACAGTTGGTGTTGTTCTTGTTAAAATATAGTCTTTCTGTTGAGTGTGTGGTGGTATCCAGTTGAGGTTTTTTTTGGTTAGTGGGAGATCCTCTTTTGAAGTTCCCACTCAAGTTTTTTTTTTTTTCCCATTAAAATTATTGGCTTTTTTGTTTTATATTGATTCATAGGGATTCTCCATATATTCTGGATTTGAGTTCTTAATTGAATACATGTATTGTAAATATCTTTTCCCAGTCTATGGTTTGTTTCATCACTATCTTTAAAGACCTTTTAATGAACATAAATTTAATTTTAACAATAGCTAATTTGTCAGTATTTTTTTCTTCAACCTTGGAAAGTTATGGTAAAATTCACATAACATAAAAAGTACCATCTTCACCATTTTTAAAAAAGATTTTATTTATTTATTTGACAGATATTACAAGTAGACAGAGAGGATGAGAGAGAGAAGTGGGGGGAAGCAGGCTCCCCGCTGAGCAGAGAGCCTGACGCGGCACTTTATCCCAGGACCCTGAGATCATGACCTGAGCCAAAAGCAGAGGCTTAGCCCACTGAGCCACCCAGGCGCCCCCATCTTCACCATTTATAAGTGTACAATCAGTGGTGTTAAGTACATTCATACTGTTGTGTAATCATCACTACCATCCATTTCCAGGACTCTTTTCCCCTTGCAAAACTGAAATTTCATACCCATTAAACAACTACTTCCCATTCCCTTCTTCCCTCAGTCTCTGGTAATCACCATTCTATTTTCTGTCTCTATGATTTTGATTACTCTTAGTACCTCATGTAAGTGGAATCAGACACTTACACTTATGGAATAATGCAATATTTGTCTTTCTATGACCAGCTTATTTCACTTAGCATAATGTTTTTCTTTGTCTCTTGTAAGGATTTTTTTTCTTTTAAAGATTTTATTTATTTGTTTGTGTGTGTGTGTGGGAGAGAGAGAGAGTGAGCACAAGTAGGAGGAGTGGGAGACAGAGGGAGAAGCAGGCTCCCCGCTGAGGAAGGAGCCCGATGTGGGACTCAATCCCAGGACCCTGAGATCATGAGCCAAAGGCCGATGCTCAACCAACTGAGCCACCCGGGATCCCTTCTTGTAATGTTTTTTGGATTTAAAGTTCATTTTGTTTAATATTAACATAGCCATTCCTGCTCTTATATTTACTGTCCTCTCTTGTGTTTAGTTGTTTTTTTGTAGTGAAATGCTTACATTCCTTTCTCACTTCCTATTGTGTAAATTTTGGAGCTCTTTTCTTTGTGGTTACTATGGGGATTTCATTTAAAAATTTAAAGTTATAGCACTCTAATTAGAATTTATACCAGCTTGACTTTAATGACACACAGAAAGCTCTGTCACCACAATTTTGGTTGTTGACATCACAAATTTATATCTTGATATATGGTGTGTCCCCAAGCAAGAACTAATAATTATTTTAAATGCATTAGTCTTCTAAATTATGTAGAAAACAAGACTTGAAGTTACAAACTAAAGTTACAGTAATACAAGCTTTTACACCACTATGTCTTTCTTGAAGTGTATTAGTCTCCAAAGTCAAGTAGAAAACAAACAGAAAATGCAGTTACAAACCACTGTCGCAATAATACCAGCTTTTATGATTGCTCATGTTTTTACCTTTATTGAGATCTTTATTTCTCCACACAGCTTTGAGCTCCTATCTAGTATCCTTTCATTTCAATCTGCAGGACTCCCTCAAGCATTTTTTTGTAGGGAAGGTCTAATGGTTAAAAACTTCCTCAGCTTTTGTTTATCTGGGAGTGTTTTAATTTCCTCCTCACTTTAATTTAATTTATTAAAAAAAGTTTTAAAAATTTTATTTAGAGAGAGGGGGTGGAGGGACAGGGACAAGCAGGCTCTGTGCTGAGCATGGAGCCCACCAGGGGGCTCAGTCTCATGACCTTGAGATCATGACCTGAGCTGAAACCAAAAGTTGGACGTTTAATGAACTAAGTCACTCAGGTGCCCCTACCTCCTCACTTTTAAAAAACAGTTTTGTTAAGGGTGAGCTTTTAAACTGACAGTTTTTTAAAAAAGATTTTATTTATTTATATGACAGACAGAGATCACAGGTAGGCAGAGAGGCAGGCAGAGAGAGGAGGAAGCAGGCTCCCTGCTGAGCAGAGAGCCTGATGTGGGGCTCGATCCCAGGACCCTGGGATCATGACCTGAGCTGAAGGCAGAGGCTTTAACCCACTGAGCCACCCAGGTGCCCTGACAGTTTTTTTTTCTTTTAACACTTTTGATATATTGACTACTCTATTCTCATTTCCGGAGTTTCTGATAAGGAGTCTGCTTATGATCTTATTGAGGACTCCTTGGAATGTGACAGGTTACTTCTTTCTTGTGCCTTCAGAATTATTTCTGTTTTGTCTTTTGGCAGTGTGAATATAATGTGTCTCAGTGTGGGTCTCTTTGAGTTCCTCTTAGATTCATTGAGCATCTTGAATATTTATATTCATGCCTTTCACCAAATTTGGGAAGTTTTCAGCCAATATTTCTTCAAATATTCTCTCTGCCCTTTTCTTTTTTTTTTTATCTCCTTCTGTGACTCCCACAATATATATGTTGGTCCCTTTGATGGTATCCCACAGGTTCCTTAGACTCTGTTAAAATAGCTTTTCAGGTTTTCTGTTTATGATATTTCCATTTTGTCCATGCATAAATTTTTAAAAACTTTCTCCACATCTTTCTTTAGTTTTTTGAGCATCTTTAAAATAGTTGTTTTAAAGTCTTTGTCTAGTAGAGCTTCCATTAGGACTTTTTCAGGGACAGTTTCTGTTGGTTTATTATTTTTCTTTGAATGAGTCATACTTTTCTGTTTCTTTGTATGCTTTGTGATATATTGTTGAAAACTTGACATTTGTATCTAATAATGTGGTAACTCTGGAAATCAGAGTTGTTCCCTATTCCCAGGGTTTGCTCCTTCCTTCTTTCCTTTCCAGAGAGCATACAAGTGGGGGCAGAGGGAGACGGAGAGAATTTTTTTTTTTTAATTTTCAAACACTGTATTTATTCCCAGCAACATCCACCTGAATTAGGTCTATTATTTTTAAAAGTTAAATTTATTTATTTTCAGAAAACCAGTATTCATTATTTTTTTACCACACCCACTGCTCCATGCAATCTGTGCCCTCTAAAATACCCACCACCTGTTACCCCAACCTCCCACACCCCCCGCCACTTCAAACCCCTCAGTTGTTTTTCAGAGTCCATAGTGTCTCATGATTCACCTCCCCTTCCAATTTCCCTCAACTCCCTTCTCCTCTCTAAGACCACTGGTCCTCCATGATATTTGTTATGCTCCACAAATAAGTGAAACCATATGATAGTTGACTCTCTCTGCTTGACTTATTTCACTCAGCATAATCTCTTCCAGTCCTGTCCATGTTGCTACAAAAGTTGGGTATTCTTCCTTTCTGATGGAGGCATAATACTCCATAGTGTATATGGACCACATCTTCCTTATCCATTCATCCATTGAAGGGCATCTTGGTTTTTTCCACAGTTTGGCGACCATGGCCATTACTTCTATAAACATTGGGGTACAGATGGCCCTTCTTTTCACGACATCTGTATCTTTGGGGTAAATACCCAGGAGTGCAATGGCAGGGTCATAGGGAAGGTCTATTTTTAATTTCTTGAGGCATCTCCACACTGTTCTCCAAAGAGGCTGCACCAACTTGCATTCCCACCAACAGTGGAAGAGGGTTCCCCTTTCTCCACATCCTCTCCAATACATGTTGTTTCCTGTTTTGTCAATTTTGGCCATTCTAACTGGTGTAAGGTAATATCTCAATGTGGCTTTAATTTGAATCTCCCTGAGGGCTAGTGATGATGAACATTTTTTCATGTGTCTGATAGCCATTTGTATATCTTCACTGGAGAAGTATCTCTTCATATCTTCTGTCCATTTTTTGATATGTTTGCCTGTTTCGTGTGTGTTGAGTTTGAGGAGTTCATTATAGATCCTGGGTATCAACCTTTTGTCTGTACTGTCATTTGCAAATATCTTCTCCCATTCCGTGGGTTGCCTCTTTGTTTTTTTGACTGTTTCCTTTGCTGTGCAGAAGCTTTTGATTTGATGAAGTCCCAAAAGTTTATTTTTGCTTTTGTTTCCTTTGCCTTTGGAGACATATCTTGAAAGAATTTGCTGTGGCTGATATCGAAGAGATTACTGCCTATGTTCTCCTCTAGGATTCTGATGGATTCCTGTTTCACATTGAGGTCTTTTATCCATTTTGAGTTTATCTTTGTGTACGGTGTAAGAGAATGGTCGAGTTTCATTCTTCTACTTATAGCTGTCCAGTTTTCCCAGCACCATTTATTGAAGAGACTGTCTTTTTTTTATATAAACATATATTTTTATCCCCAGGGGTACAGGTCTGTGAATCACCAGGTTTACACACTTCACAGCACTCACCGAAGCACATACCCTCCCCAATGTCCATAATACCACCCCCTTCTCCCAAAACCCCTCCCCCCAGCAACCCTCAGTTTGTTTTGTGAGATTAAGAGTCACTTATGGTTTGTCTCCCTCCCAATCCCATCTTCTTTCATTTATTCTTCTCGTACCCACTTAAGCCCCCATGTTGCATCACCACTTCCTCATATCAGGGAGATCATATGATAGTTGTCTTTCTCCGCTTGACTTATTTCGCTAAGCATGATACGCTCTAGTTCCATCCATGTTGTCGCAAATGGCAAGATTTCATTTCTTTTGATGGCTGCATAGTATTCCATTGTGTATATATACCACATCTTCTTGATCCATTCATCTGTGGATGGACATCTAGGTTCTTTCCATAGTTTGGCTATTGTGGACATTGCTGCTATAAACATTCGAGTACATGTGCCCCTTTGGATCACTACGTTTGTATCTTTAGGGTAAATACCCAATAGTGCAATTGCTGGGTCATAGGGCAGTTCTATTTTCAACATTTTGAGGAACCTCCATGCTGTTTTCCAGAGAGGTTGCACCAGCTTGCATTCCCACCAACAGTGTAGGAGGGTTCCCCTTTCTCCGCATCCTCACCAGCATCTGTCATTTCCTGACTTGTTGATTTTAGCCATTCTGACTGGTGTGAGGTGATATCTCATTGTGGTTTTGATTTGTATTTCCCTGATGCCGAGTGATATGGAGCACTTTTTCATGTGTCTGTTGGCCATCTGGATGTCTTCTTTGCAGAAATGTCTGTTCATGTCCTCTGCCCATTTCTTGATTGGATTATTTGTTCTTTGGGTGTTGAGTTTGCTAAGTTCTTTATAGATTCTGGACACTAGTCCTTTATCTGATAAGTCGTTTGCAAATATCTTCTCCCATTCTGTCAGTTGTCTTTTGATTTTGTTAACTGTTTCCTTTGCTGTGCAAAAGCTTTTGATCTTGATGAAATCCCAATAGTTCATTTTTGCCCTTGCTTCCCTTGCCTTTTACGTTGTTCCTAGGAAGATGTTGCTGCGGCTGAGGTCCAAGAGGTTGCTGCCTGTGTTCTCCTCAAGGATTCTGATGGATTCCTGTTTCACATTGAGGTCTTTTATCCATTTTGAGTTTATCTTTGTGTACGGTGTAAGAGAATGGTCGAGTTTCATTCTTCTAGTTATAGCTGTCCAGTTTTCCCAGCACCATTTATTGAAGAGACTGTCTTTTTTCCACTGTATATTTTTTCCTGTTTTGTCGAAGATTAATTGACCATAGAGTTGAGGGTCCATATCTGGGCTCTCTACTCTAGAGACGGAGAGAATCTTAAGCAGACTCCATGCTGAGCACAGAGCTCAATGGGGCTCAATCTCATGACCTCAATCTCAGGTCATGACCTGAGCCATAATCAAGAGTCAGACACCCAACCAACTCAGCCACCCAGCAGTACCCTCCCCCTTTTCTTTAAATATAAATTCTTGTAAGCTGTTTCTATGCCTGAGGTCTAAACTTTAGGTCCTCTCAGCTGTTTTCTGAAGGTGTGTCTCTTTCTGGACATGCACAGTGGTAGTCTAATTTCTCTTATATATGTAGTTGCTTTTGAATAGCGTAGTCTTTAATATCTGGTTCCCAAAAAAGGAAAAGAGAAAAATGAAGGGGGAAAAAGGCTCTAGACACTTAAATCCCCTGGAAGTCACTTTAGCCAGGGTTTAGGAGGGTGTCTTGCAACAATGGGACGAAGCCCCAAAACAATGGCCACCTCCTCTTTGTCTATATCCTGTTATTAGAAGTAACTTTCAGTGGTTGAGCATAGATCCCTGATATTTGAGAAAAGGGTCCTTTTGGCACTTTGGCTTCTGCAAGATGCTCCAAGAACATATGTACAGCTGCCTGTCACTCTTCTGGAGGTGGGGGATAGGCAAATGCTACTGTGCTAAAATTGCTGAATTTGACCAAAGTTAATAGCAATTCACTGTCAAAGTTTTTCATGGAAGCTGCAAACCTTTCAATAAACTCCAGAGTTCCAAAAATAGTTACATCAGACAGATTCACCTATGCAATTGTTTCCTAGTTGAGGAAACAGGTTATCTCTCTTTTTAAAGATTTTATTTATTTGAGAGAGAGAAATTGAGAGAAGGGGCAGACAGAGAAGCAGATTTCTCTGATGCAGGACTTGATCCCAGAACCCTGGCATCATGACCTGAGCTGAAGGCAGACGTTTAACCAACTGAGCCACCCAGGCGCCTGAGGAAGCAGGTTCTTGGTGCTTTCTACTCCATCATCTTCCTAGAATCCTCTGTCAATATTTTATTATATAGTTATCATCTTTTTTATCCTGCTTAAGACTTTCCCACTCCAAGCTCATAAAGATATTTGCTTATATTTTCACCCAGAAACTTTAATATTTTACCATTTGTATTTAGTTTTATAATCCATTTTGAATTGATTTTTTGTACTCAAGGTTTTTTTTTTGTTTTTTTGTTTTTCATATGTTTTGAGGTCAAAGTTAATTTTTAACCAACTTATTATTTTTCAAACTTAAAACTAAAGGAAACAAATCAACTGCTTTCTTGTTTTTCCTATATGAATATACATTAAGGTAATAAAATAATTGAGGAGAGAAGTTTCTCTTCACAGAAGTGTTGCAGCTAATAATTGATGAGGGAATTAAATAATTAGTATACCACCATTTTGCAAACTTTAATTCATAGAAGAGAGACATCATAAAAGAAAAGATTTTCAGATACAGTCCATCTACTGATGGAAATATACAACATTACCTATAAAGAACTGTTGCCCCTGAATTGAACTTGAATCTAATCAAACCTCTAGATCTATTTACTAAATTATAAGAAATATGGAGGTTAGAGAAATGTGACAACTCTGCAAACAAAACTCATCAACTATAGGAAATTCTCAAGATAAACAATCTTCTTTCTGCAACAAATACATTTGCTGAAAAAAAAATAGACGGAATCTGTAGATTAAAAGACTTAAGTGACATCAATCATTTACAATGTATGAAAATCAGAGAAATTTGACTGCATATTTTACTAAATATTTGATTATATTTGATGAGTAAGGGATTATTGTTAAAGTTTTAGGTATGATGATCATATTATATTGAACAAAAAAGCTTGTATTTTAGAGATACATACTAAAATATTTGTTGAAAAGATACTATGGGGGCACCTGGGTGGCTCAGTGGGTTAAAGCCTCTGCCTTTGGCTCGGGTCATGGTCCCAGGGTCCTGGGATCGAGCCCCACATTGGGCTCTCTGTCTACCTGTGATCTCTCTCTGTCAAATAAATAAATAAAATCTTAAAAAAAAAAAAAGAAAAGAAAAGATACTATGTCTAGGACTTGCTTCAAAATAATACAAAGAGAGGGAAGAGTGGAAGATATAAATTAAACAAGATTGTCCAGGAATTTATTATAATCGAATTGGATAATTGAGTAGATAAATGGGGGGGGTATTGTATTATTCTTGCTTCTACATTTTTGGTGTGTGTGTTTGTGTTTGAAATTTATTGTGATAAAAAGTTTAAAAATTATACCTCAGTCATTCTTGTTTGTTAACTTTTTCATATTGATTTTACAACCAGCTTATCAAATTACATGGTTTTTTTATTGAAATTGCATCGAATCTAGGGATCAATACAAAAAGAACTGACATCATTATAAAGTTATAATTTTTTAATTCATGTATGTGAATTATCTTTCCATTGATTAGGTCTTTTTAAATGACTTTCAATAAATATTTATACTTTCATATATCTTAGATTTATTATTAAATATCTAACATCATGTAGATATTGTAAATGATGTACTTTTGCAAATTACATGTTTTACTATTGTGCTAATGTAAAAACATGCAAATGACTTTTTTATACTTATCTTCTATCCAGGCATCTTGTTAAATAGAGTTGCATCTAAAAATTTGTCTTTAGATTTAAAAATAAAATGATTTTATTTGTTTATTTGACAGAGAGAGACACAGCGAGACAGGGAACTCAAGCAGGGGGAGTGTGAGTCAGAAGCAGGCTTCCCGCTGAAAAGGCAGCCGGGTGTGGAGCTATCCCAGGACCCTGGGATCATGACCTGAGCCAAAGGCAGATGCTTAACAACTGAGCCACCCAAGAGCCCTGTCTTTAGATTTTTTTTGTATTACCTAGGTAAATAGTTATGTCATCTGAGAATAATGTTAGTTTTATTTTCCCTCTTTAATCCTAGCATGCGTGTGCCTAACAAACTGCCCTAGAATACGTAAAGGAAATTTGATAGGGCTACAATAGATATGAAATAAACAAATCCACCATCACACTGAGAGATTTCAATACATTTCATTAGATCATTGATAAGTCAAGTAGATAAAAATTTACTAACTATGTTGAAGACATAAACAATAAAATTGAATAGCAGAGACTTGACATAAACATAATTCTGCTTCTTATGATTAGTACAAAATATTCTCCAGAACTCTCTTATTAGCTATTGTTGTACAAATTCAGTAGTGTAAAAAAAAAAAAAAAAGCATTAAAAAAAAAATCTCAATGTCTGTGGGTCAGGAATTCAGAAGAAGATTGACTGGGTAGTTTTGGCTCAATATTTCTCATGAGATTCACAGAGATATTGTTAGTGACTGCAGTAATCTGATGGCTTGACTGAAGCAGGAGTATCTCCTTTCAAACTGATTCACCCAAACAATTAGTAAGTTGGTGCTAGTGGTTTGAAGAAGCCTCATTTCCTCATCATGTAAGTCTTTTCACAGTCTTACTGGAATATCTTCATGACATGGCAGCTGGTTTCCCTTAGGGTGAGCAAACTCAGACAGCAAGGTGGAAGCTGCCAGGTGTTTTATGACTTAGCCTCAGAAGTCACATGCTATCATTTCTGCTATGTCCTATTGCTTGTACATATCAGCCTTATTATTCAATGTGGGAGGGGACTACCCAAAATATCTTGAGATGAGAATAATAAATAATTGAGAATAATAATAACTTGAAAACTGATAACCATAAACACACGGATTAGATTTACAAACACTGATTATATATTAGCCACAGAGCAAGTTTCAACAAATTTCAAAGAATAAGTATCATAAAGGCAAGGTTCTTTGATCACAATGCAATTAAATTAGAATTTAGTGACAAAAATATACACTAAATACTTCTATTTGTAAATGAAAAATACACTTTCAAGTAACTCATGTATTAAAGAAGAAATCATAATGGAAATTTTAAAATACTCAGAACTGAATGATAATAAAACATGTGAGGTACAGTGCAAATAGTTCTTCAAGGATAACTTGTAGCATTACATATTTACACTAAAAAAGGAGAAAAGCTGAAGATTAAGAAACCAAGTTTCCAGTTTAAGTGGTAAGTTAAAGAATGAGTAAACCCAAAGAAAGTAGAAGTAAGTAGGTAAGAAAAATCAGAGCAGAAATCAAGAAATTAGAAGAGATTAGCAAAACTAACAAATCTTTACAATGATTAAAATATGGACAAATCTCTGTCAAAGAGAATCACAAAAATACAGAATCACAAATAAATATTATAAGGTGGGCACAATTACAGGGGAAGCAGAGATTCAAGTGATAATGAGAGAATTTTGTCAACAACTTTATGGGAATACATTTGAAAACCTAGACAAAATATACATAGTATTAGAAAAAAATAACTTATTAAAACTGACTCAAAAAGAAATAGAAAACCTGAAATAGTCCTTAAATAGTCCTGTTAAAGAAACAGAAACAATAGTAAAACAAAACAAAAAACTTCCATAAAGAAATCACTAGTTCCAGATGGTTTTGCCAACGTGTTTCACCAAACTTAGAAATATCAGATCATTCTAACCTTACATAAACTTTTTCAGAGAAAAGAAAAAAAAAGATAGTACTCTTCCAATTCATTTTATAAAGCTTAGCTACCAAATAACTTAGATACCAAATCCTAATAACAAAAAAATGAAAGCATCAGACTTGTTTTATTCATTAACACAGATGCAACAATCCAAAACAAATATTACCTGATCAAATCCAATGATATATGTACAATAAATAACAAAATTCCTTGAGTAAGTTGAATTTACTTCAGGAAACAAATTTTAATATTGGAAAAATCTCTAAATGTAATTGGTCACAACAGATTACAGGAGAAAAAAATATGGTCACGTCAAAAGATGCAGAAAAAGCCCTTGATAAAATTCAAAGTCCATTCATTTAAAATTATATAAATTAGAACTAAAATTGAACTTCCTTTACTTGATCAAGAGGTTTCTCCAAAAACTCTACAATAAATACCATCCTAAAGAAGAAATGTCAGAGCATTAAAATTAGAAACAAGACAAACATACTCACCATTACCACTTCTTTCTAACATTGTGCTTTAGGATCTGGCCAGAACATTAAGAAAAGGAAAATAAGCCAAAGGCAACAAGATTATTTTAATTCTCTAAGTATATTAAACATGATTATTTTGTATTCCATGTCTTATAGTTTTAATTTGAATTATTTGCAGACGTCTTTCTGCTATTTGTTGTTTTAGCTGGTTCTTGTTCTCTATGTCATGTTTTCTTGTGTGTTTGGTGATCTTTGATTGTGTTCATTCATTTCCTTTGGAACTTTATCTGTGGAATTTATTTGAAACCTTAGATTTATATTGGCTTCTGCCAGGTACATGGGACAGTTTGGGACCATTGTAAACTAAATTCTTGGTCTGAGGTTTTTCAGATCTTCTATATTTGATCACATATGGATTGAGGTTTAAGTTGTAGTTACGGAGTCTTAGAAGGTGATTCTTCTTTCCTATACTCATTGCTATTGCTAAGGCTTAAAACAGTAATTTTGGAGGCACCTGGGTGGCTCAATTGTTTAAATGTAAGACTCTTTATTTTGGCTTAGGTCATGATCTCAGAGTTGGAGGATAGAGCCCTGCCTCGGGCTCCCTGCTCTCTATCAAATAGATAGATAAATAAATAAATAAATAAACAAACAAAATCTGGAGAAAAAACCCAATAGTAATTTTCTTGCAATTTCCTGGATATGGGTATAGGGCAAGTTTTTTGTAGTTCACCTGTACCTTAGAGTAGAGAGAGCCCTTTGGGATTCTAAATTAATGCAGGGGAGTGTTTGCCCAAGTTGGGAAGACCCTGTGCTTTATCTTCTTTCCCATATGCCCTGAGAGATCATGAAAACTGAAGTTCAATTTCATCTGTTAGCAAGTACCCCTATATCAGTTATTTATTGTCACAAAGTTATGGCATAACATACCATCAAAAAATTCAGTGGCTTAAATTAATAAGCATTTATTATTGCTTAAGAGTCCTCAAATTCATGGATGGTTCTTCTCATTCAGCAGGTCTCACTTAAGTGTCTGTAGTCAGCTATAGTCAGCTATATACCTCTGTTGCTCTTGGCTGGGCCCTCTCATGTTTGCAGGTCAGCCAGCTATACATGATCAAGAGATGGTTGTTCAGGGGCACCTGGGTGGCTCAGTGGGTTAAAGCCTCTGCCTTTGGCTCAGGTCATGGTCCCAGGGTCCTGGGATTGAGCCCCACATCGGGCTCTCTGCTTGGTAGGAAGCCTGCTTCCTCCTCTCTCTCTCTCTCTGCCTGCCTCTCTGCCTACTTGTGATCTCTGTCAAATGAATAAATAAAATCTTAAAAAAAAAAAAAAAAGAAATGGTTGTTCTGATGGTCTCTTCAAGGAAAGCATGACTCTCTTGCACTTTGTCTCTTGTCTCCAGCAGACTATCCCAGGCTTATACCTATAGTGGAGGCAAGACTTCAAGAGAAAGACTAGAAGTTTGCAAGCTCTAAAGCTTAGGCTTAGAACTGGCACACCATGACATCCTCTCCATTCAATTGGCCAAAGCAAGTCACAAGTCAGATTCAAGGTGTGGAAAAATAGAGTCCATCTCTTGATGCAGGGAGTTCCAAGTCATATGGCAAGGGACATGGATTCAAGGAGAAGTGAACTGGTGTCATTTTTGAAACCAATGGATCACAGCCCCGAAGACCAAAGTTGGCTTCAGTGCTCTGCATACTTCTCTGATTCTGCCTTCACTTAGATTTTGGCTGGGTTGTTTTTTATTTTCTTGCCAGCTCATTGATGCATTTAAGAAGATTAAAACTTTTTTTTTTAATCTACCATTTTTTAACACTTAACATGTTTCTGGTGGGAAGATCAGCTAAGCACTTAGTCTGCCATACTGCTTGAATGACAGACAGTTTGATGAGTTCTTGTCTCTGCACCTGTGTGGTTCTCTCCCCTAATTCTCTCTCCCAACTTGGAAATCTCCAAGGCCTCCTTTATGCTTCTTTGCTTCTTTGACGGCCCCTCTTCACTGAGGCAGAGCTGACTGTTGCCTCTAGACTCCAAGTATTTGTGCCCATTTCTATTAAGACATGGGATCCCTAACACAGCAATCATAATTTGTGAAGTTCAGGGCCCGTTGTTAAGAAATTATTAAGAATCTCAAGAAAGTGACAGCACAGCATTAAACCAAGAGCGGGGCCTTTTTAAGTGTGGGGTTTTATGTGACTACATAGCTCACACTCCTACGAAGCTGGTTCTGAAAGTAATTATTGGTTACATCTCCATCTCCTTATACATTACTGGATGGCTGTGAAAGAACACTGCCCAGGCTAAATCTGTTTGATTAATCTTAATCAGTAAATGGTTGTTGAATTAACAAATGAGAACTACACCATGTTCTCAATTCTAAAACACGTCAACCCTTGCTTGGGTAACGGCTTTTAGAGGAGAAATAGAAAACCGTATTAAATGTCCCTATCCATTGTAAGATGTGTTCTAATTTCAGAATAGTTAGCAAAACGTACATCTTGGAACTCAGAAAACGTGGTGGTGCTTCTGGTGTCCTACCTGATGGCTGGTCTTACACTTCATGGGAAGCAAAATGGTTTTTTCAGTTCTAAAGTGGGTTCCTGGGACCAAGTTTCTACTTTATTTTCTGTCATATGTGTTCTTGCCTGGTCCCTGGGCTGGAAATGATCTGTAACCTTAGCTCACGATTGAAAATCCTTGTTGGAACCAGTCTTGTGGGCAGCAAGATAGGTAACCGTTCTGCCAGCGCCCCCCACACTGACTTCTAGATTTCCTTGGGGGAAGGGCTTCCCAAACTCCTTTATGTCATTTATGTCATGTGGCATTTTTAAACATTTCTCTGGGGGAGGGGGATAGGGCTTAGCTCCCAGCTTTAACTCCTTTGAGCCTGTGACTTCTACTTTCCTTGCCTCAGTTTCCTCCTTTAAACAAGGAAGAGATCCAGCAACCCCAAAGGGTTACAGGGAAAAGGGAGTTGTTGGGTGAATGTTGAATCATAACTACTTCAAAGGTCTGTTCCTGGAGAGAAGGACAGTTGGTCTCCCAAGGCTCCCAAGCCCTCAATTCACCATCCCAAAGCTTTCAAGACCAGAAAACGTGGAGGAGGAAAGAGGGCTTTAAGGATACACTCCTCTCCACCCCAACTTTCAGCGCCTGAGGCAATGTTCCCTCACACCCACCCTGGAAAATCGGAATCCAGGACCAGCCCTTTCCCCTCCATTTTCAGCCCCTCCCCCTGCGGCTTCCCCAATGCGCCCCCCCCCCCCCTCCAACCATTACAGCATCGCTTTGGGCGCCAAGACGGATTCCAGCCAGGAACTGCTGCAGTCAGCTTTCCTCCGCCTCTCCTGGCTCCTGCAGCCTGTGTCCTGGCTCTGCAGCCTCGGGCTGTTCGGACAGTCCCCTTTCCCTTGCCCACCAACCCCGCCCCCGCCATGGCACAAACCCTGGCTCAGGGCCTAGAGGTGGGCGGGCACAGTGGGAACGGGTGGGGGCCCCAGCAAAGTCGGCAGGTATAGCGGGGTTCTCCCTCCACACTGGGAATGCCTGGGCTCTGCGGACTGTGGGTGGGGGACTCCTGTCTGTGGCTCTGAGGCCAGGCACAGCGACCCATTCTGGCGGGAGCTGGGGCAGAGAAAGGGGGCTCCTTGAACCCAGGCCAGGAGCCGAAGTCGGGTAGCTGACCGGGAAAACCCGAAGAGTCTCCTAAGGGGATGTGTGTAGGGCGCTGTGTGTGACATTCAGGGTGTGACTGTGCCTCGGTGGGCGCGAGCCCGTGCCTGTGAGGCTGTGCGACTGTCTCCCCAACCGCCCGCCGCTGGGCTTGGGTCCCTGTGCCCAGGTCCGGCTGTGCGTGGTCGTGACACCGTGCGCCTGTTCCTGAGTCCGGCGGACGCGGACCTGGTGGTCCCCGGGGAGGGGAGCTGGTTGGCACCCCGGAGCTGGGCCTCCCCAGCGCTATCGCTCAGCCCGGCGGGCGCTCCTCGGAGACCCCGGCGGCCGTCTGCCGGCTGCGACCTCGGCCCTACTGGGTCCGGTGCGGGGGCAGGGAGCTCGGTCCCCCTCCCTCTCCCGGGCTCCGGGCTCGGCAGCCCTGCGCGGGGGCGGGGGCGGGGGCGGAGCGCGCGGGCGGGATCCCCCCGCCTCCCCTTCCTGGTCCCCGGGAAATCCAGCCTCCGTGGCTTGGCCGCCTCCAGCTCCCGCGCCCGCTGCCGCTCGGCGCTCGCTCGGGGCTCCGCAGCCGGCGCGGCCCCTCCGCTGGGGGCTCCGCAGTGCCGGGCCCCGTCCCTGGCCACCCGCCCGCCGCCGCAGCGCCCCCGGCCCGGGCCGCCGGCACCATGTAACCCGGCCGGAGCCCGAGCCGGGCCAGGTAAGCCGCGGGGAGGGGTGGGGACGGGGCCGCGCTCGCGGCGCCCTCTGCAGCGCCCCCCAGCCTCGGCCTGGATGCGGCCCCGGCGCCGCCCACGCCCCGGGCTCCCGCGGCCTCGGCTCCGGGCCCCTGGAGGAGGGGGGGTGGCCGGGCCTCCTCCGCCGCCCCCGCCCCCGCCCCGGCCTGGCGGCCCCCGGCCTGACCCGGAGCACCCGCGGGAGGACCACGCGGAGCACGGACCGGCTCTCCGGGGTAGAGCCGCGGGGGCCGGCCAGCCCCGGCCCAGTTTTGGCCGGCGCTGGAGGCTCGGTTTTGGGAGGAGTAGCCAGCCGGTTTGTGGGGGGAAGTGATGGTGCTGGGGAGATCCGGAGAGAAGTTTCCTTTGCAGGTGTGTGAGTGTGAGTGCGTGTCACTGTGCCTGTGATGAGTGTGTGAGTGTGTCACCGTGTGGGTCTCTGGGTGATTGTGTATGCCAGTGAGTGTATGCAGTGTGTGCGTGTGTCATTGTGGGTGAGTGTGTGCGTGTCAGTGGGTGTATGCAGTGTGAGTATGGAGTGTGTTACTGTGAATGTATCTGTAGACATGTGTGTGAATTAGTGTGTTGTCACCGTATGTGCCTGTGTATGTCTCTGTGAGTGTGTGTGTGTGTGTGTGTGTGTGTGAATAGGATGTGTGTGGGTCAGTGTGACTGTGAGTGGGTCCAGGTATCTGTGGCCTCTGTGTGTGTGTGTGTGTGTGTGTGTGTGTGTGTTGGCTGTGTGAGAATGTATCTGAGCAGGGTTCACTCTGAATCACTGACACCTGGGCTTTGTCCCTCCTTCCCCCCAGGGGATTCCTGGTGGTGGTCCCGGAGGCGAGGGACAGGGAGATCAGACTTTCTGAAGTCAGATCATCCCTCCTCCCCGGGGACTCCTCACCCCCAACTCAGGCAAAATCTGCATTGATCTCCCCCCCCCCCTTTGATCCTCACCTTCACCTACCTCCAGGGGTACCCTCTGTGATGCTATTCCTGTGTGCTTCCTGCCTGCTGGGGCCCCTGGTGGTAGTAGGGCCAGGGGTGAGCTGGAGTGTGTGTGCTGCTTCTTGGGGCCTAGGAACTTGTGTCATCCCAGTAATGTTCACCAAGGGCCCTTTAGTGCCAGTAGCTGAGGAGGCCAGGTGCAAGCTTCTGTCCTGCTGTTAGTCATCAGAGCAGGTGGCTGTCTCCCAGACTTCCAAGTCCTAAATTTCCAAGTTCTGGGTCATTTGTTCAGTCCCTGGGCTCCAGGTGGGTCTGGGCTAAAGCTCTTTGAAGTAATAATAGTAAGAAGACAATGCCCTTGTATCAGTCCATGGCTTTTGAAAAATACTCCACTCTCACCTCCTTCTTATCACCCCAGTAGCCTCGGAAGCAAGCAGGACAGGGTAAGGCATATGAAATTGCCAGTATTCAACTGTTTTTCTTTTTTACCTACCAAAACAGCAATTTCATGTAGTTCAACTTAATATAACGCCAATTTACAGATGAGGATGTTGAGGCTCAAGAGGGAAGTTGTGTTTCTCATGATTTCACCCTCGCTCATCAGTAAGACAGAAAGACTCCAACCCAGGTCTTTGGGTGATTCAGAGTTGGGCTGAGCCAAGGTGAAAGAGTGGTGCTCCCTGGTGTGTTCTCTCTGACCCTAGGGGCACTGATTTCCCACTTCCTCCCAGCTTTTCCTGAGTGCTGGGGCTACTTCTGCACCCAGCTGCCAAGGCCTAAAAGGGAGAGAGGGGGAGAAGAGAGGAGGGAGGGAAGGGAGAGAGGCTTCGTGAGTTGGCAGTGAATCAGGGTCTAAAAAGGGAGCTGGGAGGGCTAGGGTGGCAGGTGTTTCTAAAAGGAACATGAACATAGGATGAACAGCGTCAGATTAAAAACCCTGCAACCCCACCCCCACTGCCCCACTGATCTAGCAGGCAGTGCCCACTGCATTTTATGCCAGGGGGCTCACGTCCAAGGAGTGAGCTTGTATATGGGAGAGGAATCTTAGAATTGACTTGGCCTAATCCTTTCATTATAAAGTGAGGACACTGAAGCCCAGAGAAGGGAGGGGACTTGCCCAAGGTCACACAGCAAACTTGTGTGCTCCTGGCTAGTCTTAGCCCAGGAACTTTCCAACCCTCCATGTTACTTTCCATTCCTGGAACTCCCACCCCGCACCCCCGCCTCCATCCATGCCCATCAGAGCTGAGAAGAGGGGATTTGAGGAGAAGAATCAAAGACTCACTAAGCCTAAGGCTCTAAATCTTCTAACCTGGGACCCTTTTTAAAGAGAGAGCTAGATGTTATTAGGGATGGGGATTCATAACCATACCCACCACTGACGAAGCCATGGGTTTGTCTTGATTTCTGCCAGTGAGGGGTTGGAGCTGCTAAAGGCCAGACTCCCAGACTTTCTTCTGGGCAGTGCCTGCTTTCAGCTGCTGCCTGGCATCTCACATCATCTTTCTCCAGCTTTTGTTGGGGCTTGAGCTGGCTGAGCTCCATTTTCCTTCATCCCACCCAGTTTCTGATGCATTTTGCCTCTAGCTGGACCGACAATTCCTTATTTCATGGGTTCCCATTGGGTGGAGAAACTTCTGGGGGCTTTTCTGGGTTTGGAAGGGTCTGTAATTGCCCTTAAACCCTTTCTAATCAAACTTCCAGGAGTCTAGGGTAAACGATGAGATAATTGTCCCCATTTTACAGATGGGAACACTGAAATTCAGAGAGGGGTCTTCTATCTGGTTGTTTTTCTCCCTCTTAATTCACTAAGATCAGTAGAAGAAGTTCTTGGAGTGAGGAGACGAAGGGGGAAAATGACAACAGAACCTTTTGTCTAGAGTGGCTTCTATAGACTCTTTCTAGTGTATTATACATCTCCACAGTCAGGAAACCTTTCCCTAGTCTGATTTTATTCCCACTTGGTGGATTCAACGTGTTATCTCAGTGGGAGTTGGAAGAACAGCTGTGTACCCTCCACTATACAAGCATTATGTCTTGATTCCTTCTTTACCCACCTGCCCTCCCCCCCCCCCCCAGTCTGAAGACTGCTGGCTCAGCGGGCCTCCTGCTGTCTGGGGAGTCTGGGTTTGAGCTGGGGTGAGGCAGTGGCACCATCGTTATGGTAACGAGCTGCCAGCTCATTGTTGCTAATAACTTGTCAAGTCCCTGGGCTCAGATGCAGCATGCCCTCCCACCAGCCCTTCTCCCCATGTCACAGAAAGAAAAAGTGAGGCTGTGAGGGAGGGGCCGACAAATAAGGGTGTGTGTGGGGGCAGTGGAAGGCCTTGTCCTTGGGTTACAGCTTGAGAGCGAGGGGTAGGTCCCTTAGGGGCTGATTTGCACATTTGATTACATAAGTTTGTGTATGATTGCGGGGGCTGTTATGGTGAATACATCCAGAACATACTTGTATAGACCTGTACATGCTAGCTGACATGTTCATGTGCTTTTACACAGCAACCCACATGTAAACATACTTCCAAGCACCAGAACATGCTTGTGCATGAATACTGCCTCTACCATCTGCACATAAGGCACCCAAGCAATCTGGGTTTGTGGGGGTGTCCAGGTATGTGGGTGGGGATCTGATCTTTTTCTGAGGCAGCTTCAAAGTGTCTTGTTAACAAAGGGACAGAATGGTACCAGGGTTCCTTCTTCCTTCCAGTCAAGAGCTCAGAATGGGAGTGGGCTGGGAATGATGTGAGGGGCTCAAGCATCTAGCTCCTGAAGGCCCCTGCCTCTGTGTCCTTTGAGCTCAGGTATCCCCTGCTCTCCCTCCCGCCCCCCACTCTCTGTTCTTTCTCATCCTCTCCTCTTTCTATGTGTAAATATTAAAGAGCTGAGCCTGCAGGGCTGATGTAGACATGGGGAGAGAATGAAATTAAAAAGGATTCCCTTGCCCCCATCCCGACACCCCCACCCTCCAGTCCCCCGCTCCTGCCTCCTCCCCTTTCCCTTCTCCCCTCCCCTCAATCAGTGCTTCCACATGTCTCTCCTCCCCCCAGTCCAGATGGGAGCTGGCTCCTTCAGAAAGGGGGCTCAGATCAGGGTGTGGGGAGCTACCTCTCTCTGCCTCCCCCCACCACATCTGCCTCCAGGGATGGGAGCCCCCACGTGAGTATTTCTCTTATCTTTGGGGTGCTGGTTAAGAAGGAAAAGTGGTTTTTAGGACCAGCTGTGAGTGGCGTTGAGAGGCTCTGGGCTTAAAGGAGGTGGGTGGGGTCCTCTCTCTAGGCTCCCTCAGGGAAGCCTCATGTCTGGGTTTCTTTTCTCTCTTTGGACACAGGCAAGGGAGCAACACCAGGTGCTCCGGTGGATGGGCGCGAATGTGGGACGGGCAGGGGAGAGGGGCTTCTGTTCTGAAGAAGACCGGTGTGTGTGGTCGGGTAAATCTGGCATCCTGGGTTTCTGGCAGTGCCTCCAGGAGTGGCGCTGGGAGCTGTCCCGAGTGCTGAACGGGACACTGCAGGGATTTGCTCCTTCCGAACTGTCTTGGGTCTTGAATGGAGCTGCATTGGGACCCGATGATGGAAATGTGATTAGGCAGTGCTGAGGGCTCACTAGAAAAAAATTCTCCCAGATGACCCATTTTCCAAGGACGGAGTCCCTGGATGGAAAGATAGATTTTGGGATCCTCCTTCTGGCTTTAGGCCTCACAGTTAGTTATTAGTGGTATTTGAAAACAAACAAACAAACAAAACTCTTTTCCTGTTTCAGTCCCCCCCCCTTCCCCCAATCAGCTTTCTGTTAGTGTGGGGGTAGGAATGTGACTGTAAGCTCTCTTCTCCTGGATAGTTTTTAGTGCAACAAGCTTAGGAGTACGGCCACCAGCTTTTCTCCTACTGGGTCCCACAAGTTCAGGCTCAAGGCAGTTCTGGATTAGGAGAGTTTAGGTTTTGCTATTTAGGCCTCGGGTAGATAGGGCTCAGGAGTTCAGGACAATTTGATTGACTTTGTGGCACCCCTCTGCCCTCTGCCCAGCATACTTTGGAGTTGAGGACAAGGGACAGTGAAATATTCTGCAAGCCTGTCTCATTCTCTGCCCACCCAAGCCACAGCTCAGAGCAGCATTTGGGAGAGACTTTTGTTGGGGAGGAAGATTTCCAAGCAAAGGATTCAAGGAGTGGGTGGGGTTGTTCAATGCCATGGAGCAGAGAAGGAGGAGGCTAGTGGAGACAGGGCAATGGGAAAAGAGGAAGATCTGGGGAAGAAAAAAAAAACCCTTGCAAATTAGGGGATAGGGTCTGGGTTTCAATCTTCAACTTCTTTGGAAGAAGTGCACTTATTCCAAGGTGCACCTGTTTCGTTCCTCACTAACCTAATATCATCTTAATTTTCTGTATTCTTGTGCTTTGTCTTTGTAACTCTGAAGGGAATAGAGCAAGGAGTTATTTCTCCTAGTCCCTTCCCTTGTCATCTCAGGGGGATGAGAGCCAAATGTCAGGATATGCAGATGAGACTGTGGGGAACAACAGGCAGGAAGGGTTGATGGCAGCTTCACCTCCCATCCCAAGAGCACAATCAAATATTCAAATGGGTTCCTTCTTGAGGGTAGAGCAGAGAGGATTTCCAGATGATGCTGGGCAAAAATTGGGTGTGGCAGGGAGTTCAAGGAAAGGGGGAAGTATCTGGGGACCCCAAACCAAGCCACTTCATTCTTTCCCAGATGTTTCCTTCTAGTTAATAAGGAGCCCATCACCCATCTTGTTTTTGATGTAACTCATGAAGACGATTCTTCTCTCCTCTAGCTGCTGGGGAGGAGCTGAGTTTTCCTATGCTGTGGGTGCTGGGAGGTGGTGGGTGTGGGTGTGGGTGCCTGTTTGGGGAGGGGAGGTGTTTGTGCTCCACTAAGCTACTTTGGTTATATAACAGCTTTGATAAGACTTTACTTTGGAGCTGCTACTGCCTGAAGCAGTCACCCCTCCACCCCCACATGGAATACTGGATGTCCACCCCCCTGTCCCTGGCCCCTTGGAGAGTCCTGCTCTTCATGATCCAATGTTCCAGCAGCCACTTTCCTGCTGGGAGTTGTCTTCAGTTCCCCTCTCTGCTCCCTGCCCAGCTTCTGTCTTTTAAACCTTGCTTCTTTTGTTATCTTGAGCCAAGGTCATCACCTTTACATTTTTAAGCCTTATGGTCTGGCCTCTCTTTGACAGGGTCTTTGGACTGGGATAGAAGGGGTACACTGGACCTCATGAAGTTGTCTTCTAGGGAAGAAGAGAGGCATCCCAGGAGGTTTTAGGGCCCAGAGATAATTTTCTGACTGTTCCCTCCTGTGCCCCGGTAACTGTTTTGGAGCCTGGGAGCAGTGGACTATACCCAGAGGTACTGGGAGGAAAAACTCTGGTCTTGATATTTTCTTTTGATTTCTCCTTGTTGGATTAAAGACTTGCAAATATTTGTGGGGGGTGGGGGTGGGGGTTGCCTCGGGTGGAGAAGAAGTGCACTTATTCCAAGGTGCACCTGTTTCGTTGCTGCAGATGCCCCAGGTTGTCTGAGGAAATATTGGTTACTACAGGCGTGGGACAAGGGGATAACAGCCCATTTTTAGAATGACTTTTTTTTTTTTCCCTGAGAGTGGGTGGGAATGGGGTGTGTCCAGGAGTGGGGCATATCCTATTGATAGTAGGAACAACTTTCCAAATGGAGAAGTGGGAGCCTGGCAAGAAAAAGAGAAAGTGCAAACTTGCGATGCCGCTTGGAAAGAATATGGACTCCTGGCTTTGTGCGCAGGATAGAAACCAGGGGAGGGGCTGGATAGCTCTGCTATTCTGGTGCAAATGCATGTGTATTGCTGCCCGTGAGTGGGTCCGTGACTGTGCATATGTACACACATATGCATGAGTAAGCTGTGTGAATGTGTTCAGACACATTTATGATTTTGTGTAGAAGGTGGTCATGTGTATACATATAACTTTATGTGTGCGTCCATGTATTTATGGGACTTTGGAGGCAATGGCTTAATTAAACCTGTGTGTGTGTATGTGTGTGTGTGCACGTGCGCGTGTGTGTGTTGGGGTGCTCACCCAACAATGCATATAGGTGAGTGTTTACATGTGATCATGTCTGTGGGGACACATATGTGCACCCATGAATTAATAGCATGTGAATATATCTCCATAAGCTAGGTCATGTGAATTAATGTGGCAGAGAGAAAGAATGAGAGAGAGTGAGAGATTTGGGCTGAATATTGGAGCTGTCCAAAAGCTGTTTTCCCACACACTTGAATTTGATCCACTCTGATGCCTGTGGCTCTTCTCCAGAAAGCAGCCTCCTGAGGTGTCTCAAATTCTCATGTCACAGGGACCCAGCAGTTCCTCACTGCCATCCATGTGATGGGGATTTGTTGAGGAGAAACCCATCCAGGCCTTGGGGACAGTGCAGTGAGGGAACCCAACCCAAGGCTGATCAGATGCCATGGTACTGAGGAGCGTATGTGGGGAGAGGGTCTGGGAACTTAAACGTTAACATGATGACAAACACTTTAAGAATCAAGCAGAACAAGGGGGAGCTTCATGGGTGAAGGGAGCAGGAATATTAGAGAGGCCTAAATGTGCGTATGAGTCTCACACCTGGCAGGGCATGTGGTGATACATGTGTACAATGAATATTATTTGTCTAGGCTTTAATATGTTTATCTTGACATGAATGCACGTTCTAACATGTACACGCATGAACGAATCCATAGGAATGTATATACCAACACAGGGCTTGTCTACAGGTCATGCAGGCTAACAAACATATACATATGAAGGGAGTGTGCCGAAATACGTAGGTATATGCTAATGTTGGCCTGATGGCAACTGGTGAGCGCACACCTGTGACTTCACTCACCCACTCACATGTTAACAACAGTCTGCAAATTGTCCCTTTTCTACCACCTGTGCCTCACCCAATGCCTCCATTCATTCAGCCAGTGTTTATTTTATGCCTGTGATCTGCTACATTGTGTGCTGGCCACTGGGGATGGTCCTCGACCTCAGGTAACTTATAATCTAGAGAAGGTAAAAGACCTACAACCAATTAAGAGAGTGTTAAGGAAAGTAGGAGGACATAAGTGTTCACTGGGGGGTGGCGGGGACCTATAGAGAGGTTGGTCAGTTCTGGAGCCTGGAAAGGAGGGGTTTGGAAAAGGGTCCATGGGAAAGGAGGCCTTTGAGCCACAGCTTGAATTTGGAACAGGAGTCCCCCGGGTGGACAACTGCAGGAAAAGGTGTTTCAGTGACAGGAAATGGCCCAACTGGTCTCCCTACTCCCACCGTTGTCGGCCCCTCCTCCACAGATTCTCCCCTGCAAAAGCAGCCTGAGTACGATGAAGTCATGCCTTTCCAATGGCTTTTCATCTCAGAGGGAAATCCAGAATGTTTAGTGGGGCGTGAGGAACAGAAGTACTGTGTGTGAAGTAGCCTCCAGTGACCTCCCTGATCTCAGGTGCAGCCCCTACAAGGGCTTCCTTTTGGTTCCAGAAAGATGGTAAGCACAGTCCCCCCTCAAGGCCATTGTACTCATTTTTGCCTCAGCTTGAAATGTTCTTCCCCCAGGTAGCCATGTGATTTGCTCTCTCACTTTATTCATCTTTGCTCAAAAGTCACTTTTTTTTTTTTTTTTGGAGAGGCCTCACCCATGGTCTTAGATATCCCCTTGTCTTTCTGTCCCCTCACCCCACTCCATTACTAAATATATTTGACTCGAGCCCAAGGCTGATCAGATGCTGTGGTGCTCAGGGATGTATGTAGGGAATATACGTCCTCTACAGTCTAATACACATTCTGTACTAGAAAATGAACTTCTTCAGAATGGGGCTTTGTCCGTCGTGTTCACTGCTCTACTCCTGTGTCCAGAGGAGTGCGTGGCTCCGCTCATACTCAATACGTATTTGTCGAATCAACACTTTTTAGGTAGATGAGGCTAGCAGCCCACGAGGAGAACAGGTGGGTTTGGACCAAGATGCAGGACAGGGAGACCATGAGGAACCCTCTGACATAGCTTTGGTGAGAACTCGGGAGGAGGGCCGCTTTGATGTCAAACACTGGAGGTGGAGAAAAGGAGATGGAACATGAGCGCTCTCACACACACGTGCACATGTATGATTTTTAGCCAGATCTGTTGTCTTAGCTGGAGAAGGCTAAGGAAGAAAGTAAAAATGTCTTTATGTGTGTGCAGTGTGTATGTCAGGAACACCCCAGGGCAAGCTGGACAGCCTCCAGCTAACCTTGGCTGACCACTCTCCCATCCTTTTGGATCTTGGCACCACCACCACACCTATGCCCACCCCTGCCAGCCAGGCGGCAGAGGGCTGCCGTGTAGGGGTCCCTCTGGTTCCATTTGGTCAGTGATACAGGGCTCCTGCCTTAGGGAACAACGTCCTGAACAGTGGGAGGGGTCTTAGGAAGACTTAGGTACACTGGGACAGAGGCATGCGGACCCCCAGAGGAGTGTTCAGAGCCCTTGAGCTCAGGCGTGGTCCAGACTTTCTGAGGCCGGATGTGGAGGGAGGAAGGGCAGCCTGTTCAGACAGCATTTTCCCTCCTCTTTTCCTCTCCCTGCTCCATTAGGGGCCCTCACTCCTGGTGGGGTGGGTGCCTTGGCCAAGTATGGGCTCAGGAGTGAGTGCCCCCCCCCCCCCAGACTGTGATGTGAATTCAGGTGTGTGGGGGTACCCGCGGAAAAGGGAGACGATTTCCAGAGCACAGGCCAGGGGTTTGGGGGTAGGGGAGGAATCTCTCTTAGAGTCTCAACTTTGGCTGTTATCCTCTCTCCCAAGAGACATGGGGACTCGCGCTCGCGTAGCACAGTGAGGGACTGAGGTTAGACCTCAGGCGGGGCCAATAGGCGGCTAGCGGGAAGGGACAGAGACTTGAGGCGCGGGGAAAGCTGGGAGGAGGGCCGGCTGAGAAAGGGAAGAAATGGGAGTGGTGGGTCAGCCCCGCCCGGCGCGGCTCCCGGACCTGGGGTGGGGGCGGTGGAGGCCTTAAATCCTCTTTGAGGGTTCCTCCCCCAGACCTCCAGGCTTGCGCCGGCGTTGCCTCATTGCCCCAGAGGCCAGGGCTAGAGCTCCTCGCAGGTTTTAGGTGTCTGGGGGCCTTCTGCCGGTCTCCTCTCCATCTGGACCAGGGGCGGGGGCGCTGCCGCCGCTCCCCTCCCACCTGGGCTCGGATCTTGGGGGTTGGGCCGGAGCTGCCGCCAGAGCCGCCCACCTGCCCGCGGTGTCATGGCAACGACTCTGCCCACGTGGACGAAGAGGAAAGGGAGAAGAGAGGAGAGGAGGTATCACGACAGACAGGAGGATGGGAGGAGGCTCCTCGGGGTCCTGCGTGCTGGAGCCCCCACCCTGCCAGTGGTCCGGTCCTAGCTGCTTTCACCCCAGGTCCCCCAGGGCAGGGTGGGGCTTGAGCTCCAGCCCTGGCTTCAGAGCGCGCATGTCCTTGGGAGTCCTGAGTAATGCTGATGACCTTGGCCTCCTGTGCTGGGGGCCTCCCCGGGCAGCCTCCTGGGGGAGATGGGGCTCTGGCATGTGCAGATCTCTCCTCTCCCTACCCTGCAAGTCGGGGATGGGGCCTGGGGCTGAGGGGATGAGAGCCCGACCTACTTCTCCATTTTCTCACTATTTTTCAAAAGGAAAATGACCCACTTTTCAGCCAATGGGACTGGGGCCTGCTCCCAGGCTGATTCCCTGAGCCCCCCTGCCCGGGCCTCTGCCCCATCCTCAGCCTATTAGCCACGTGCTGGACCCACTTCTGAAGGAAGCAGGTGCACCTGTGTGGAGGGGTCCTCTGCCATCTGCACCAGGGTGGGGAGGGGCCTGCTCTGAGTGAGGCAGGGGTGTGCCAGGGCCCTACTGATCCTATGTCAGCTCCACTTTGGGTGGACCCCATTGGCAGCCACAGTCCTGTGCAGTTTGAGAGTCCTGCCTGCCATCTCCATACACTCCCAGGATGCATCTCCGGAGGGGCAGGAAGGCTCTGGGAGGGCTAGAGGAGGGCCACTCTGTATTAGTGGATGACAGTATGCTCTTTTCTCAAGCGTGGACAGGAAAGGCCTGCGGCCCTTGAGAGCCATGTCTGTCTGTCTCTCTGCCTGCCTGCTAGAGCTCCTCCCAGAGAACACTCCTAGAGGGTTATGTCTGTGCTTTTCTTCCTAAGCCCCTCCCCCTTTCTAGGATATTGGTCTGGGCCTCAGAGCCCCCTCCCTCCCTCAGCTATATTGGCCTGGGCTGGCTTGGGGGGTGATTAGGGATTTAATTATTTAGTTTCTCCAGCTCAGTAGATTAATTCCATCCATCACAGGCAGGCTGAATCTTCTCCCCCTTTCATGGCTGCCTGGCCAACCCCAGAAGGAGGGAGCATCATTGCTCACCTGGGTCTAGTCCTGGATCTGGGAACGATGGATAACATTCTTGTTGGGGGAGGCTTTGGTGTATGACGTTGAGCAGATGTGGGTGCCTACATGATGCGAAATGGACATGTATATTTGTTGTATGGGGATAAACACACGAATGAACAGGTATGCAAGGTTTGTATCTGGGCAGCTTCTGTGCGTACAAAGCATCAACATCCACTGGATGAAAGTGCAGAAGTTTGTGAACCCGTGTGGGCATGTGTTCGTGTGTATCTTTGCATGTTACGTGGTGATGACTGTACATATGACAAGTGCCACGTGAGTTGTGTCGGATGATCTGCATGGCTTTGTAATCTGACATATGTTCAACTGTGAATAAGCAGCACATGCCGGTGTGCGAGGGAGGGACGGCAGGGATGGAGGTTTTCTGAGGCTGAGTGATGAGTCGGCACCCTGGGGGTCCACTGGGGGGGCCCTCATCAAACCATGCCGGTCAGAGAGCCATGCTACTTTTGACCTGCCGGGGCTTGGTCTCTCCGTGGTTGAGAATGTTGGGCCTGGTCTCAGACCAGATTCCCATCCTTCTTCCACTACCTTGGTGACCTTGGGCAATTTTCTTTGCATTTCTAAGCCTCAGTGCCTCATCTGTAAAATGGAAGTAAAAATGCTAGCTCCTACAAAGGAGAGTTTGTGAAGGCGACACGAAGAAGTCCAACAAAAGTGCTTGACCCCATGCCTTTTTAGTTGTAGGCACTCAAAGAGCTGTACCTCAGAGTCCAGAGTTGAAAGGCTCCAGGGGTTGTCTGTCTGAGATGTGGTCAGCGCTTGAGTTCATTCTATAGCATCCACCAAAGCAGCCCTCCCTCCAGCCTCTGCTTGCATGCCTCACTAGATAGGACATGCCCAGTTCTTCTGGAAGCCCACTACCCTGGAGCAGCTCTGCCTGCTGGGGAGTTCTGGTGCAGCCGTACACAGTCATTTCCCCCTGCCTTCTTCTGTTGCTCTTCTATTCCTGTGCCCCAGCTGAGGGTTATTCCTTCTTGATGGCGCAATCACAGATCCTGAACTTATTGAGCACCTACTGTATGCTAGGTCTTGTCCATACGGAGACAGATCAGATGGATTTGGTTTCCAAGGAGCTCACAATCTGCAGACAGTGTTTTGCAGGTTAAAGTAGGTGTTGAAGTATGGATCTTAAGATGAGGTAGCAACTGCTGTGTCCTGGGATTGATGGCAGGGTAGAGGGGATTCACTCATCGGTAAGTTTTCTTGGAAGAGCACCTCAGAGGGCAAATTGGGGAGGACAGGCCATCCATACAGAAGGCTCTCTTCTCTCCATGCTGTCTCCCCCTGTGGTCCTGGCTCCTGCTAAGCCCAGAAGTCCGGAGAGGAGAGCAGAGGCTAAGATAACCTGGAGGCTGGGACAGGATCAAGCAGAGCTGGGAGAAGTGGGAGGTGTTACCCCATGAACCTGGCAGCCTGCCAACCAACCAGCATTCATGGGGCCCTGCAGGGCCTAGTCCTGTGTGTGACTCCCCCGTAGGAGAGGCCCAGAGGAGGAACCAGGCTCTGACGCAGGCAGGCCTTGTCTAAGTTCACACAGATTGCCTACGGGATGGTGTGTTAACCCCAGAGGCAGACCTAAACTCTGGTCTCCATCAGACAGCTGGGCCAGAGTGTAGGAAAGGCCATGGGCCTGCCTGAGAAGCTGCTGCCCAGGGGATCGTTGCCATGGCCTTGGGATCCTACCTGTTGTTCTCTGATGGCTCTGGCAGGAGGAAATCTGGAGGCCAGAGCAGCAGTGGCAGCCCAAATTTCATCAAACACATACAAATCACAGAAGGCTGTAGGGTGCCAAAGTCAGGAGAAGCCAACATATGGAAACCTATGTGTCCGTTGTCTTGGATAGATCAGCTTATTTTCTTATTGCCACAACCTCAGGAGGTACATATCCCTGTACAGATGAGCCCACTGAGACTCAGATAAACAAGTATTTCAGGGTCACGCACATAGGCTGCAATACAATAGTTGGAGAGAGATGACTGTCTTTCCAATACCCAGCAATAGGGTCACTGGGCTTTCCCTTCTGGTTCCCAGCCGGAGGAGACACCACCATCCCTGGCTGCAGGAATTGGTGGGGCCTGCAAATCAAGGGCTTCTAGTTGTCTCAGGTGCCACTACCTTGGACCACCAGGGCTGCTGTGCTCAAGGTGTGGAGGGTCTTCAAAAGGAGCTCAGGCATGGGTGAAACATGAAACAAAGGAGTGTTCAGAACACCCATTTTTGATCTAAACCCAAGTCAGGCATGGCTATAGCCTCTGCCCAAGGCCATTTGAGAAATCCTCTTAGAGACCCTGCTTCCGGACCTCACACATTTTAGCGACCCTCCCCGCTCCATTGTTAATAGCACTGATGGACATTTTACCTGCACTATATCAATCCTTGTGATGTCTTGATGAGAAGGGAACCCTTCTTGCTCCCGTGTGGAACTTGAAGAACCTGAACTCAAGAAGATAAAGGGCCTTTCCTTAAGCCCCATGTCTAGTAAGTTGTGGACCCAGGACAGGAACCCACATAGTTAAACTTGAGACCCACAGTCTCTCTCACTCGCTGCCCCTGACGAGAGTCCTATAGGAGTTCGGTCCTGGGAGTCCTGCTTTGCAGCTGTGGGCAGGGATGACTTCCCCAAGAAGACTTCTGGAGACCTTCAGGAGGGAGAACGTGGACATGACAAGAAGAGCTGGAGAATTGGTTCATTTGGCAGAAAGGGAAGAACAGGCCAAAAGCAGTTGGCCATGGCTGCAATTAGGGAGCATGAGATGATGTTGGGGTTCAGGCTGAATTGTGCCTTGTGGGGCCTTTGGCAGCCCTGGAGGAGGAGGAGGAAGCCTGAACTTTGCTTCTGGTATCTCTTGGCTATGTGGCCTCGGCTGGGAGAGGAGCTGGGGCCCAGAGAGTCTGAATGAAGGGACCTACTTTGGGATGACTGGTAGACCCCAAACCCTGGGATTTCCTCCACAGAGTCTCATTCTTCTTTGTTGTGTGGGGAGAGTCATTTCCCCGACTCTTCCTCTTTCCCCCAAACGCCTTCCTTGAACTATGCAAAGGGGCACATCTAGAGAGACCCAGGTGCAGCTGGAAAACAAACCATCAGTATCTGCCCAGTCGAGAGGGGCTAGATAAGTAAGATGAGCAGGGCTGGGTTTGGAGGCTGGGTTTCTATTACCAAATCCTTCAGGGGCTCTCTAGAGCATTTAGAGGGAAAGGAATAGAGGTCCATTCTGTGGGCTGTTGGGCCCACAGGAGACAAGTGGATGAAGGTGGCAAGTGAGACTTTCACTGCAAATATAGATAAATTAAAAAAAAAATTACTTGAGAGAGAGAGCGTGTGTGCAGGAGTTGGGGGAGGGTCAGAGGGAGAGAGAATCCCAAGGAGACTCCTCTCTAGGTGTGAAGCCTGATGTGGGCTTCAGACCCTTGAGATCAGGACCTGAGCCAAAATCAAGACCCAGCCACTTAACTGGTAAGCCACCCTGGTGCCTTCAAAATAGATAATTTTTGAGCACTGATTAATGCCAGGCATTGTTTGAGACACACAGAATCCTGTAGCCCCTGAGACAGACATAGTCCGTGTCTGGTGGGACTTATGTTGGACTATCAGCAGACATACTATAAACATGCAAAAGATAAAGAAAATAATTTCAAAGAGGAGTAAGTGCTAGGAAGACAATGAAACAGGGTGATGTAGAGTGTACCTGGGGGATGGGGTTCAGCTTCTGTTAGTGAGTGGTCAGGGAAGGCCTCTCTGAGCTGAGACCTGAAAGATGAGGCAGAGGAAGCCATGGGAATATCTGGGGCAGAGCGTTCCAGCAGAGGGAACATCAAGTGCAAAGCCCCCTGACGTGGGATTTTCAAAGAGATTGTAGGTAGTGCGGCTTATTCACAGACGGAGCACTGTCCAGTGGGTCAGGAGATGGATTTAGACTTGGCTCTGCCTAAATGTCTCGAGTGTTTTGGAGCAGTAAGCCCATTTTCTGTAAAATTCCTACCCTCACCCCCCCCCCCCCCCAGGAAGAGTTGATGAAATAAAGTAATAAAAGGGAATGAAAAAGACCCTGAGCCTCCCTGCTTCTGTCCCTCCTGCCTTCTTCTCCATCTTCTGGGGGCGGTAAGGGTAGCGGAGCTGTTTTCTGGGGTCTAAAGTCTGTCATGTCCACGTTCTCCCTCCCTCAAGACATACTGAATCTTCAGCAACAGGGCTGGTCGTGGGATTGAGAGAGGCCAGGGACAAGGGCACCAGACCAGCTACTAGAGAGCTGGCTGAAGGCAGCTGGGCCAAGCCAGGACTGGAAAGGCTCAAGGGGGCTCAGGCAGAGCTGGATGCAGAAGGAGGCAGGCAGCCGGGAGGAGGAATGCCTGGCCATGTGCAGAGGAGTAGGGGCTACAGGTCCTCGGCTTTGTGTTAAGGCTCCCCAGCAGCTAGCCCTTTTATAGTGGACCTAAAACCCCCACCACATATGCTGCTGTCAGGATAGGGGGTGGTGGAGAACTGGACGGGGAAACTGAGGCAGAGTCCTGTCCATTCCGGTTGGCACAGGGAAAGGGGATGGGCAGCCAAAGCCGGAAACTTTGGGGTCCCTAGAGTACACATGGCTGATGGAGGAGGCCAGGCCTGCAGCAGCAGAATGATTTCTAGGCTTCACTTGCTGCAAGTTCTGCTGTGTTGGAACTGGTATGGGAATGATCTCACAGGTTCCAGTGTGAGGGGACCAGATGGGGCTGATCCCCAGCAAGAGAGCCACTGTGCCCCTTTGCTGCCATCTGGACTATTGTGTCCAGCTTGTAGCTTGCCCGGACGCTTTGTGGGGAAGGCATAAATTGGTTAATATTCGATTTTTGGAATCTTTGTCTGCTTTGCCCAGGACATGGCCTTGTGTTAGCCTCTGAGACATTGGCTGTTGCCATACACTCCTGGTTCCCTGGTGCTTAGGTATGGACAGTCTTGACTAAGACTTGCCTTTTTCCTAGCAGAATACCTTTGGTCTTACATGGTTGTCCAGGAAAGATTAAGTGACCCACCCAGGGGTCACACAGTAAGCCAATGGAGAAGTAAAAAAATAAAAAATAAGAAAGCACAGATAATGAGAAGTCCTTTCCTTAAGCATCCACCAGGTGCCCGGTACAGTACTAAGGGCTTTATGTGGTTTACCTGGTTAACGAGCACACTGTGGTTAATCGCTTTCTGTTTTGTGTTTTTTTTTTTTTTTTAAAGATTTTTTATTTATTTGACAGACAGAGATCTCAAGTAGGCAGAGAGGCAGGCAGAGAGAGAGGGGGAAGCAGGCTCCCTGCTGAGCAGAGAGCCCGATGCAGGGCTTGATCCCAGGACCCTGAGATCATGACCTGAGCTGAAGGCAGAGGCTTTAACCCACTGAGCCACCCAGGTGCCCCCGTTAATTGCTTTCTGATAGCTCTAATATCACCACCATTTTACAGATGAAAAATAGGCTAAGAGAGGAGAATCGCCTGCCCAGGTACACAGAGCTAGTGAGTGAGTGGAAAGGGACTGGAACCCCGACAGTCTGACCACAAAGGCAGCACCCATAACTGCTTTGATTCAGGGAGTTTGTGAGTTGCCAGAGTCTCAAGAAAGGAAAAGCACCTGAGTTGGCTGGACAGGGCCCTGGGGGAGAGAAGAGGAAGACACACGGACTCGATCCTCTGCAGCCCTTTTCCTTTCTCCGTGTTCCATTCTTTTTCTGGAAGGTAATTGCTTGGGGCAGTGACAGCCTCCTGGCGAATTACACAGCTGGTTTCCCAGTGAGATTTGTAACAACAACCCCGCCAGCCTGGCAGCCCCCAGCAAGTTCCGGTTTAAGAAACTAATTGCTGGATTGTGTAGTTGGTGCTAAATTGGGTAATTTCTTGGTGACGGCATGCGTGCCAGTTCTTCCATTCCCAGATAGATTCGAGCTGCATCAGAGAATTTGTCATACACAGCACCCTCCCAGACTCCTCCTTCCCAGCTAGCTTAGGCTGCTTCTCTGGACCCAGAGGTTTACCATCTGGGCAGCTCTCTGTGTCCTGGGATGGTAGACAGATGCCTTGGTGCAGGAAAATGGGGGAAAATAGCACCAGCCCCCAGAGTTGTCATAGGGCTTTAGGGAGCTTCCTTTATTCTGTACTTATCTGACCTTGGACTTAGAACAGACTCAGCACTCCCCTGCACAGGGGAGAAGGGGAAACCACACTCTGGTTAACTCTGGAAGGGTATGGGTCTGGGTGAGGTTCTGTTTTTTGTTTTTTGGTTTTTTTCCCCCCTTTTTTCTTCTTTTAACAGATTCACTGTCATTACTGTGTTTACTTCAGAATGGCGTTTAGTAAGGTTGGCTTCTGTGGGCTAGCAGCACAAGTCAGAGGGAAGCTAAAGCTTGAGGGCGGAGGGGGCAGCACTGGGTTTGACTTTGGGTTTTGCCACCACCTCTAGGACCTGGGCCTCTCTCAGCTTCAGTTTCTTTTTCTATAAAATGGAAGTGGGGGAAGGTGATATTAGGTATCTCTTGGAATAGTTGTGGGAGTTACGTAAGATGCCGTAAGTGAAAGGCTTGCATTCACCCAACAAACACCTGCCCTTGTGCTAAGCATCTTTCTAGGGGTTGGGGTGATGCGGTATGATGGATGAAACCCCTGCACTTCCCTGAAGCTTCCATTCTAGTGGGAAGGCGGACAATCTCGAAATCATGCCAAATGAAAATGGTAACAGTATAAGAGCTATACAGGGACCTTGTGCCTTGAGAGCAAACAGCAGGGAGATCTGACCTAGTCAGGGAGGCCAGAGAAAGCTGCCCCTGAGGAAGCAACAACAAGGCTGAGATCTGAAGGGTGTGTAGGAGTTAACAAGGCAGGGGGGGGCCGGCAAAGCTTTCGGGGGGGGGGGGGGGGGGAACAGGTCCCTGATGGGAGGGATCATGGGACTGCAGAAAGACTGGCCTGGTTGGAGCAGAGGAAGCAAGAGGGAGTATGTGATGAGAGGGTTGTTGGAAATGTAGGAAGGGCCGGACCCTGCAGGCCTTGGTGGACAGGTTATGGCGTTTTATCTTAAGAACATCAATAAACCATTGATGAGTTTTAAACAGAGAAGTGACATGATTGGATTTCTGGGACCATTTGGATTGGAAGCGGAGTAGGAAAGGGAGACTAGGTAGGAGACGGTGTTCTGAGTTAATTGGATTAGTTAGCAGTGCTCTCTACTTACAAACACAGGAAATCTGGCCAACAATGGTTTAAAGAGTTCATTCCTTACCAGATTTAGGCCCAGAGGAATGCAACTGCTTGTGTTGGTTCCAGGGCTCAGTGATTCCAGGACTAGCATTTCTGTGACTCTCTAGGCCTTTCTCTCATGTTGGCAAGATAGCTGCCTTAGCTCCAGGCATCATGGTTGTATTCAAGCCTAGAAGAAAGGGGCGGAAGGATGGTACTAGCAGGCTCCACCTCTTTATCATAAAGGCGACCTATTTCCCAGAAACCATCAGATTTTTATGTGTATATGTGTGTGTGTGTGTGTGTGTGTATTTAGCCAAAAGTGAATTGTGTGGTCTCCAGTTACTGGGGGTGTTGGGAAAGGGGAAAGAAGGTTGAAAATGAGTTTTAGCTAGTCATATAGTGGATACAGCTAGTGGATATGGAAATAAGTGGGCAGATCTATTTTTAGGAAGCAAAATCCATAGGACTTGGTGATGGGTGGAATTCTGAGTCCCATTCTTGCTTGTTTTGCCTCCCTATCGATTAGTAACAGGGAGGGAGCAGGAGAATTGGCGGCAAAGCGTACTATATAGGAGGAAGACTATATAATTCAGTCTACGTCAATGAAATGTTTTCTTTAGAAAATCAATAACCTGGGTATCTCCTTCCCTCAGTAATTTTTGTATTTGATTACAGTTTAGTATTTGGACATTGGGGATTTTGGAAATCCAGAATAAAGTCTTCAAATGAGAGATTATATTGTGTAATCTTTTAGAGTTTATAAAATGGCTTGATATACATTTTATTATTTGATATGAAGATCCTGGGAGAGAGATGAGCAGGCATCATTAAGTTACTTTTCTAGTGTCACATGCCTTCTGGTGTCAGAACGTGCACTTTTTCCACCAGACAGTGCTGCCCTATAGGACATGGGTAAGGGAGGTGAGGATAACTCATCTGGAGAGGAGCAATTACAGGGGCCTGTCTCCCCTGAGACTAGAGCTGGGAGAACATGGATTGATGCTAAAGAGACTGAAGTTTGATAAGATCTTGACGGCGGCTCAGAGACTTGGCAGCAGCACCTGTGTGTTGGCGGGGGACCATGGCGGGGGGGAAGCCTGGGAATGTCGACCATTGGGAAGCTCCGAGTGAGACTCCAGGTCGATGTGACCACGAACAAAGCAAATGAGATGGTCTGGGCTTCTGCCAAAGTGGCCTTTTATGCTGTGAGTCTCGAACGTGGGTTCTGCCTGGGGCAAGAGGAGGAGGGCCATGATGTGGGTGAAGGACAAGCTATCAAAATTTCTTTCCAAAGCAGGGAGATGCCTTTAAGAGCTTTTCCAGCAACTGCTTGTGAGGCTTTCTTGGTCTGAAGTTGCCTCTGCTTCCCCAGAGAAGGCAAGTGGAAGAGAAGAACTATTGTCTAGAGTCAGGCAGATGATGTCTCTGAGGTCACCTCTGGTTCCCTGCAGGCAAGGTAACCAATAGCTCCTTCAGTCCAGGCCACAGGGTGGGCCAGGGACAGTGTATGCCTCATCCTCTCCTCTATGGAAGATTTCCAGGACAGTCCACAATTCTCCTCATTGTCTCACATCCTTCAGGGTCAGGAAGTTCTTCCTGATGTCTGACTGTGTCTCTTCCACTACTATTAATCACGCCTGCAAAGCTAGCTCTTCCTGACATCCTTGTGTCTAATAATGGCATCATTAGTCTTCCAGTCACGGCTGCTGCAAACTTCAGAGTCGTCTTCCTTCCTGACTCTCTCTCCCCCACTTCATCCCAGTATTTGCCAAACCCTAAGTGTCTGCTGGAACTCTCGCAGCCCACCCCTAAGAATTCCTTATTTGCCCACCTCTTCTGCCTTTGTGCCTTCTGTTTCTTTCTCTGGGAATTCTCTCTCCCCCGTCGCTTTGTCTTTGGAATACACAGCCATCTTGTTCTCCATCCTGAACACATTCTTCTCTGGGAAGTCCTCCTCAATTTCCCTCCATTGGGTCTGGTCTTGTTTTCATCTGAACTAGTGTAATGTTTTGCTACCCCTTTCCAGTCCATTTATTCATCTACTTGGTGAACGTTTATTAAGGACCTGTTCTAGTCAAAGCCC
Source organism: Mustela nigripes (assembly GCF_022355385.1). NCBI lineage: Eukaryota > Metazoa > Chordata > Mammalia > Carnivora > Mustelidae > Mustela > Mustela nigripes. The sequence continues at coordinate 26,258,420 of NC_081570.1, read as the reverse complement.
TAAGTTAGGTGTTGGAGATTCAGAGATAATTAGGATATGGTTCCTACCCTGAAGAAGACCACATTCTTGCTGGGGAGACAGAAACTGAAACAGACAACTTCAGTGCAGTATTATGGTTTCTTTCATGGGGGAACCAAGGGTGTTATGAAAGCCTAATAGTGAGACATAATCCAGAATGAGAATACAGAAAGTCTTTGAGGGTAGGTGGGGTTTTATCTGAGGAAGGGTTAGCCAAGGGAAAGAGATGAGGGGAGTAGATGGAAGGAGATTCTAGGAGGAGGGTGCTGCTTGTGCAAAAATACAAGGACCTAAAATAACCCTGTCGTGTAGGATTGTTCCCTTGTTGGACTATAAGCCTCTCGATGACAGAGACCACACTTAGATCACCTCTATACACTTCTCACTCAGTCTTGCTTATGATAGCTGCTCAACAAATTTTGTGGAATGGAATGGCATTTGAGGGCAATGAAAAAGAATTGCAGTGGCTCAGCACCACGGACAGATCACACAGACACCTGCTGTTGGAGGTAGTCCAACCTGTGAGCTCATTTGCATGTATTTGCATAATGAAGCCGACTTCATTTCCCTGGGGGTCCAAAGGCTCTGCATCATGGGGGATCCAATCAGTCCTGGTTTGGGGGGTTGGGAAGGGAAACTGTCAAGGCCAGAGACTGGTCCTCTGAGGACTCTGGGACAATCTCTTCCTTCCTTGGCTCACTGCCCTTTTCTTTTCCATCAGGTGCTGGTGATCCTGAGGCCTTCTGAAGTTAGGATTTTGTCTGGGGATCCTGACACTGAGGATGGGAAGCCCCGGATGGTGAGTGGTAGGAGTCTGGGAGATGGGGAGTAGATTGAGATTCTGAAATCAGAATAACTTGGGGGCATTCTGGAAGCAGCCCGACACAGTGGGTATGGAGAGGTGGTGGTGGAGAAGAAGGGAGGCCAGGTCTTGGAGGTGCTGCTGTCTGGAGTCTTTGAGGCTGTCATCCCCTCCTAGTCAGCAGATGGCCCAGGAGCCTGGTCTGGGATGAGGGAGGGCACCGTCTGCCAGCTCCTCAGTCCCTGTCCCTCCTGCTGACACCTCCCCTGCTGTAGCTCCTGTCCTGGCAACTCTGCGGACCTGATTGGAGGCGGTTCTTGCTGAGAGTTGACCTCTCTGTCCTGTAGCCTTGGCAAGCCTGGGATGGTGGCCAGGGGCACGGGTTTCAGTGCTTTCTCTCCGTCACCTCCCCGTCTTGCCAGCCCACTGTTCCTGGGAGGAGGAACTCCTGAGTTCCAATCCCAGCGTACTGTTTAGATGCTGCTTTGGAAAGCCAGTGTTCCTCCTCTTTGGGGTTTCTCCTCCCTTGGTGACTCCCCTACCGTGGAATGGGGGTGGCCGATGGGGGTAAAAGGCAGAAGGGGAACTTTCACTGGGGAACACTTGGAACCCAGAAGACGAAGAAGCAGTCATCTTAGGTTATTTCTTCCTGTCTCAGCCCTGGAGTGGGTGGGTGGGGGGTTGTGGGAGGGAGGAGAATGAGCCTGCAGCCAGATGGAAGGAACAGGGTGTGGAAGGAAGGGGAGGGGGTGGATACGTAAATGTGGGTCCAGTATTCTGTTTGGTTACTGCTGCTGGAGGCTGTGACCCTGGGGCCTGACTCTTCACAGCGGTAGATATGGCTGGGATTGGGGCAGACGTGTGGCTCTGGATCAATTTGCTCAAAGCCAGCTTGTTTTTTTTTTTTTTTTTAAGGTGATTTTTTATTTTTTTATTCATTTAAAAAATATTTATTTATTTATTTATTTGGCACAGAGAGAGATCACAAGTAGGCAGAGAAGCAGGCAGAGAGGGAGAGAGGAAGGGAAGCAGGCTCCCTGCTGAGCAGAGAGCCCGATGCGGGGCTCGATCCCAGGACCCTGAGATCATGACCTGAGCTGAAGGCAGAGGCTTTAGCCCACTGAGCCACCCAGTCGCCCCCCAAAGCCAGCTTGTTAAAAGCCAGTTTACCTAATGACTGGTTTCTTTAGGGAGGAAAAAAAATGTGTGTGTGTATGTATATATATATATACATATATATATATATATCTGTATATGTGTATGTATATATATATATCTGTATATGTGTATGTATGTATGTATATATATATTATGTCTTTTTGGGTGTCCTTTTATTTTTGGTAACCTAAGAATTTTTACAAACCCGTTTGGCTGAGGGCATTTTATCTTGTGAATAAGTACTTATCAAATTTGCAGCATTTGAGGAATGATGGCATTATTTTGTGTCTTTGTGAGTGTCTTTGTCTAGTATGACTGTTTTAAGGCATTTTAAGCTCATGTGGGGAAAGATAGTACAATTAATCACAATAAATTGGTATGCATTACCTAAAGGGATACCAGATACCTAAGCATGGAGTTTTAGGGGAAGTGACCTGTTCAGTCTGAATCTTGTTTCTCCTTATTTCCCCAGGAGGTTTCTGGGGCCTGGCCCCCAGCACTATGAAGAGCCCTTGCTGAGGCCATGAGGGGTTACCATGGCGACCGCGGTAGCCATCCCCGCCCAGCCCGCTTTGCCGACCAGCAGCATATGGACGTGGGCCCAGCTGCCAGGGCCCCGTACCTGCTGGGCTCCGGGGAGGCCTTCTCCACTGAGCCCCGCTTCTGTGCCCCGAGAGCTGGCCTGGGACACCTTTCTCCGGAAGGGCCCCTGAGCCTGAGTGAGGGGCCATCAGTAGGCCCCGAGGGAGGGCCTGGGGGGGCCGGGGTTGGGGGGGGTAGCAGCACCTTCCCCAGGATGTACCCTGGCCAGGGCCCCTTCGACACCTGTGAAGACTGTGTGGGCCACCCTCAGGGCAAGGGTGCCCCCCGCCTGCCTTCTACACTCCTGGACCAGTTTGAAAAGCAGTTGCCAGTTCAACAAGATGGCTTCCACACGCTCCCATACCAGCGAGGTCCGGCAGGGGCTGGGCCTGGGCCAGGGCCAGCATCCGGCAGTGCCCCGGAGGCCCGCAGCGAGAGCCCCAGCCGCATACGGCACCTGGTTCACTCTGTGCAGAAGCTCTTTGCCAAGTCCCACTCTTTGGAAGCCCCAGGGAAGCGGGACTATAACGGGCCCAAGGCTGAGGGAAGAGGTGGCTCTGGAGGAGACAGCTACCCTGGCCTGGGCTCTGGAGGCCCCCACACCTCCCACCACCACCATCACCACCACCACCACCACCACCACCAGTCCAGGCATGGCAAGAGGAGCAAGAGCAAGGACCGCAAGGGGGATGGGCGGCACCAGTCCAAGTCTGCTGGCTGGTGGAGCTCCGATGACAACTTGGACAGCGATAGTGGCTTCCTGGCGGGTGGGCGGCCCCCTGGGGAGCCTAGTGGTCCCTTCTGCCTGGAGGCTCCAGACGGGTCCTACCGGGACTTGAGCTTCAAGGGGCGCTCAGGCGGGTCGGAAGGCCGCTGTCTTGCCTGCACTGGCATGTCCATGTCACTGGATGGACAATCGGTCAAGCGAAGTGCCTGGCATACCATGATGGTCAACCAGGGCCGGGATGGATACCCAGGGGCCGGGCCAGGCAAGGGGCTCCTGGGTCCGGAGGCCAAGGCCAAAGCCAGGACTTATCATTATCTGCAGGTGAGGCTTTGGTGAGGGTGGGGCACAGGGTCCTCAACCTTCTGCAGTGCTGTCACCCAGTAGACCAAAAGGGTTGGATGGGAGTCAGTTGTCCCTGTGGTGGAGGCCTGGAGGTGGGGAGGTTCTGCCCTGCCTCACTGTGTCTCCTGGAGCCCCTTTTGGGATCTCGCTTTCCCCATTTGTACAAGGGAGGGGCCCTTCTATTCTGACATTATCTGTCACTGCCAGGAAGACTTCCCTTCGACCTGCTGCTTGGACAAGCTGTGCTGGCCTCTGTCTCATGACCTCGGAGGCAGAATGAGGTTGAGGGTAGGCAGTGGACAGGACAGTGTGGCACTCCCTGGCTGTAGCTTTCCTTGAGATTGGAGGTCAGCAGTTGGAAAGCAGTTCTCCTGCCCCTAGGCCTTCTCCAGACCTCTTTTCTGCTCTGATCTGGGTGGTCCAGATACTGTTTGACTATGAAGGTCAGTTATTTCCAGAATCTGCCTCTGCTGAGGTTTGTCATGCTGGGGTGCCTGAGGTAGGACGCCATGAGGCCATGGAAGAGCTCTGGGAGCCTGTCCTGTGGGTTTTCCTGGGCTGGGGACACACCAAAGTCTGAGGCCATGATACAACACCAGGGCGGGGCTTCCAGGGAGTGGATGGGGCAGGTGATGGATGGCATGCTGTCCCCCTCCTTTCTCGCCCTATCCTTATCCATCCCACGCTGTCCCCTCTCCTCCTCCTTACTGAGGTGGGGTCAGGGCCCTTCTCACCATCAACCTTTCTCTTCTCTTCCTCTGGCCCCTCTCCTATTTCCCCCTGGCTTGCCTTTTTTTTTTTTTTTAAAGTTTTATTTATTTAAGCAATCTCTGAACCCAACATAGGGCTCAAACTCATGAACCCAGCATCAAGAGTGGCATGCTCTTCTGTCTAAGCCAGCCAGGCACCCGCTGGCTTGCTTTTTGAGGCCTCCCATAGGTTTAGGAGGAAAAGCCAACACAAGTTCTGGAAGTCCAGCAGACTTAAGAGTTGCCCCCCGAACCCCCCATGTCACATATTTAATCCACAGTCATTCCCTCGGGGAGCATTTCCTGGGGGCTGAGGATGCAGAGATGACGACACAGAGGCTGCTTGTGAAGAGCTTACAGGGTTGGGGTGGGGTAGACAAGGAGGCAGGTAGAACAGAGCGATGAGGCTGTGATAGGAGAGAGCCCTCAGCGCCATGGGAGCATAGAGAAGGCACCGCACCCACCGGGGGTGGCGGCGGCTGGGGGCTGCTCAGAGCAGCTTGCGGGGGAGGAGGACGCTGGAGCTGAATCCCAGTGGAGCTGGAGTTGGTCGAGCACAGACGTGGATTAAGGGACTTCCAGAAAGAGACTACAGCATGTTCAGAGGTACAGAGAATTGACCTTGCATGTACCTTTTGGGTGTCCCTGGCCTTGCCGGTAAGTTCTTCACACGTTAGAGCTCTTCCGGGTGGAGAACTTCCGAGAGAGCTCAAGGGAAAAAACAGGGCCACGTGGAAGCAGACAGTAGGGAAGTTGGGAGACTTCTAGGACTCAGGACTTCTGGATTGCCCCCTCCCTGGGTAGAGAGGTTCTGTAAGCTGGGAATTGAAGGGTCCAGCAGAACGGGCCGAGCAGAGGACACGAACTGTCCTTCTCCCAGATCTGAGCCCTGGCCATCCCCGGAGCCTCCCTGCCACACCGCTGCTCCCTGCTGCTTCTCCAGGGCTGCCCTGACCTCTCTGGGGGCTTCCTTTTTAACATGCACCTCACAGTGTCCTGCAGAAGAGCGAGCAGCCGCAGTGGCTGTGGAGCGGGAGCCCTGCAGTGTGGCAGAGTGTGCCCTGGCTGTCCCATCTGCTGGCCTGCCTCTCTGCTCACCCGGGGCTCCTCTTTGGAGAGAGGCAGGGAAGGGAATGATCCCTCAGGGCACGGGGGTTCAAGGTATTTTAGGATTGCAAAGTCAGAGCCCTGGGTGGGGGAAGGAACGGATTTCAGGGGCCGTGCCCCAAAGCAGGGGAAGCTGCCCCCATCAGATTAGGTGTCTTTGTTGGATCCTTAACCTCTTTGTTTTGAGACCCTATTTCTCCCATTGGACCCCAGCTCTCCCTCAACCCTCTGCTGAACCCCTCCTTCTACCAGAGTCCTTGTTTCTTTATGGAGTCTTGTCTCCTCCCTGTGTTCCCATCTTCTAACTGAGCTCCAGCCTCCTTGCTGAGTCATGCCCCTCTCTGTGGGTTCTGTCCATCTTGGGACCCCATTCAATCCCTGGGTCACTGATCTCATCTTGATTTCTGTCCCCTCACCTAGCCCCCCCCCCCCCATAGTCACTGTCCCTCCCTGAACTCTATGCTCTCTCTGGCTCTTGACCGTCTTAAAGTCTCCATCCTCACCCCATTCAACCTGTTCCTTACAACAGGTGTTTGAAATCTTCCCCACTTGCCCCAGCCCTCTCCCCATGCCTCTGCTTGTACGTCATTCTTCCTAGCGTGGGCCAACCATCACAGCCTCCCTCGCCTTCCTGTCAGCCCACCTACAGACTCATCTAGATCCCCAGCCACCCCCTTTCCCTTCCTTCTTGGCTCAGAGAAAAAGCCAGGGCCACTCATCACCATCCCATGCTGAGTCCTCCAGCAGGACCTGAGCGCATCTCCTCAGGATCCCCTCTACCCCTGAGCTGACCATCCCCTACCTCCATCCCTTCCCGCATTTAAAGACTGTCTTGGTCTTCGCTGGCTCTTTCTCTTATCCTGGAAATATGCTCAGGTCTCTCATCCTAAAAAGTCCTCCCTTCCCTCCATAGCCCCTGCCATCTCCTGTCTTCCCTTCATACCCAAGCTCCTAGAGCATAGATTCTTCATCTTCACTTCCTTTCATTCTCCCCTTGATGACAGTGTGACATCCACATCCCCTGCCCTCTAAAATGTTCTGGCAGTAGTCTCCAGTGGTCTTTTGAGGGCTCTCCTTGAAAGGCACCTTTCAATGCTTATAATAATAATAATAGCTAACATTTACTGGGGACTTACTATGTGCTGGGCACACTATGTTGGCTTACTTATCCTTCCCACCAGCTCTGGGGCGTTGGCATAATTGCCATTACCAGTTTGCAGACGAGAAAACTGAGAGAGTCATCATTTTTGCTCAAGTTCACCTAGGAAGTGATGGGGTGAAAATCTGAACATGGATCTAGCTCCTGAGCCCGAATTACTAACCTCTGAATGTACTGTGGCATTTGACATTATCAACTCCTTTTATTCTGGAACTGTCTCCTGTTTCCATGACATGGCATTCTCCTGACTTCCCTCCTACCCCTCTGCCCACTCTTTCTCAGGTGACTTCATAGGCTTTTCTTCCTTTCTTTGCAGTCCCCTTTTTAAATGTCAGTGGATCCCTCCCCAGCGCTCTCTCTTTCCCCTGGGCTGTTTCATTCACCCCTGTGGATTCAGCTGCTGCCCATGACTCCCACGTGTCTGCCTCCAGCCCAGATCTCTCCGCCGCTGAACTCCAGAACCGAACACCCAACCACCTGCTCAGTATTTCACTGCCAAACTTAAGATGCTCAACCCTAACCTATCACCTCTCCCCCAAACCTGTTTCTCTGGGATTCTGTGGCTCAGTGAGCGACAGCACCATCCCCCGGGTCCTCAGCCAGCAGCCTCCCAGTCATCTGCGGCTCCTCCCCGCCCCCTCGCCCCCTCGCCCCCTACGTCTAATCAGACTCACTGATGCTCCTTAACACCTCATTTCCATCTCCTCGTCCCCCTCATTGTCATGGTCTTAATTTAGGCTCATCATCTCTTGCTTGGCTAACAGCATCAGCCTCCTAATGGGTCTCCTTCCTGCCATTCCATCCCTTGCCCTGCTCCGGGCCCTACACAGTGCATCCCCCCTCTGGACCGTCAGAGCACTCTTTCTGAAACAAATCTGATGGCACTTGCCTGCTTAGAGCCCTCTGTGGCTCCTCAGACAGGGAAGGGGGGAAGGGCTGGAGGATTTGGGATGTCGGCAGGTTAAGAGGAGGAAGGAGGAAGAGAGGTGAAAGGTGGGGGCTCGTGATACTTCGCTGCTGGGCTGGGTCAACAGAGGTCACTTTGGCCTCTGATCTCCATCCTCTTGGCTCCTGGCATATCACCTTAATTAAGTAGTAAGCAGTCCATGAAAGATGATGAGGCATCTCCTGTAAGGGAGGGGACAGTCTGAAACCTTACCTCTGGCTCTGCTTCTGCCAGTCCCTGGGCCAGCCCTGCTCCAGCTAGCAGAGCGCCTCCTGCTGGCAGTGGGGACAGAGGGTCCTGGCTTCTAGATGTAGTAGGGACACATCCGAGAGACAGAAGCCCCTGTCCCCGCAGGTGCCGCAAGATGACTGGGGGGGTTACCCCACTGGGGGCAAGGACGGGGAGATCCCCTGCCGCAGGATGAGGAGCGGCAGCTACATCAAGGCCATGGGGGATGAGGAGAGTGGAGACTCGGATGGCAGCCCCAAGACGTCTCCCAAAGCAATGGCCCGGCGCTTCACCGCCCGCCGCTCCTCCAGCGTGGACCAGGCCCGGATCAAGTAAGGACAGGGAGGGCCAGGGCTTGGGCTGGGAAGCTGATCCTGGTGGGGGGAGGTTCCCTCCTTAGGGTTCAAGTGGGGAGTCTCACTCTGCTCCACATAAAGAGGGGGTCCCTGGTGATCGCTCCAATCTGAGTGCCTCTTTGGGACAGTACCTTTACCCAAAAGTCTCCTGGGAGGATCCCTTTCCGAGGGATGGAACCTGCTCAGGGACCCCAATGCTGTTATTCCCCTTTCTCTCAGACCCCTGTTCTGAATATGGAATTTTGTTCTTTCCCAGCTGCTGTGTCCCACCCCGGATCCATCCCCGGAGCTCCATCCCTGGCTACAGCCGTTCCCTCACCACCGGACAGGTAGAGACCATCCAGCACGACTGAAGGAAAGGGTGGGAAGTGGGGTTCACTCTCATACTCAGCCTATGCCTTAAAATCAGAGGTCCAGCCCCTGGACAGAGCACAGGTCTGGTTCTGGGGGAACTGGGAAGCCTGCCTTGGGATTTCTGGAGCTGATTCAAACTGTGTGTGTGTGTGTGGGGGGGGGGGGTTGTCTCAGTCACATCCTTCAAAACCACCAAGGATCCTCAAAGTGATGAGTTTGTAGGGGTGACATCAGGTCTCTGGGGTTCCCCAGCCATGTCCTGGCCTGAATAGTCTCAGCTCGCCCAGTGCAAAGGGCAGGCCTGTGGTACAGACGAGGGATAGGCAGAGATGCAGTCTGAGAAATGCCCACACTTGAGCTCTTTCCCCACCAGTCACCACCCCTGTGGGACCGTTAGTGAGACCCAGCAGAGCCTCTGGTTTTTCACCTTTAAAATGACAGTAGTAATGATATTTATCTCAGGGCCTTTGCGAGAGTTCAGTGAGAGCATGTATGCAAACACAAGATGCCTGGCCCTCAATTGGTACTTTATAAATGTGAGTTCCTTCCCTAAGTGTGATCTTTCTCCTTAACTAAGCAGAGGCATGCATGATTACATGCATGACATGGACTGGGATTCTAGCTCAGCCACTTACCAGCTGAGTGACCCGGGACAGATTATTTGACTTTTTTGAGCCCCACTTTCTCTATTTAAAAATAGGCATCGTAATAGTGTTCTTGGCACATAGCCAGCACTCAGGAAAGGTTAGCTATTTTTACTGTTTGCTGGGGGAAAAAAAAAAGCAATGCAAAAAAGCAATGCAGAAGCCTGTCCGGATTGGCTTCTCTTGTTTGCTGCTGCGGTCTTTGTTACATTTCCTGAATCAGGGAATCTGACAGGCGCAGCTGTCTTTTCACATCAGACTAGCCTGTTGGCTAAACCCAGTGGTTAATGCTCAGTCCTCGTTTTACTTGACCCATCAGCAACATCTAACATCGATGATGGCTCTCTCCTTCTTGAAACACCATACTCCGTTTGCTTCGAAGACTCCATACCTTTTAGATTCTCTTAGATTCTCACTCTGGATGTTTATGGTCCGTCTTGCTATGGGTGTCTCTCCAACTCTCCAGGATCTGAACACTGGATTTTTCTAGGGCTTAATTCCTGGACTTCTCTGGACACTGCCTCCTTAGGTGAGCTCACTCGGGCTCATGGCTTTGAATATTATTGAGGGCCTGATGACTTCCAAATGTGTATCTCCAGCCCCAGATCCTTCCATAATTGCCAGGCGTGTGTGTCTAACTGTGTATTGAAATTCATCCTTTTAGGAGCTCAGATCCAAAAGCCTGAAGTCAGTCTTGACTCCTTTCTCTTTTTCACCTCTCCCCATCCAGTCCTTCAGCAAATCCTGTTGGTCCCACCTTCCAAGCATATCCAGGATCCAAGCACTTCTCACCACCTCCATTGTCATTACTCCAGTCTATATCACCATGGCTTCTTTCCAAGCTATTGCCCTGCCCACTAAGTGGTCTCCTGCATGTGCCTTTGCTCCCATTCATTCTCTCTCAGCACAGCCCTGAGCGATCATTTCAAAATAGAATTGCATTCACTCAAAACCCTCGCCTTACACAGAGGACTTTGCTATGACTTATGAAGCCCTGTGTGACCTAACCCTTGCTCCCTGTTAGTCCCTCTCCTAACGCTGTTCCCTCCCTTCGTCCACTCCAGCCACGCTAGTTACCCTCTGACGCCACAGGTGTGCTCCAGCTTTTTGTCTCCTTCTGTTTGAGCTTTGTCTTTCGTAAATAGTTTAAGGAATTTATCTTAAATCTACTTTGACAATTGCTTGAGGGCTTAGTACATTTATATTTATTGTGATTACTGATATGCCCGGATGTGTTGTGTTGTTTTATTTTGTGCCCTATTTCTCCTGCTTTTTGGATGATGCTTTTCTACTCCTTTGCTACCTTCTTTTGTATTAGTTTCTTCGTTTTTCTTAATACCAAATCCCACACTGCTTTGTTTGGCAGTTCTGTATTCTAGTTTCATTCTTGTAGTTCCTCTTGTAATTTTCATGTGCACATCTGACTTAGCAAAGTCTAAATTTGACAATTTCTTCTATCCTTTTACCTCTCCAAGTTAGTCTTTATTATTTTTGCTACATTTTATGCTCTTAGTACTTGATTACATAGACTCACATTTGTACCTCCCCCATATCTTCTCACAGGTCATTCCTTCCTTTGAAATATTCCTTAGTGATTTTTTCAGTCAGTTTCTGTTAGTAGCAAACTTTGTTTTTAACAACAACAACAACAACAAAAAAAAATGGAGTCTACCCTCATTATTTAACATAAATCAGCTTATTTTAGAATCTTAGGTCAACATTTATTTTCTGTCAGCGTTTTGAAGATATTCTTTTGTCATCTGTCTTCTGTTGTTGCCTTTGGGAAGTCTGCAATCAATCTAATTGTCTTTGTGGATAGTTTTCATTTCTTTCTGATTGCTGTTGAGATCTTGTGTTTGATTTTGGTGTTCTGCAGTTTCACTATGATATGTGTGTATGTTCCCTGAATCTGAAGATTAATGCTGTTCATCAAATCTGCAAAATTCTCTCATGGTTAGTGCTTGCTGGTACATCTTTTTTCTTCATTTTAATTTCAACCTACTTGCACTTTTTCAAAAAATCCAATCTAACAATTTCTGCCTTCTGAATGAGTCTTTTTTGTTCATTCACATTTAATGTGATTATTGATATGATTGGATTGTATCATGTCATTGTTTTTCCTCTGTTCGTTCTTTGCTGTCTTTTGTATCAAATAAATGTTTTAGTGTACCATTTGAATTTCTTTATTATTAATTCCTTTTTACTATATTATTTGAGTTATTAGAGTTGCTCTAGGAATTATAATATGTATCATAACTGATTAAATCTAATTAATTCTGATAAAATATAGAAACCCTGCTCCAATGTATCTCTTTTTTTTTCTCTCCCCATTTGTGCTATTATTGTCATGTACCTTTCCTGTGTATATGTTCTAAATCTAACAATTATTATAAAAAGTAATGATGATGTTATAATAATAATTTTGTAAAATTTTGTGCCTTTCAAAGAAGTTGAGAGAAAAAAGGAGAAGAGTATATTTACAGAGTCTTTTATGTTTGTCATTTTTTGTCCCTTTCATCTCTTCCTGTGGAGTTGAGTTACCATTAAGTATCCGTTCCTTTTAGCCTGAAGAACTTCCGTGAATATTTCTTGTAAGATAGGTCTGTAACAAATTCTTCAGTCTATATGCATTTGGAAACATCTTTAATTTTACTTCATTTTTGAAGAACAGTTTTGCTGAATATAGAATTCCTGGTTGGCAGTTTTTACTTTCAGCATTTTGAATATACCATTCTACTCCCTTGATGCTTATTGTTCTGATGAGAAGCCGGTTGTTAATCATATTACTGTCTTTTTGTGTGTGATGAATTGTTTTTCCCTTGCACTGTTAAGATTTTCTCTTTGTCTATGGCTTTCAACATTTTGATTGCAATGTATCTGGCTATGAATCTCTTTGTATTTAACCTTGAGCTTCTTTAATCTGTAGATTAATGTTTTTTGTCACATTTGGAAAGTTTTGAGCTGTTATTTCTTCAAATATCTTTTTCTCCCCCTTTCTCTCTTCTTCCTTTGGGATTTCTATCACATGTATACTGCCTTGCTTGTTATTGTCCCATAGGTCTCTGAGGTTCTGTTTATTTGTATTCTTTTTTTCTCTCCATTCTTCACATTGGATAATTTATACTGATCAAGTTTACTGATCATTTTTGATGCTGAGCCCTTCTAGTGAAAAAGAAGGGCACTTTAGTTATTGTACTTTTCAGCTCCAAAATTTCCATTTGGCTCTTAAAAAAATTCTTTTTGTTGTGATTTCTTTTTAATCCATGTAGTCATTGCTGTGCTTTCTTTTAAACCTTTAAACATTTCCCTTAGTTCTTTTAACATATTTGTAATAGCTGCTTTGCAGATTTTGTCTGATAAATCAAACGTTTCAGGACATTCACATTTTCTTGTTTATTTGCATGTCTCATGATTTTTTTTTTGTTGTATATCGAATATTTTAAGTAATATATTGCAGTGACTTTGGATTCATATTTTACCTTTTTAAAACTTTAAAAATTTATATTCTAGTTCATTAACATACAGTGCAATATTGGTTTCAGGAGTAGAATTCAGTGATTTATCACTTACATATAACAGCTAGGACTCATCACAACAATTGCCCTCCTTAATTCCCAACACTCCTCTAGCCCATCCTCCACCCACCTCCCTCCATTAACCCTCAGTTTGTTCTCTACTGTTAAGAGTCTCTTATTTTTTTTCTCTCTCCCTCTTTCCCCTTCCCGCCACTCTTATGTTCATCTGTTTTGTTTCTTAAATTCCACATATGAGTGAAGTCATATGGTATTTATCTTTCTCTGGTTGAATTCTTTCACTTAGCATAATACACTGTAGCTCCATCCACACAGTTGAAAATGGCAAGATTTCATTCTTTTGATGGCTGTGTAATATTCCATAGTTTATATATATATACATTTGTGTGTGTGTACACACACACACACACGTCTTCTTTACTGATTTTTGTCAGTCAGTGGACATTTGGGCTCTCTCCATAGTTTGGCTATTGTTGACAATGCTGCTGTAAACATTAGGGTCCATGTACACCTTCAGATCTGTATTTTTTTTTTTAATCCTTTGGGTAAATCCCTAGTGATGCATTTGCTAGGTTGTAGGGTAGTTCTATTTTTAACTTTTTGAGGAGCCTCCAAATATTCTCGAGTGGCTGCACCAGTTTGCATTCCCACCAACAGTGCAAGAGGGTTCCTCTTTCTCCACATCCTTGCCAACACCTGTTGTTTCTTATGTTGTTAATTTTAGCCATTCTGACTGGTGTGAGGTGGTATCTCAGCATGGTTTTGATTTGTATTTCCCTGATGATGAGTGATGTTGAGCATCTTTTCATGTGTCTATTAGCCATCTGGATGTCTTTTTTGGAAAAGTGTCTCTTCATTTCTTCTGCCCATTTCTTAACTGTATTATTTGTTTCTTGGATGTTGAGTTGGTAAGTTTTTATAGATTTTTGGATACTAATCCTTGAGCATATTTGTCATTTGCAAATATCTTCTCCTATTCTGTAGGATGCCTTTTAGTTTTGTTGATTGTTTCCTTTGCTGTGCAGAAACTTTTTTTCTTGAAGAAGTCCCAGTAGTTTATTTTTGCTTTTGTTTCCCTTGCCTCTGGCAACATGTCTAGTAAGAAGTTGCTATTATGGCTGGGTGCCTGGGTGGCTCAGATGGTTAAGTGTCTTCCTTCTGCTCAGGTCATAATCCCAGGGTCCTGGGATTGAGCCCCAAGTCAGGCTCCCCGCTCAGCAGAGAGCCTGTTTCTCCTTCTCCTTTTGCTTGCTTCTCCCCCTTCTTGAGCTCACGCTCTCTCGCTGGCAAATAAATAAATAAATAAATCTTTAAAAAAAAGTTACTGTGGCCAAGGTCAAAGAGGTTGATGCCTGTGTTCTCCTCTAGGATTTTGCTGGTTTCCTGTCTCACGTTTCAGTCTTTCATCCATTTTTAATTTATTTCTGTGTATGGTGTAAGAAAGTGGTCTGGTTTCATTCTTCTGCATGGGGCTGTCCAGTTTTCCCAGCACCATTTGTTGGAGAGATTGCCTTTTTTCCATTGGATATCACTTCCTGCTTTGTCGAAGATCAGTTGGCCATAGAGTTGTGAGTTCTTACTTTACCTCTTGAAGATTGCTATTGCTTTGTTTATGTGTTTGTTGATCCCTGGACTAAATCTGTGAAATCGGTCTTCTTTGCTAAATGTGGCCTCTGATAGATTCACCATTTTTTTTCTTTCTTGTTTTTATTTTTAAGCCTGGTTTCCTAGGGGGTTTGCCCTTGTGTCTGCATAGCTTAGTGTTCAGCCAGAATTGTGTCCCAAAACCTTGAGCCAGAAAGTCTTCTCTCTGCTTATGGTTCTATGTGTGGACTAGGGAGTACAAACTTCAGACTGTTTTTCAGCCTACCCTGGATTTTACTTTTTTCCAGGCTCTCTCTTGTCACTGCTACACATGGACACAAGCTCCACTGGCCAGAGAGGTGTGGGCAGTTCGAGGCCTCTCTGTCTCTGTTGGGCATGCACTCACCTCTGCTCAACCCAGCATATGTGGAACGCTCATCAAATCTTCTCTGGTTATCTCATGTCCTGGAACGCCTCTGTTACATCCCTGCCTAGTCTGCCAGTCCATTTCTTGCCCCAAACAGTGCTGCAATCTCAGCTTTGCCTTGCTGTGTTCCTGTTTTCCCCCTAGTTTTCCCTCTGTCCCCCACCCCCTGTATAGTTCTTGATACCATACAACTATGTTCCAAATTAAGTGAGCCCCTTTTGGCAATGGCAGTGAAGCAGCTGGTTTTCACAGCCTGTCTCACCCTGGCTGAACTATTGCAAGGGATGGAACTGGGAATTTGAGTAATGGGAGCAGCCTCAGGCAAGGACGCCACGGACTCCCGCTGTTCCGTCACTTTCAGGTCTACGCTTCTTTGTTGTATACCTTTGATTGATTTTCAGAGTGATGAAGTGGTTGTCTTTGACAGTTTTGTCAGCTTTATAGCTGCCTTGCCTGTCACTCTGTCATGCGTGAAGTCAGAAGTCTGCAAAGTTCTCCATCAGTCTAATTAACTCTTCAGATATTGCGGCTTCTACGTTCTATCTAGCCTCTCACCTGGAGCTCGTATTAGTTGTATGTGGGACCTTCTTACTCTTTCCTACGTGCATCTTAACCTGTTGTTCATAATTTCCATCTCTTTGCCTCTCTGTGCTGCCTTCTGGGTGAGTTCCTCAGATGTATCATCTGATTTACCAATTTTCTCTTCAGTTGTGTGTCATCTCCTATTTAGCTCATTAACTGTGCTTTTAATTTGACTTTGTTTCAGTTCTAGAAATCTGGTTTGGTTCCTTTTAACTCTTTCTAAGCTTCTTTTCAAAACTTTTATTCTCTCCTTATGTTTTCAGTTTTATCTTTTAAGTTTTAGAAGTTTTAAACATAGTTTATTTTATTTTTTAAAAGCATTTTATTTATTTATTCAGGAGAGACAGAGAGAGAGGGAGGCAGAGACAGAGGGAGAAGCAGGCTCCCCGTGGAACAGGGAGCTTGATGCAGGACTCGATTCCAGGATGCTGGGATCATGACCGGAGCCAAAGGCAGAGGCTTAACCAACCAACTGAGCCACCCAGGTGCCCCAGAAATTTTAAACATAGTTTAAAAGCTAATCTATTTTAGCTAAGGAAACACTAGCTACAGTAACAGATAAAGCTTGCATTCTCAATGACTTCACTTAATAAAACTTAGTTTTTGTTTCTATCTCAGTTTGCATTAGTTGTCTATTGCTACACAATCTATTACTCTCAAATGTAGTGTCTTAACACAACAAATACTTATTATCTCAGCATTTCTGTGGGCCAGGAATCTCAGTGCAGCTTGGGTGGATGCCTTCTGGGTCAGGTGACTCACATGGCTTCAGTCAAGGCATTGGCCAGGGCTGTAGTCGTCTCAAGGCTTGACTGGAGGAGTATCTCCTAACTCACTCACTCACATGGCTGTTGGCAGGCCTCGGATGCTCACTGGCTATTGGTCAGGGTCATCAGTTTTTTTGACATGTGGGACTCACCATAGGGCTACTCATAACATAGTAGCTTGCTTCTCCCAGAGCAGACTCTGAGAGAGAGTGTTCAAGGTGGAAGTCATAATCTTTTTGTAATATAATCTCAGAAGTGACAGTCCATGTTCTATTCATTAGAGTAAGTCTAGTTCATAGTCAAGATGAGGGCCTACACGAGGGTGTTAATGCCAGGAGGTGGAGATCTTTAGGGGCCGTGTCAGACATAGTGTACCACATGGTCTGGTGTGAACTCATTTTCAGTGGAACTTTCTTTTTTTTAAATTTTTTTATTTATGTGACAGACAGAGATCACAAGTAGGCAGAGAGGCAGGCAGAGGGAGAGGGGGAAGCAGGTTTCCTGCTGAGCAGAGAGCAGGATGTGGGGCTCGATCCCAGGACTCTGGGATCATGACCTGAGCTGAAGGCAGAGG
Organism: Mustela nigripes; assembly: GCF_022355385.1. Lineage (NCBI taxonomy): Eukaryota > Metazoa > Chordata > Mammalia > Carnivora > Mustelidae > Mustela > Mustela nigripes. The sequence goes on along the minus strand of NC_081570.1, from coordinate 26,241,781 downwards.
CTTTAACCCACTGAGCCATCCAGGCACCCCTTCAGTGGAACTTTATCTGTGAGAATCTTGAACAGTCTGGGTTAGGAGTGGGTCCCTCAGAAAATATTTTGCAGTTGTTTCTGCTAGACTGTTCTTGGTTTGGGACAATTTCATGTTCATTTTTAATTTACAGGGAGGTGTCTGGGCCGTGTAGGCCCACAGGCCCACAGAGTCCCGTGTCTGTGTGAAGACCAGCTTGTGGGTACAAAAATCTTAGGAGATTAGCCTATTTTTCCCTCCCTCCAATGCTTAGACTACAGACTGGCTTCTTGTCATCAGCCTGTGCTGCTAATTGATTTCTTTTTTTTTCTTAGTCTACCATTCATGAAAGATTTTCCCTTTCCCACGTTTATGGAGGTTCTCATTCCTAATGCTGTGTTTCATGTGGACCCAACGCCTTCCTCCTACACCCAAGTGGTTGTTAATACCTAAGCCCTTTGGCCCCTCAGACCAGCAAACAGTGCCCCCACCTCCCACCACCGCTGGACTGTTTGCAGTACTGACTCACACAGTTAATATTCTGATTTTCTAGTCTCCTCTTTGCTTTTGTCCCCTGGGGACATATCTTTCTTTCTTGTAAGCTCAGCTATGCGTATAAAACATTCCTTATGTTTTATCCAGTATTTCAGAGTGTTTTGAAATGGGAGTGCTTTCCAAGGTTAGCTAGATTATGGCATGGGTAAAGTGTACAGGACACTGTCTAGCCCCCAGAGGACCCCACTGGCTCTAGCACAGGCAGTTTAAAAATTAGACCCAAGCCAAGTATTTTCCTCTATATGTCCCACATTCTTGGAAATGCTTACTGATCCAAAGTCTGGTTTGGACAGAGGCTAATGTTCCCATTTTCTAAGAGGATACTTTGACTTTGACTCTACTGAAAGTGGGTCTGAGGGTAGCAAGTTGGAAGGCAGTGCAGGGATAACAGGAGAATTCACAGCACAATGTTACAGTTTTAAGATCAACATGGGTGCAGTATTCCTCTGGGAGTCTATACAAGTCTGTGTTTTCCTGGGGTCCTGGTCCCTTGTGGGAACTTCAGAATCTTGTCTTCACCAATAGAGGTGGAAAGGATGTGGTCCCAGGGAGTTTCTCATCCCCCCCCCCCCTCTGTCTGCTTTGGATGGAGTTGGCCACAGGAATAGCATATGGTTGGGATTTCAAGAGCTTCAGAAATGCTGGGAAGGAGAGGCCTCTCAAAGGTATTGTCAGTGTGATTTAAGAACCTCTTACTACTACTAATAGTCTATTATGTTTATTGAGCATCTGCTATATGTCAGATATTACGCCTAACACTTCACACACAGAAGAGGCTTGGAGATACAGATACAAGCTGCAGAATGAGATTCCTTCCATCTGTGGGATCCAAAATTGAGACCAGAATATTCTCTACTGGGTTTAGATCAACTATCATGTGCCCCAGAAGCAATCCTCTGAGCTGGATTGGTTCTGGTTGGGGAATATCTTGAGCATGACCTAGAAATAGCAGGAGTTAGATCAGCTTCTGAGCTTCAGGAAATACCCAGGCACTGCTAGTTCTTTGTACCCCAGAGGTTCAGAGATAGGAAACTGAGAGGTGGACTTGCAGAGGGTCACGATGAAAGCCATGGCTGTCCCCAGGAGTGTGGCTTGTGCCACACATAGTGCAACTTCACTTCTACAGGATCTTGAATGGATTTTTCCGTGACCTGTGATTTCTCTACACTTGTAATGAAGTTCCATTAGAATGGGGGAGCTGCAGAAAGAAGTCCATACACTCCTTTTTGATATCTGGGCCCACACTGGAACCACTGAATCTGAATTTCCAGTAAATTGTGTCCCTGAGCTTCAAGGTAGCCAAAGTGAAGAGAGGTATATAGTTAGAGAGCCCAGGGTTCAGGTCCTTGGGATGGAGCTTGAGTTAACATAGGTTTAAAAGGTCCCCAGGAGATTCTGATTCAGCCTGGCAAAAGAGCCAGAAAACCTGGCATTTGGCTTCAGTTAATCACTTACAAGCTGGGCATCGTTGTCAACTCATCTGCCCCGTCTGAGCCTTAGTTTGCCCCTTGGTAGAACTGGATGGGAATTTCTACTCAGTTGGGAGTAGAATTTAGTGATATCATGTTATGCTTTGGAGGTGGAGTTATGGAAACATTGAGCTGCATTTTATACGTGGATCAAACCACTACGTTATCTGTTGATTTCACACAAATATGATGTTACGAATCCTTCCTTGGAGATGTCACAAGATGCAGCCAGGTGACATTTGCTATCGCATTTACTGTGTGGATACTGCTGAGGACCTTGTCCGAGACTTCATCCAATGCCCTCTGCACAATCACTTGGTGGGGGGAGGAGATTTCTCTCGGCCTCTGTAACAGGAATGGTTGTGGTTGTAATGAGTGGTGGCCTATTTCCAGGTAGACCCTGAGACCTTCACATGCTGTTGACCAAGGGCTCGGTGTGTACCAGTACCTGCACCAAGTGCCCATGTTTTTCTTTGAGTCCCTTAGGTAGTAGTGCCCCCCATGAAGATGGTACCATTATCATTCCCATTGGGCAGGTGACTCAACAGCCCCAAAGCTTTAAGTAGTTTTCCCAGGCCACACTACTGGGTGGTAGTAGAGCCAACTCTTGAGTCTAGGTTGGTCTCCCTCCATAGGCTCTGCAGACAACCTGCAGGCTATACTCCTTGATGCTTTTGAAGCTCAGGGTCAAGTGTGCTCATATCCTGTGCTCCGGAGGTAGGGCTTCTCCCTGGGACCACCCACCTTTATTTTTCCTTTGTGCCACTTTTCTTGTATAATAGGAAAAGAAGCTGCAAACTCCATAGTACATTTAGTCTTAGTGCAGTGCTGTGGGACATGGTTCCATGAGCAGAGTTTTTGTTTTGCATTTTCCTTAGTTGCTTTAATTTTTTTTTTTACACACCATAGATTCTGTACCACAAAATATCAAGATGAAAACAAGAACCTCATTTCAGCAATGGCTGAACTTGCCTTAGAGGATGAGCGTAGGGAAGGAACCAGCAGGCCAAATCAGAACCCTAGTCAGTGGGAGAAGGCTGGGAACACTTGAAGGTTAATAATTTTTGCTCTATCACTTACCCACTGATTTCTGTGCAGTCCCATGGTATGTGTCTCTATAGGTTGCTGTCAAGCAATTTGGTAATGGAATAGATCATAAATAATAAAATAAAAGGTGACTTTCCCTGCATTTCCCCACCTCCGGATTGGGCTGGAGGGGGACATCCCTGGTCCTCTCCCTCATGATTAGGGGAGAGAAATGTGAGGGGCTGGACTTGGTGAAGAGGAAGATGGGATGGTCCCAGGAGTATAGGAGAGGCACAGACGGAATGGAGGGAGGAGTATTTAAAGGAAAGACTAGACCCTAAGATGAGCCCCAAGGCAGGCCTGGACAGCAGCACACGGCAGTGGTGCCTCCGTCTTTCTTTGCACGGAGCGAGGGTTTCTTTTTGTTCAAAGGCAGAGTCGTCACACTGAGACCATACCTTACTAAGGCAAAGCGCCTCCCAGATACTTGCTTCCATCCCAGCACCCCAGTTAACTCTTCTCCCTACCCCTGTCCCCAGCTCAGCGACGAGCTGAACCAGCAGCTGGAGGCCGTGTGCGGGTCCGTGTTCGGGGAGCTGGAGTCCCAGGCGGTGGATGCCCTGGACCTGCCCGGCTGTTTCCGCATGCGGAGCCACAGCTACCTCCGGGCCATCCAGGCCGGCTGCTCTCAAGACGACGACTGCCTGCCCCTCCTTGCTGCCCCTGCCTCTGTCTCAGGGAGGCCCGGCTCCTGTGAGTGTGCCTTCTCTGCCCCTGGCCCGCCCCTAGCTTGGAGAGCGAGGCGACGTGCTGGTGCGGGCCCAGGCTACAGCTGTGCTGCGTGACCTTGGGCAGCGGGCTGGCCGGTCTGGGCCGGGCGCTGGGGAGAGCGAGCCTCGGCACGTGGAGTCCGCGTGCCTGCTGGGTCCTCCGGCGCCGTGGGTGTGTGTGTGTGTGAGGGGTCGGTCGGTGGGTGGGTGGGCCACAGACACCAGCCGGGCGCGTTTCTCACCCGCTGCGTTTCTGCGTTCACCGCCACAGCCTTCAACTTCAGAAAGGCCCCGTCCCCCATCCCGCCGGGGAGCCAGGCCCCGCCCCGCATCTCCATCACCGCCCAGAGCAGCACCGACTCCGCCCACGAGAGCTTCACGGCGGCCGAGGGCCCCGCCCGGCGCTGCAGCTCCGCGGACGGGCTGGACGGCCCGGCCATGGGCGCGCGCACCCTGGAGTTGGCGCCGGTGCCACCCCGGGCCAGCCCCAAGCCCCCTACACTCATCATCAAGACCATTCCCGGCAGGGAGGAGCTGCGGAGCCTGGCGCGGCAGCGGAAGTGGCGGCCGTCCATAGGGGTGCAGGTATGGAAGCAGGAGGTGGCGAAGCAAGGTCAGGCCCTGGCCTGTCGGGGGCGCGCTGAAGGGGTTGGGGCGGTTTCTCTGAGCTGCACGTAGCCCCCGTGTCTGGCCATCAACAGGACTGTTAAAACCAGTGCCAGCCCCACTCCATTGTCTCTTGTCCTGGAGACATCACCTCCACTGGGGTTGGGGACTGGTGGCCAGTTTGACGCCTCTCACCTCCTGGGTCACTTTTCTTGTTCGGGCAGACTGTCTTGGCAGAAGCTGCCCCCTGGCTTGGGGCTTAGCTTCAGCTCCCCCCCACCCCCCTCGTCCGCTCCCCCATCGAGGGCTTGTATCCCAGGTCTAGCCCTGGCCACTGACTCTCGCAATCCTGCCGCCAGGTGGAGACGATCTCAGACTCAGACACTGAGAACAGGAGTCGAAGGGAGTTCCATTCCATCGGAGTCCAGGTGGAAGAGGACAAGAGGTAGGTCTGGGTGGGGCCATCTCAGCCTTCCCCGGGGAGAAGAGAGAGGACCGCCTAAGGCCCTCTGCATAAGGTCCAGCCTGCCTGCACGCCCTCTCATTCTGGAGGGGAAACCAAGCCCTTCTGATGGCGAGCAGCCACACAATATCCTCAGACCTGTTACCAGGGCAGTCATCAGACCTAAAGTGAGTTCTCTTTGTATGCACGCCTGTCCCGGCTGCTCTGAGGTGACAGGAGTGGTTGGAGGAAGGGGGAAGTAGGGAGAGGTAACAGGTAGGTGCTGAGCAGGCCTGCAACAACTGTCGTTTATGGGGGATAACAGGATTTTTCCAGTCCCTCGTTGCTTCCTGTGGTGTACAAGTATGTGAGCTCTCAAAGAAACAAATAAACATGGGGCCCCTGGCAAATGTCAGGGGCCCTTGGCAAATGTCACACTCCTCCTCACTGTGCTCCCTCAAGCATTTAACCAGACAGGGGTACCTATTATATGCCTGAGTCTGTGGTGTGCCTGAGATGGTAGAATTACTAGCAGCCACTCTTCTGGCATTACGTGGCCTCCAGAAACATGGTTTCCTTAATTTCCAGCTGAAAAATCAGCATTTTCAGCTCTGGAAGGGTTACTGGGAGGAGGCCCTTGGTCTTTGGCTTCCTGTGGGAAGACACTTGGTCTAATGGCCATGTGGCATTGCCACTGTGGCCCATCTGTCCTCGGGTGGCAGTGTCCCCAGGCCAGTGGCTCTAAGTAGGGTGTCTGTAAGGGTTTCATGGTCATCTGGACATCTGGAAAACTAGACTCCTAGCACCAGCCCCTCATAGGTCTGTTCCCAGTTGCCATCGTTGGGCCTTTTGCCTTCCACTCAAGTTCCCCTAGCTATTTCTGGGAGTCCCTGGGAGTATGGATTGTGTGTGCCCCTGATCAAGTCTTTTTGGGGTTCCCGTGGGCTTCACTATTTTTCTCCATGCATACTCCAGCTCCTTGCAGTTCCGTACGCTCCTGAGGCTGTGAATGCCTCTCAAACATGAAAATAGTTGCCTTGTTGGCCCTATCATTCCTGAAGGCTAGTGTCCTCCAAACTCTTATTTTTTTTTTTTTTTTTTAAGATTTATTTACTGAGGCACCTGGGTACTTCAGTCGGTTAAGTGTCCAACTCTCAGTTTCAGTTCAGATCGTGATCTCAGGTTCATGAGATTGAGCCCTGTGTGGGGCTCTGTGATCATCAGTGAGTCTGCCTGGCTCTCTCCCTCCCCTCCTGCCCCTCCCCCATCAAATAAATAAATAAATATAAGTCTTTGAAGATCTTATTTACTTATTTAAGAGAGAGAGAGAGAGAGAGAATCTTCAAGCAGACTCCTTGCTGAGCCAGGAGCCCTATGCAGGGCTTGAACACATGACCCATGAGATCATGTCCTGAGCTAAAACCAAGAGTCAGATGCTCAACCGACTGAGACACCCAGGCACCCCTCTTTCAAACTCTTAATATCCCACAAAGATCTCAGAAAATTAGCACTTCATGGCAAACGCAATTCACAAGTCCATGACCTGAGTTCTTGTGAGGTGGGGTGGGAGGCATGGAGGGATGTAACTCTGTGTTGAGAACTCTTCTCCCAACTCTGGTGCTGCACCAGGGACCATCAACCAAACCCATTGCCCCCACTTAGTCTCTTATAAGGTTTCTTGGTCCTTCATCCAGTTAGGCCCCTGGGGGTCCAGGGCTTCCTCTTAACAAGCCTGAATCCTGGGAGGAGTGCAGTAGGCATTCTACTGAGATTCAGGCTAAATCAGCAAACTCTGTCATTTGTTCATTCATTCATTCAGAAAAATACTTATTGCGCATCTGTTATATGGCTGTTCCTGTTAAAGGCTCAGGGAAACATCAAAGAAATGAGTCTGTCTCTCATTAGAAGTCATGGTCTAGAAGGGAATCGAGGCAATGAATAAAGGTTTCACAACTAAAAATATGATTATACATTATGGTATAATATGTCATGGGATATTATTATATGTTATGGTAGACTATGAAAGCAGAAAGCTCAGAGAGAAGGGATCTTCTTTAGGGTGAGCGGGTGACATTTAAGCTGAGACTCGAGGATTGACAAGGAACACTTAGGTGGAGGTTGGGGGTGGAAGCGTTGCAGAAAGAGGGAATAGCATATGTGAAGGCGCTAGAGCAGGACAGAATTTGACACGCAGCAGGAACCGCAAGAAGGTTCTGGGGTGGTGTGAAATGGATGGGGCAGCGGTGAGGGAGTGGATCAGAGAAGAGGCAGGCGGTAGGTCGTGCAGAGCACGGGAGTGATAAAGAACTGGAATTTAATTATAACTGATGAGTAGCCATTAAAAGGTGAAAGGAGCATGACAGGATCTAATTTATGTTTACAAAAGATCACTAGCTGCTAAGTGGAGAATGAATTTGAGGGAAATAATAGTGAGTGTGTGGGGAGGCTAGTAAGCAGGAATGTTTCCTGATCCAGAAGAAAGGTGACAGTCTTTTGCATTATGGGGGATCTCTCTTTCTATTGTATTTTATAATTGGGCACTACTGGGGTATGGGAAGATCGTAAAGCTTTATACAGCGATTTTGTATTTAACAACATTGCTGCTGTCTCTTAGTGGGACTCATAGTTTACCCGAAAATCATGATGGGTTTTAGTTAGTCATGTTTTCTGTAAATGAGGATATTTCTGTCTTTTACTTTCTAAATTTAAATTCAATTAATTAACATATCATGTATTAGTGGTTCAGAGGTAGAGGTCAGTGATTCATCAGTCTTCTATAATAATACCCAGTTCTCATTACATCACGTGCCCTCCTTAATGTCCATGACCTTGTTACCGGGGTGGGAGGGGTGGGAGACCCCTCTTCCCTCCAGCAATCCTCAGTTTGTTTCCTATGTTTAAGAGTGTTTAAGAGTCTCTTATAGTTTCTCTCCCTCTCTGATTTAGTCTTCTTTTATTTTTTCAAATGAGGATATTTCTTTCTTTCTTTCTTTCGAGAGAGAGAGAGAGAGAGAGAGAGCATATGCATGAGTCGGGGGAAGGGCAGGAGAGGGAGAGAGAGAATCTTAAGCAGGCTCTGAGCTGGTTGTGACAGGGGTCTTGATCTCATGACCCTGAGATCATGACCTGAGCCGAAATCAAGAGTTAGATGCTTAATTGCCTGAACCACACAGGTGCCACTAGAATGATATTTCTTTTAATATTCTTTTCTTACAATAATGCATTGAATAGGACTTCTAGTTCACCGTTGAGTGGAACAGTCTTGTCCCATTCCTGACATTAGTGGATAACTTCTCAAATCCTACTCATAAGTAAAATGATGTTTGGTACAGATTTTGATGGATACTATTTATCACGTTAAGGATACTATTTATCACATTAAGTTCCTAGCAGGTTAAGAGGTTTCGCTTTTATTTCTTTTTAAACAGAAAACAAGAGTGGCATTTTATTGAATGTTTTTTCAGAATCTACTTAGATGATAATAGATTTTCTCCTTTCGTCTGTAATGTGAATTTTGTTAATAGATTTTCCATGTTGATCTGTTATTTCATTCCTGGGATGAACCCTGCTTGATGCTGTTATCAGTTTGGATGAAGTTTGGCTGGAACAGGACCTCAGTAGTCTCTTCAGTGCGTTTGTCTCTCACTTAGAAAAAAAGAAGAAGCATGGATGTTGAAGTGCAGTGTCAGAATCCAGGCTTTTTCCGTCTTGCTGCCCTTTTACTCTGTGTATCATGTCCTGGGAGCTGAAGTTCAGGCTCCAGCCATCCTGTCTGCATTCTGAGAAGTACCAAGGAGGAAGATTTCCTGAAAGTTACACCCTACATTCTCACTTACATGGCACTGGCTGAAACCTCATCTGGTGGTCCCATCTAGCTGCAAGGGAGTCTGTGGCATGGAGTCTTAGTTGGGAAGCAAGGCACAATGAGCAGAGCACATAGCTGAAAATCAGGGTCCTTATGGCTAAAGACAAAGAGAAGAATGGGCATATGGAATTCTAGCAGTTCTTGCCACAGTCTTGCTGTGTTATTTTTTATATATGTTACTAGAGTTTTGAATAGCCATTACTTTGAGATTTTTGTAATCTGTGTTCATAAGTGATATTAGCTAACGATTTTGCTTTATTGTGGTTATTCAGTTCAGGTATTTAGGGGATGCTGGACTCCTGAAATGAATTTGGTAGCATTCTCTGTGTTTCTGTTCCTTGAAACAATTTGTGTAAATGAAGAATTATCTAGTTCTTAAAGGTTGAGTAAAGGTTGCCTGTAAAACTATCTAGGCCTGATGCCTTTTGGGAATAGGAGGAGCTTTTAGAATTACAGCTTCAGTTTCTTGAGTGGTTATTGACTTGCTCTTGTTTTCCTTTTCTTTTTGAGTCAATTTTGGGGATTTATATTTTTCTAAAAGATGGACCATTTTACAAAAATTGAGTTTTCAAAAATTTTTGGCACAAATATTCTTTCAGTGTTATAGTGTTATAATTTCATATGTTTTATTGTATCTGTAGCTCATGTCCCCTCTTTTCATTCCTAGTACTATATATGTATGTCTTACCTCTATTTCTTAATTAGTCTTGTCTGAGGTTTTATTATTTTATCATTTTAATATATTCTTATTTATTTATGAAAAATTATTTTATTTTTTTAAAGAGAGAGAGTGAGTACATGTGCAAGTGGGTGGGGTGTGGGTAGAGGGAGAGGGAGAAAGAGAATCTTAAGCAGGCTCTTTACCTACCATGGAGCCTGTTGTGGGACTCAGTCTCACCACCCTGAGATCATGACCTGGGGATCATGACCCCAGCTGAAATCAAGAGTCTGGTGCTTAGCTGACTGAGCCACTGAGGCATCACTTAATATATTTTTTAAAGTTATATTTTAAAGTTATATTTTATCAGTCTTTAAAAACTCGCCTTTGGATTTGGTTGGTGTCTCTATTGTTTCTCTGTCTTTTATCTTTTTCTTTTTCCTACTATCTTTGTCTTTTTTTTTTTAACAGCTTCTTGAACACTGTTTCTTATTTTCCACCATGTGTTTTTAAGGCTATAAATTCCCTTTTAACTATACTGCTAAGCTGATAAGTTTTGAGATGCAGTATTTCCATTGTTCAGTTCTAAATAGCTTGTAGCTATTATCATAATTTCCTTTTACACCAAGGAATTATTTTGAAGATTTTTTTTTAAGTTTCCAAATTTTGTTGGGAGGGAGGGTTTGGGAGCTCCCTTTTCACTACTGACTTCTAAATTTGCTGCAGAATACAATGCATTCTGCGTAATATTTTTATTACTTAGAATTTGTTGAGGCTTTTTCTGTTTTTTATATATATATAAT